>NC_028641.1:11800342-11860388 GCF_001406875.1 Solanum pennellii | reverse complement strand
ATATATATATATATATATATATTAATTGAAATAAGCTTGAAGTTTTATATTTTATTGAGACTGATGTATATATTTAAAAAAGATAGAGAAAATGGTCTAAAACCCCTTCATTCTAAACTCGAAATCCCAATTATACACTCCAACTTCATGGGTAACTATAAACCCCTAAACTTCATATTTCTCTATTTTCTACACACTTGAACGCTGACCACAACACATAAACCAAACAAATATTCCAGCGTGACGTGCCGGGTCCCCTACTTGTCAACTTCCAATTCCAATTTTTTTCCAATTTCCCTCCTAAAACGTAAAAGACCCATTAAAATATTCTCTTTCTTTTTCATCTCCTTCTCCATTTGCATTTGCATTTCTGTTGATAATCGAAGGAATTTGTTGTGTATTTTCAACTTGACTTCATAGTTTATCAACTAGTTTAATAAAAGGTTAGTTCTTTATCCGTTATTTCGAGTTTTTATTTTATCCATAGGTTTTGTTGATTCGTGAAATTAAGAGCAACATTGAGTTTGATTCATCCATACAAAACTTAATCAAGTTTTCATTTGCCATTTTTGATGAATTTCGAGAAAATTCAAAATTTAAATTAGACCTAAATAAGAAATTAGAGCATATTATAAACCCTAAATTCAAGATTTGAAGTAAAAATGAACATAAATAACTAAACCTACTTATTTTTGTAGTGAAAATCGTGAATTTTTTTAATAAAAGAAACAAAGGTTAATGGTGGAGAAGATGAAACAATGATTTATTTGATGGTCGGGAAGATGATTGTTGGAGAAAGAGAAAATTTTCATCAAAATTTAAGGTGTTCTTACCTTTTCATGCGCTTAGAGGAGGTGTTCTCACCTCCTATGACAGGTCATCGTTTAAGTGTGTAAAAATTAAAGAAATATGAAGTTCACGGAGATAATAGGACACTTATAAAATTAATTTGTGTAGTGGAATTTTAAATTTAAATTGAAAAGTTTTAGACCATTTTCGTAAAAAGATACTAAAAATATCTAATAAGAATTCTTTGCCATGTGTTAAAATATTGATTCAAAATAAACTATAATTTGAATGCCTAAATGATATTCGAAGGCACTATGGATATATTCAACCTTCAAATTATCTTTGTTTATGCATACATATAATATATTACTTCAGCAGTTTAAAAAAAATGATCTAATTTGATTTGGAATGGAATTTAAGAAAAAAAGAACAATTTTTAATCTTGTGATTCTAAATTAAAGTTATGTCAAATTATTAAAATACTCTTTAATCTTGTGATTTTAAACATGCCACGTGGAAAGTTAAAATTAAATTATTATCAAAAAGAAAAAAAAATTATTCTTTTTTTAAATAAATTAAAAAAAATAAAACAATCTTTTTTAAATAGAAAGAGTAGTTAAAAGAAATGATGATACTTGAATTAACAAAGCCAGCTTTATATCTAAAATCAATGTATTAGTTAATTGGTAGAGTAGAATAGATAGTTAAAATGATGTTAATAGTTGAGTAAAGGTACATGAATGATTAAGCGGTGAGTAATGATTTGATTTTTGGAGTCTAGGGAAAAGAGATGCCAAATAAATGATGATGATGATTTCAAACAATAATTACTAAGAATCCTTCTTTTACGTGTGCTTTTCATTACTTTGTTGAATCCTTTGGACTGAAATTGATGTAATATTGCAATGACTAATTCAAAATTGAAAAGTGATAAATTTATATAAAAATTTGATTAGAATTTAGTCAAAAAAATTTAAAAATTATAATATTTTTTATTTTAAATTACTCTTTTTTTTTTTAGTAAAAGATATTAAAGATAAAAGTGTAAAATATTTTTAAAAAGTAAAATTACATAGAAAAGATCTCATTCTGACCAAAAAGATTTTTTTCACAATATATACTCCTCACGTCCCTTTTTATTTGTTCAATTACATTCTCCTTTCGTCTTTACTTACTAGTTTATTTTTCTTTTATAATTGTTTCTAATTATTTGTTTATTTTGACAAATCAAGAAACGATAATTTTTTACCTATTATACTCTCAATTAATTACTTTGAAAAATATAGATATTTTTGAAAAACTTAAATTTTTAATTCGTTCACTTCATAATTAATAGGAATAAAATAATAAAATTATTATGTCAATTATTAATTTCTTAATAGATGTGTCAATTAAAAAATGGACATGCAGAGTAAAAACTTTTATCTGCCCCTTTTTTACTTGGTATCATTTTTGAGTCTCTGACAAATTAAAAAAATATTTATTGTATTCTTAATTTATTTAAATATTTATTATAATAATCTTTTTAAAAAGTAAATTAATTTTGAAATTCTATTCGTCAGAGTAAAATAGTAAATTATTTAATATTATTATTATTATTATAATTTTTTTTAATAAATACATTAAATCAAAAATAGATAACTAAATAATGACAGAGGAAGTATTTTTCTACCCTTTCATCTTTTTTCTCCACTCTTCTTTATCAACAAAGTACAATTGTTGGTCCAAATTCAGACTTACGAGTTATGAATATTCATGTGAGTCAATAATCAAGGAGGAACTATGGAAAATTGTGTTTTACTTTTTTTGTTTTATATTAATTGATTACTTTTTATTTTATATTATTTTTTGAAAAATTATAAATAAAATGATAAAAATTTTATTAATTCACCTCTAGAAAAGCTTTTGAGAATTTTATAAATAAATATAAATATTTTCAAAAAGAATTAATTGTAAAAGTAATATAAGAAAAAATTAATTAGTGCTTTTTTGATTTAGTAAGATGGACAACTAATGTAAAAACTATTTTTAAGTATAATGATCAACTAATATGGTACAGAGAAAATACATTAAAAATAACGTGTAAAAAAAAATTACTATCCAACATAAAAATATTACATCCATGTATTATATTTTTCAGTTTATACTTGCATAATCAACTTATTTTTGGAAAAAGAGTTGATAAATCTCTTAATTTTGCAATTTATAGCTGAGAGTAACATATACTTAGTTGGAAGTGTTACTTAGCACTGGGCGACTATTAGGATGAAGGTTTACTGTCAGCGTCAATATTAAGTATTTCATTCTTTTCTATAGTTTGTTTAAGGGCCCGTTTGGATGGGCTTAATAAAAACAGCTTTAAAAAAATACTTTTAAAAGTGCTGAAACTTATTTTTAAAATAAGCAGTTATGTGTTTGGATAAAAGTGCTGAAGTTGTTATGTCAAACGTGAAAAGGGAAAAATGGAAGAAAGAAATGTTAGGGTTATATGGGTAATTTGAAGATTGTATAAAAATATTAAGAGCAAAAAGATAAAAATGTGGTCAACTTAAAACAGCTTATAAGCTAAAAAAAAAAAAAGCACCCCTACCCCAGCTTTTAACTTTTGGCTTAAAATAAATTTTTTTTAACTTAAAAAAAGTTATTTTGAGTATTGCCAAACAGTTAAATAAGTCAAAAATCAGCTTTTAAGTCAGTTTGGCCAGCTTTTAAGCTGAGCCAAACAGGCTCTAAGTCGATAGTTATATTCTTATTCATGGTTAAAGTGTCATAAATGGTTTGAAATATTGTATTTGAGTTACGAATATTCACGTGATACTATAGAGAACTCATATATTTATTTATTTTTACGAAGGAGAATAGTTGATCATTTAGAGACGATTGTTTTTCTATACATTTTAATTAAATGAAAAATATTTTATTTTGTACTACATTTTCAAAAGATATTTATTTTCATAAAATAAATTAATAAATTTGAGATATATGGGTGAGATTGGTAATTACTACGCTTAATTGAGTTGGTTACTGTCGTTGTGTCATATCTCATTTCATTTTGGGACGTGATGGATAACTCATATACTCTTATCGAGTTGTCATGATTTCATTTTTCCACTCATGATATTTCATCCAAACTTATTCTATGATAATACCTCTCTCCTTATTTTATGATTTTAAAATTATAAAAGCAAAAAAAAAAAAAGCATCTCAATATGGTGATGTACAAGTTAACAAATCGATAGAATTTTACGCTATATTCAGTGTATTGGGTTACTCATAAATTATACCAGATTGTTTTGATTTCTCTGTTGATCGAACATAGCTTGTTCTGAAGCTTGTAATATGCCTTCTTTATTACAAGAGCACTTATGTCCTTTGTCTAGTCCTAAACCTAATTTTTAAAATATATTTTTACAACATATATGTAAGAATGAGGACGAAATAAGTGAGAAATTACGTAAATAGGCAAGCATGTGTTATGCAATACACCATATAGTTTGAAAGAATTACGATTTGTAGCTATAGTCAGAATTTTATTGTTATGTTTTTTCTCTATCACTTCCTCTCTGCCTTTGTTCCTCGTCTCTTCCTCTCTTGCTAGCCTTCTCCTCTCTCTCTCTCTCGTCATCTCTCACTCACCTCTCTCGTTTCTCTGCCCCCTCTTGGACCCTTTTTCCTCTCTTTGTCTTCTTTCTCAACACAAATACAAATGACAATCAATTTTTACAAATGATAAAGTGTTAGCTATGCAGATCCTCTCTAGTGATACAAAATACAAATACATATGTACTCATTGATACAACATTGATACAAATCAATATACAAATACAAACATTGAACTTGATATAACATTGATACAATTATATTTCGATACAAATTGTGTTCATTAATGCAATTGATACAAGTGATAACAATCAATTATACAAATACAAATGTTGAACTTGATACAACATTGATACAATTGTATTCACCGATACAATTTATGTACTGATACAAAATGTATTTGGATAAAAACTGTATTCATTAATACAATTGTATTCCTTGATACATATACATACTAATGGTATATATACACACAATTATCATCAGATAAAATCATTGATGCATAAACATACTACTTATATATATACAATCATTCAGTAGATATAGAAAGACAATTCTCCTCCCTCCTTCTCTCCCATCTCTTGCTATCTCTCTCCTCTCTCTCCCAATCTCGTTTCCTCTCTCCTCTTATAACATTTAACTACAAATCATAATTTAGCAAACTATATCAATTTTGCATGTTTCAGTCTTAGCTATTTTTGAATTTTCCTAAAAAATGAATACCAATCTGACAACGAACGCCATGAGCAAGCTGTGTCCAGTCAACACATAGAATGTTGATCCATTTTGATATATACTTCTAATATGGGCCATAGCCCGAATCACAAATGAAATTTAACTTGTTTAGTTGCTGCTTTGGGCTGGTTATCATGATACCGTTTGATTTGTTTCTTGCAAGGGCAATCTATCTTATTTACCAATTCATTAATAAGTTTGTTCAATATAACCCAAATCTAAAATTTGAATTGGCCTAAGAGCCACATGTTTTGTATAAGCTTCTATATTTAATTATAGGTAAGTCATATATATTCCACTATTAGAAACAATGTTTTTCCCTACCACGAATTAATAACAGATAAAACATGATTTTCCCACTCATTTTTCAGCGGACCAGGTCATTGGGAAAGTGTACGGTGGAAAATAGTGTCTTATTTAAATTCTTATTGAAAGTTTCCTAGTTTTTTCATATGAAACAATTCTTTTCAAATTTATTTTATCAAAATATTTGTGATAATAGCATTAAAAAAATTTCAGAGAGAAAAAATATTCTTTTAATAATGTTCATAGTTTTTCAGGTTTGAGTATCAGTAAACTGAATGACAACAGAATAGTTTGGCTCAAATTATACCACATGAAGTAATTAGGAGCTATCAATTGCATAAGTACATTACTAAACAGAGAAAGGTGATTAAGTAAAGTAAAAAAAATAAATGAACAAACATAAAATAAAGTTATTTCATATTATAATGCTCACGTGGCTGCCATTATTAATCAAGTATAACTGTCAGAATCAGATCATGGTGTTTAATAAAATTTTATTTTACTACTAAATAAAACATTAGTAAAACATTTGGTGGTGCCAACCTTAACCTATTCCATTTTTAAAGTTGTTGGAAGAAGCTATTATTTAATAGTTTATACTCCTTTTATCTTATATTAGTTGATTATTTTTTATATTCAAAAAATTATAAATAAAAAAACAATAATTTATTAATTCACCCTTTGAATTTTTTTTGAAAATTCTACAAATAAATGTGAACAATTTTAAAAAGAATTAATTATAAGAATAATATAAAAAAGAATTAATTAATATTTTCTTAATTTAGTTAGATAGACAACTAATATAAAACCAAGGAAGTAATTAGAACATAATTACAACAAAACCTCTGGCTTTATTTTAATAACACAAAATAAGGCACAATTAAGTTGCCCATGTTGTCAGCTTTTAATTAAACAAAATCCCAACATCTGAACAATATTATATAAGTCTTCCCATTACATCTTGCCTGTGAGGGTTTTGATTAATTTATTGATTTTTAAATTATTTATTTTTTCCCTGGAATGAGTTTAACTTAATTAACAATTGCAACTTTTTACTTTATTATTACTAATCAAACAGCAAGTGGTTCAACTTGTTTTTTTAATTAACACCACTTGCATGCTCAAGTACATTGAACTTTAAATACTTTATGTTTTGCTTGATTAAGCTATATTGGTGTCAAACTAACTCAGCACATTATATACATAACAGTTTCACATATGGTATAATTTATATAAATATATCATTTAAATTTACTTTAATTAGTATCTACGCCTTTTAAATTTGAGTTTGCATGAGTGTAATTTTAAACTTATATAAAATTAAATAAATAGACACAATCATCTTATGTGACGTTCTACATAAAAAATTTTGTGTTCCATGTGGCATACTACGTGTATTATGTCACATAAGACGTGTGTTTTACTTGTTCAATTCTACACAATTTTTAAGTGTTTGTTTGTGTACATCCCAAATTTAAGAGCATAAATACTAGCTGAAACCAAATTATGACATATTTATATATTTTATATACATGTGCTTGTGTGAATGGAGGAAAATATTTTTTACGAAAATGTGTTTTTTCAAAAAAAAAAAACAACAACAAGTAATTTCTTATATTTTAATATTTGATGAGTAAGATAGAAAATATTATTCCAAAACATTTCTATGTTATTCAACAACATACTAAGAAGACAAGATGAAATGGTAGTGGGGGTTCGGGGGTGGGATGGTCAAGGCGTAAGGGTTAGGGGATTGGTGATTGAGGAGGAAATAATAAATCTAAAATGTTATATATGTAACTTATTTTTCTATTTTTATTAGAAAAATTCTTTTTCCTGAGCCAATATTTTGTTTAAACATTTTAATCAACTAAAGATAAATAAATTAACCTAGAGGCAAGTGGGAAATCACTACTAAGGAGTGTACATATTCTCCTATCGATATTTTATGCCTTCATACCCTTTAATGATCCAAGTACACACACACAAATGATAAAACCACAAGAAGTGGAAAAGGAAAAATAAAAGTTAGCATAAAAAGCTTGGAAGAAGAAGAAGGATTATTAACTTTACTAAAAGGAATAAAGATAAAAGAAGCATAAAAAGAATAACTTTGTGAGGAAATATTATATCATTTTAAAAAAAAAATATATAGGTAGGAGATATGTTGATACTAGAACTAGAAAAGAGTACTCTGACTCATGTTGAAATTGAATATTTAAATTAATTAATCAATTAATTAATTAGTTGCTAAACAAGAAAGATTATGGGAGGGTATCTATATAGAAAAATGAAAGGTTGACTAAGCAAAAGATCTAAGAACGTGGCGAATGATTGAAAACTGTGGTTTGAACACCTTTATATTTAGGAGATGGCGAAATGTTTATTTTTTGTATAGAGAAGTACAATAATAGGAATTAATTAATAATGCTCTAAAGACTACATATAATTAAGGGAAAATAAATATATTTTGAATTACCGTAAAAAATGGCATGTAGATATTATTTGTATATTTTTGAGATATGAGTGTCTCTATCGTTCAAAAACTAGAGCATATATGTCATTCACTCTAACGGACAGACATGTGACAATCTTATCCGTTGATTCGACATTTATTAAATATCGAATCGGCAGATAGAATTGCGGCATGTGTCCTTATTTAGTCTTTCGTTAGAGCGAAGAAAATATATACTCTAGTTTTTGAACGGCAGAAATATCAATATTCCAAAAATATAACGAAAAATATTTACGTATCGTTTAAGATAGTTTAAAGATAAATTTATCCTTTTTCCCTATAATTAATACTTCAGATAGCTTTTAAATTGTTCAAAAATACTAAATTTATAATAAAAGAAAGACTATAAAGTAAATATATCATAGACAAGTATAGAGATAGATATATTTTAAAGTGATAAAAATGAATTAAATTGTCTTTTTATTTGTAGGCATTTTGGAAGGGTTGTTGATCAATTTGAGCAAATCATACTGCAGAAGGAAAATTCTACCATTAAGTTTCTTTTTAACTTTATTCTATGAGCATTATTTTGAATGAACAATACATTTTTTTTTGTTGTATTAGTCATAGCATTAGCGGCTAACCATTCTTGTTTTGAGGTTGCGACGATAACACTATTGTTTAGTAAATGATTTAGTGATCAGTGTTTATTTACCAATATTAGTTTTTTTTTATATTCGTATGCTTACTATTTTAATGCTTAGCTATCATAAAAATAAATGAATAATCTCCTCGTCAACACGCAAAATGAATCATTTAGATAAAATAAAGAATATAGGGAGTAAGATCTTTAATTTAGTAAAATAAAGAATTAAAATATATCTAGAACATAAATTTACTAAAAGACCCTACTTGGATACGAAATCGGAATATTAGATATACACGTACAAGTTGAGTTATCGCAATCCTAATTGTAATGTCAATATGAATAAGTAATTAAGTCTCAGAATATCTTAATCATATTATTAACCCGGTAAATCATTTAGATAAATAAATTAAGTCTATGATATCGAATATTAGGCGTGAATGCTTAACAAATTCCTAACAAAATATTTTGTCTCAACGCTTGATATCCACCAATTTATTGTATAATCAAAAGTAGTTATGATAAATGAACATATTAATTATATTTGGTCATAACACATAACTGGTGTTGCTCACAACTCTCTATAGGCCACTTTCTTATTTGGCGTGGGTCAGTGGTGCTACTAACAACTGACATCGCTGGCATGGCCAAGGGTAGTCAAAAGAAAGGTGGCGAACAAGATACAATTTCCGAACCCTCGGTGAATCAGGAAGCCAAACGCATGGAGGAGTGATTGATAGGGGCAAGAAAAGGTGAGTCAAGTACTAACCGGAGAAAACTCTACTTATGAATCTAGGAGGAAATGGTGAACTTGGGAGCTATAATATGTTGGGACATATACTATTAACCATGCGTTAAGAAATAATATTTATTAGAGAATAAATATTTGTTCAATTTTACTAGATCATATATTCGTTTGTGGTGTCTATTTACTTATATAATAGATGATTTAGTGTGTAGAGTTTTACCTTATACAAAGAGGATTAAATCATCGGTTCTTATAAGTATAAAATTTTGTTCACAATCTAGGATGGAAATTGGACATGCCATCTGGTACAATTGTAGCACAAGATTATATGTAATTTGTCCTGATTATGGGAACGGTATAGTTCCAACTTCTTGTGCTATTACATTTTGTATGTGTTGAACGGGACCAAGTAGAGATAGTTGTTTTAGACTGACTGACAAAAACATATTCTCTAAACTATTAAATGTACTTATATTCTTAATCCTGATATAACTATTATGATCTGTATATATTAATTGTCGTTTTGATTTATTAAAAGGTGAGATTCTAAGATGGGTCAATATGCCTGGTAAGTTGGATGATAATAATATATATTGGTGAAATAATAAGTTAGTTGATGGAATCCATGTCTCGTTATAGAGATTGATTGATATGCCTTTTTGAGAAACTTATAAGTTTTCATTGTGTCAAATCTTGCAAGTGAATTTATGAATCCGACATATGAAATAAGTTAAGTAGTGCTCTAAAAGAAAATTAATCATTAAGTTAAATTCGTCAGTAATTTAATTTATTGATTAGTATCTGAAATCTTAACATGGGGAATTACATAAGTGTTTAATGGGGAGTTACGAAATAGAGGAGTGCAATTACGAATTTCTAGTGGAATGATTTGTAATTTATTATGGTAAGAATAATTCAAATCAATTATTTGGAATTGTTTCCATAATAGAAAGTCTCGGTAATTAATTCTGTGGTCCCTATAGTGCCCTTATTTAACTAGAACTCAGAATCCTATTTCTATGCAAAAAGGAAGAAAATATGGGTTTTTTTCTAGTCTTCTAGAAAAATTAGGTTTTCTAGTCCTTTTTGGATTAGGAAGACATCTATATAAATAGGGATTCTCATAACCTAGAAAATAGAGGAATTAATATTCTATTCAATGCTTGCCCACCCAAGTATTGAGAGAGTTCAGATATGACTTGGGATCACTGTAGAAGACCATAGCTATCTTGTAGATTCGCTTGAAAATCTGTTTAACTTGGAGATTCACTTGAAGGTATCCTCTCACACTTCAAGAGGTATTTATCAAATTAACTTTTAGTTTGTTTATGTGTGCTAACATAAACAGTATTGATTGTCTATTATTAATGTAAGCATTAAAGATCCAAATATATTTCCGCTGTGCATATATAGTTTTTCGAACATAATAACCCATCCTTATAACAACATGGTGATCAATGGAGATCTAACCAAAGGTTATTGAATACTAGGGTTGCCCTAGGTCTTGAGTAAAAGGAACTAGAAGAAAAATATATGATGAACAAAGGAGTTCTAATCGGGACTAAACCCTAGTATGGACCCATAGTCTGCTTATGGACCCATGTTCAACTGAGTGGAAGAGCTGGGCAAGCTTATTCACAGGTAATAAAATGACCTCAAAAGGGATGACTCTCCAATACATAGCTCTTGTAGTGACAAATGCTCTAAAAGTGGTGAAGCTAGATAGAACTGTAACAACCTGATTCTGTCGTTATGGAAAAGATGAATGAATAATTGGGGCCAGAAAAATCATTCATAGTAACTTGGAATTACCCAACCTAGTCCATATTTGGAAGAATTCATTTAGGTGTAAGGAAAAATCTAGTAATGAATAAGAGATATAATTGCGAATTTTATTGCATGAGTGTATAACTGAGACGATAAGGAACCCGTAGCACTTTATGAAATCAAATTTGGACGAGTAGAACTCCCCAAATCGATCTTTTTGTGAATGAATACATTTTGTCCCCGCGCTGAGGCCGCTGTAGAGAGGTTTAGGCCGCTGGTGCGGGATGGGTCCACTAGAGCATGCCAGACGCGTTTTAAAGTCACTTTTAAACCCTAAGACGACCCTATTTGGTATTTTTTGACTTTTAGGACTAAGGAGGCGACCTCAGACGAGTTTTTAACAGTTTTCACCATTTTCGATGCTAAAGGTAAGGTTTTAACTCCCTGTATCCATTTTTCGATCAGTAGATACTATTTCCTTTGGTTATTATCGATGGGAAAGAGTTTTGGTCTAAGAATTATGGTGGGAAAAACCCTAATTTGGGTATTATGATCTTGGGTTTGTTCTAGGGTTACTGGGTTTGTCATAATCCAAATAATTAAATCTTTGAATATTGATCCTTGCGTGTATCAATTTATTGTAGACCTAGAACAAGTGGAAAGAATCCGAAAAGGGAAAATTCAAGTGCCTTAGGGGATTCAATCTTGGATTTGCGGTAGGTGATGGTTGTGATTCTATGATTGTGTGATATACACTTGCTTTGCTTCGTTATGATACTTGTATATATGTATGCATGTTGCAGTATTGATCATAGATGTTGAACTGAGATATATGAATATCGATACCATGAAATCATGGCTTGAATGAGTGATTTGATGTGTTATTGTGATTTGTGATTTGGATCGACTACCACGTTCCGACACATTAACTTGGATTGGATTGCCACATTCTGGTATGCTAACTGGGATCGGTTGCCACCTTCCGGCATAAGAATTGGATCGAATTGCCACGTTCTGAAATGCTAACAGTTGACTTTAGGTTTCGTGAGAGGACCAACTATGTGATGAAGCATGTGAATTGCGATATTGATTCTTATGATAGTATTGAATATGTTAATGTCTATGCATGTGTTATAATATTGTAATTGCTTGTTTATGTTACACTAGTGGGATAACCGCGTGATCCCACCAGTACACGATGGTTGTGTACTGATTCTGCCAACTTGTCACGACCCGATATCTCGATTCATGATGACACCTACTATAACCCACCAGTAGGTAAGCCGACCCGTAACTCGGAACAACACGTAATGGGTTTGAGGGTAGAAACTAAACAAGAGTAGGCAAAATTTACTATAACAATATAAACAGGCGAAAGAAAACCAAAACATATATACAAATAAGGATTCCTCCCAAAACTTGGAAGTCACTAGTACAGAGCTACAACAAAACGAGTACAAGTCCCAAAAATGGACCACCAAAACTAGATTGTCTCGAAAGGTAAAAGACAAGTCTATAAATATAAAAATGGAGGTTGAAATTGTACAGAACATCGTGTGCTCACCCCGTCTCCATATCAGATTGCTACAAACTCGATCAACGCTGGCTATTGGTGCTCGGACCTGCATCACGAAAATAGATGCAGAGCGTAGCATGAGAACCAAACAACAGGTACCCAATAGGCATCATAGGTCGATTGAACTTGAAAAGTAAAACAATATGAAAAGAAGGAATAACACAACTAGAGGTCAAGAACGGAAGTCTAAGTAACAATGGAATGCACAGGAGTGTCAAAAAAATAACTAAAGTAATATATAAGCTAACTACACCTAATTGGACCCACATAAGCCCAGAAGGTACACTCGTGCGCAAGTTTAAATAAAAACCCGAACGGACCCCTATAAGCCCGACGAGTACACAAAATTACTATAACTAAGAAGAATAGAACCCAAGGCCAAAGAACATCGAACCAGATGCTCAAAATCAATTAGTAGAATCTGATGGTATAGAGGCCGGACCTCGAACTGGACACTCTCCAGAAATACCCAAGTAGCCAATTACAAGTATTAGTAACTGAGTTTTGACCTCTAACTGGATGCTCTACATAAGTATGCATATGATCGAGGCCGAACCTTGAACTGGATGCTCTTCGAAAATCATCAATGAAGTCGAGGTCGGGCCCAAAGTTCGGATGCCCGACAAAGGTATCAATATAGCTTCTGAAAGAGTCTCTATCTATCCATAATCATAAATACCCATGAAACGCCATTCACACTTGGCCAATCAATCTAAGTCCTTGGAAACGAATCAAAAATTAATTTTAAATTGCGTAGCGGAACTCATTGTCATCGACATAACTCGTGAAGCCGTAACATCGAAGAAGTAAGGATAACTATCGCCGAAGCAAGCTCATCGCCTAGCTAATGCCCAAAATATCAGACTCAAGTCTGCTATACCAGTCTACAAAGATTTAAGTCGACCAAGCGACATCGGTGCAAAACTAAGTCCTACCGATTTCGAGTCATGCATTTTTAAGGCAAGCCACTAGTCAAACCTAAACTAAGGCCCAACATACTTCAAATAACACTACTCAAGCATACAAATACTCCATATAGCAAAGAAGGTCAATTAATAACATAAAGTATGCTCACAGTTACCCGATAATTCTCATAATTAGGCCGAAAACATAATTTCTAACACCTATGCATGATTCAACAACTACCCAACCCAAATCCCAACTAATCAACATGAATTCACATTTTTGAGTTAAATTTAAGAGATAGAAACTATAGCCTATCTATAGGCAGATCACGCGCTCTCCAAAAATCACTTCTTCAGAGTTTTCCCTTTTCAGATGGCCTAGAAATGTTGACACACTATCAAAAATAGATCACAATGTTATTACGCTCGTTTAGACACTAGAATTGCAAGAAACGAAGACGGATCAATTTCGGAGTCAAAACAAGAAAAGTGGGACCCGCGCTGAAAATTCCAAAATTAACCCCAAATATAGGTCTTAAAAAGCTAACAGAACTTGTGTCCAAAAATGGAAAACAATTCGAGATTCAAAATGCAGCACAACCCCAACATGCAAGACACCCATACATTAATCAACTTAAAAGAAACCTGTAGCAGTCTAAACTAGGAATTTACGAGAATAGAAAGGTTCCTAGCCCTCTTTAAACACTACACGATATAGCCACAATAAATCTCAACACTTGAAACTTCGAATCACCCAAAATTGAGCTAAAATGAGAGAGATATGACCAAAACAAGAATACCAAAAACAATTGCTCGAAAAAGGGCCTAACAGTCAGGTTACTCATGGAATTTACCTTGAAATACGTGCACCCGACAACATCTAAACACTCTACATCGAAGCCACTAAAAATACGAAGCTCCCTCACTTCGAATCACCTAATTCGGTTAAGACATAAGAAAGTTAAGAAGTTTTAAAGATTTCCAAAATGTGTAGATTTTTCAACACTTTTTCCCGTAAACTTAAGAACTCCGACGAGGTGCTCCAAACTCGTCCAGAACCCCTTGTATGCAAACAAGATATGTAACCATACCAAATTCGATCTTTCAGACTCAATGGCGCAGCCAAAATTTTCATAAAAGGTCGTCTTGACAAAAAGTGGGTTCCACACCCAAATGTCAATTTAAGTAAAAAACCACAAAAGGGCTCGGAAATTGGAAACATCAGGACATAAAAGAAGGGTCAAACTAGACCAAAATCAACATTTCAAAGCTAACCAGCTGATGTAATTCTCATTCGAGCGCGTTTACTCAGAATGTTGACTAAATTCAACTTAGGCTTAAACTTAATGCCTAACCGCACCAACTCACACTGAAAACCTCGAGAGTGGTACCAAACTTTCTACTAGCCTAAAATGACCCTTCTGGAGCTGATGGAATCGTCAAAATTAGATTCTGATTTCATCTTCTTACACTTTTAATCGAAAATGATCTGTTCAAGGTTCATAAGATCCAAAAATACTAAAACTTGCACAATAATCAAATGAACGACCAAGTGACCGAACTGTCAGTCCCAACAAGTCATAAATGACTTGGGGTTGCTATAGGAACGCTCTAAATGACGCACAAAAGACAAAACACAGAAATGACTAAGAGGGTCATTACAATTTCCACTAATAAAACGGACTTTCGTCTGCGGTAGGTCTGCCACAAAATCCAGTAATGCGGTCCCCTTTCACTCCAGAATGGCTAATCTCTAAAATTCACCACAAGGTCTCAATCTTCACCGGATCAACCCTCATACCCTCCTTGGACACCACGTGCCCCAAGAATGCTACAGACTCAAGCCAAAACTCGCACTTTGTGAACTTGACATAAAGCCGCTGATCTCTCAAAGTCTGAAGCACTATCCTCAAATACTGCTTATGCTCACTCAGGCTTTGCGAGTATACCAGTATGTCATTAATGAAGACGATAAAAATGAATTAAAGTATGTCCTGAACACATGTGTCATCAAGTCCACGAAGGCAGCAAGGGCATTAGTCATCCACAAAAAATCACAAGGAACTCATAGTGGTCGTAATGAGTCCTAAATCCGGTCTTAGGGATGTCCGCTACCCTAATCCTCAAATGACGGTACCCGGACCTCAAATCAATCTTAGACAACACGACGCCACCTGAAGCTGATCAAACGAGTCATCAATACAAGGCATGGGGTAACAGTTATTCACTGTCACCTTGTTCAGCTACCTGTAGTCAATGCACATCCTCATAGTCCTATCCTTCTTTTTCACGAACAGAACAGGACCTTGCTCTTATTTTTGTTGAGTACAGGACATCTCCACGGGGCTGTTGACAGACCTCACTTAGGAGATCCGTGATCGCTTTGAATTCAAGGGTGAGCTAGTTCTTCTGGGCTGCCTTGAGTTCTCTTTCTTTAAGTCCATTTTTTTCGAACTCAGACTATTGACTAAGTAGTTGTTAGTTTTGGGGTTGTACCCGTTGTTCTTAGACTTGTCATTGTTAGAGTTTTGGTACATTGACTTTCAGGTTCTAGGCGTATTTTCCGCATTATTTTAGTTTATTTTAATTTGCTTTCGTAACTTAAATACTTTGGTTCTATAGTAATTGCTTTAGTTGGATGGTAGTAGTGGTTCTCCCACCGGAGGGTTAGGGTGGTTGCCAATCACGACGATTTCGCTCGTGATAAGTTGGTATAATGATCTCATTGTACCAAAACGAGTCTAGTAAAGTGTTGTGGAACGGTACATTGATGTTCGTACTTTTCTTCAAGAGGCCATAGACTCTAGGAAAAATTCACTTCTTTATACTCCTTCGTGCTATGACTTGATCCAATTGGTATCTGGGTGATAAAAATTGGTATCTTTCCTCCTTCACTGTGTGATTCAAACTAGAGCAGCAAAAGTGGTAACATCATCACTAGCAAAAGAGAAGGTGTATACACTACCGATAGTTGAATAGGGTTACCATTTGGAACAAGTAGCCATTGCATCAGATAGATGACATTTTTGACCAATGTAAGGTGCATAGGTTTTTCTAGGATTGATTTAAGGTCTGTTTACTACCATTTTAAGAATAAGGTGGTTAAGTATTGGGTTTGGACAAGCTATGTGATTGAAGTTAGCAGTTTATGGGACTTGTTGGCTACTTTTATCGCTTGTGATATGAGTTGAGCCCAATTGGTATCTCAACGAAGTGAACTAGATGGAAAACAAGCAAGATAACTGAAACTAAGAAGGTTCCAATTGGTATTTAGACCTAGGGATCATTTAAGGCATGGATCATCAGAAATAGTCATTTTGACTTATCTGTAAATTGTATCTTGGAACGGTGAATGTGTGCTTCTAGTTGTCTCAAATTAACTATGAATGTAAAGGGTGTTTTACTTGAATGATTTGATATGATTAGGTGCCTAATATTGCTTGACTGAATGTGATAGGTGCAATATGTTGGTCTAAATGTTGAAAGGGCGCCAATTGTAACCGCTTCAGTGTCGTGGGACTTGTTGTAAAAGGAAAATCATCATTAAATTAGGCACACAGGGCTACATAAATTATGATGTGGTTTGTAAGAGAGAAATCTTGATGTTCGTTGTGACCAACTGATAATCGTGTGAATTCCTGGGTGTATCTTGGGAACGTAAGGTAAATTGTGGAACGTGTGTCATTAAGATTGACTCGAGGTAACTAATGATTGTCCTAGATTCGGGGATTATTACAAAGGTGCTAAATAAAGTTGGGACCTTGGTGGAACTTAGAAAAGAGAAAAAGCCCAGAAATTAGTTGTTTTGGGTTCTGTTTTCATTATGGTCGCTGGGGCGGGATTCTTTCCGTTAGAGCGGGGTTGCTGGAGCTGATTTCTCTCGCTAGAGCGGGACAGGGCGAGATGTCTCCTAATTTTCTTAGTCATAATTATGGACCCCGAATTGTACCTCAGTGTTCAACAAATTGAATATAAGTTATAAGGTGTGTCAAAATTATGGAGAACCTGAGCATATGAGGGTCGAATGTAGTGATCACAAGTGCTAAAATTGATGTTGATTCGGATTTTACTTATTCGTACGTGTCAGTGCAATTGCCTGGTTATTTGATGTGGGTTGTGATATACTTGATGCTCTCATCCATGTTTCTACCCTAGTCGAGGAGTCAGTCATAACCACCCTTGTGTATCGTGTTGTCCTATTGTGTGGTGGATCCTCAGATTTGGGTTGATTTAGTTATGCTGGATATGAATGGCTCGATATATCATAGGCATGACTTGGTTGTTCTTCTATTATACCGTTCTTAATTGTGGTGCCAAGACGGTAACTCTAGATATCTCAGTAGGGAAAGATCAGAGTGAGAAGGGGTATACAAGTCTACGCTAGCTAAGATCATATCCTTCATTCGGGATAGGAGACTGGTAGGGAAGGATTGTTTGTCATAATTGGTTCATATTAGGGATGTTGTGGCCGTATCCCTCTTTGTTTAGTCTATTCATGTGATGTTAGAATTTAGAGAGCTTAAAGCTTAATTCCAAGGGCTTCTTAATAAAGGCTTCATCCATCCTAGTGTTTCCCTGTGGGAGATCTTGTCTTATTTATTAAAAAAGAAGGAGGGAAGTATGAGGAGTGGTGATTTCATCTTAATCCAAAAGGGAGCGGATTATACCGGAATGACAAGCTTATGGATAAAGAAAGTTCTATTGAGTATACTTGGGTGAAGGAAATTAATGATTCTAGTTAGAAAGTGTGTATCAAGATTGGGTTAGTCTTTTCAAATTGATGAGTATACATGAATTTGAGGTGTTATGTCGATGAAGATGTTGACTTGTAGAGATAGTTAGGGCTGAGTGAGCATAATGGTAATAAAAGTTTGTAGTAGATTGTGATGGGATGCAACTATATAATAAAATTGTGACTAAGGAAATTTGGCATAGTAATTATGACTTGTGAATATCTAAGATTGTATATTTCTAATATTCAGTGAGTAACGTGGTTGTATGTGAAGTTTTAAGAGTTGGTAGGACACCACTCATGTAGAGTTTTAAGGAGCAAAGTATAGTGGGATGTAGTACAACCTTTAAAGAGAGGTGAGGGCAAAAATATTGTATGGATTAGAAAGGCTTTAGAGTTATCTTTAGAGGTGTATATACTTGAGTGTAGAGATGCGTAATTTTAGTAGTGTTCTGACTATGGTAATAGTGTCACAAGTCCATCAGATTGGTTAAAACTATAGAAAGTAACTCGAGAAAGTAGTGTACATACATTAGCTCGAGAGTGATGATAAGAGCCTTGTTTTGTTTTGAATTGGATAAATAGATCTCAGAAGAATCGATCTTAGAATTAAGGGTATCATCTGAGCGTAGTGGGTTAAGAGTGTGTTGTTAAAAAGGAGAATTCAAATTCTCTAAAAATCTCACTGCCTTGATTCGTGCCGCTGCAGCTAGGTCATTTTTGCTGCAGCGGGGTTATTACCGCTGCAGCGATGCTGCTATAGCGAAATGGGTGTCTTTGTAGCGAACGAGGCGGGGATTGAAATTATAAGATTTTTTGGGACTTTTCAGACGAGAGCTCACTGGTTCAAAAAGTGCAGCTGCAGTAGGATTGGTGTTGCTGCAGCGACGCCGTTGCAACGGGATAGGTGTCACTGTGGCGGGTTCAAAGTGACTGAAGGTCGTTAAATAAACATATAAGCTAATGCTGATAAATAAGGGGTTTGTGTTAGATGATTAAATTTACAATTCAGATTTTTCATTGTACATCTACATTCGTGGTGATATATTTTTCAAGGTATATATTTGCAAGGTGTGGAATGGTCACTTGTATCAAATATTAAGCATTAGAATAGACTTACACTTGATTTGTTTTATAAAGTTTATCATTTTTTATTGTTAAGGTATTTGAGGAAGGTTTTCGTTTTAAAGGTGTTGGTTTAAAATAAATTCAATAGTGGGAGTGTTTATCATGGTTGTTAGTATTAAGAGTGTTGGATCCAATTGAAGGATGTGAAAAGTATGTTTGAGTCAAGTGAATGGAAATGACTGGTATCGACTCTGCAAAGAAAAACCTTTTGCGTTATTTCATAAATTCTAAATATTGAAACTTTTGTAACTTAAGCATATGGAAATTTATGTTGTGAGACGGAGATGTTGATATGAACTATGATTGTTTGGGTATCATGAGTGTGTGTTGGTTGGTTTAGGTTCACCTCTAATTATGACGAGTTTTGATTTTAGAATTTTATCATGGTTATGTAAGGAAGGATTACTCCTTATGATTGTATCAAGATCCTTGATGACATGTGTTAGACGTGTGTACAATCAACTTAAGTGATTGTTGGAATTTGTTTTGTTGATTAGTTAAGTTTACATACAACAATATGTATCACTCGAGTATTGAGATGACCTCATTGATGCATGGCAAGGAAGGATGTGTAGGTACTAAATTGGTTGGTTTGTGTAGTAATGAGATCTGATAAGAAGGGCATGCGAGATAAGTACCCTTAGTAATTCGACGTTTCAGATACTATTCTACCTTTATTTTACCCAAGTCTTTCCTAGTTGATAACTCGGGGACGAGTGATGGGTAAATATGTGTAAGACCCCCAAAATAAGTTAGGGTGTCGAGAGCTTAACATGTTTGTCTTAAGGTTCTAAGGTCCTAAAATGACTTATAATATGGTATAGAGGCAGTGTGTAATGTTTGAGGTGATTTGGAAGTCAAACGTCGAGGGACGACCAAGACGTTCAACGACTAAGCACCTATGTGTCTTATGTGTCTATACGTGTTTATATATTGTATGTCATGAGATTATGAAGTTTTAAAATAAGTTATAATGATGTTTATAGGAAGTATATGGAGTTTCATGAAGTATGGAGGTCAAACGTCCAAGAACGTCTAAGACGTTTGAAAGTTAGCCCTTGAGACGTTCAAGTATGTCTTGATGGGGCCTAGCATGTTTAGACGTGTTTTATGTGTGCATTTTGGGTGAAACTTGCATGGAAGGTCCTTGACTTGTAAATTCAAATATTTACGTTGGAAACGTCCGGGTACGACTTCTCAAGAGCCCCGCAAAAGAGCCCACAAGAAGGAATCAAGGGCTGTCGAGACACTGCCTTGGCAGTGTCAATCAACTGAACCAAACAACGCCCAGTTGGTTGACCAACGGACCGTTGGTGGGGTCTCACCGATGGAAACTTATCCTGTGCAAGGCTCAAACCCAAGAACAGGCAAGGTAGAATCAACTGAAGCCACAGACGGCCCGTCAATGGACCTACTGGCCGTCAATAGTGCCCGTCGATGGTGGCCTGCAACTGATGCCATGTGACTGCCTCATTAAAGGGGTGAACGGGAAATTCACCCCATGTCCTAACCTGAACCTAATAGGTTTAATTAGATATTTTTTGGGAGTATATAAGGGATCAAAAACGTGATCAACCCATTCGCAATCTCATACACACAAAATAGACTTTCCCTCCAAAACCAATTCTCTCTAGAAACCTCCATTGTTGTTGAAGCTCAAGAACAGCTTATAGATTGTATTCTCATGGGTTCTTCACCAATTTTTAAATGTTTTCAACTAGACAAAGGTATGGTGATCCTTCATCTCTAAGTAACCTTTCACTTGGAGAGTTAATCTCAAGTTTTCAAAGAAGGTTTCATGATGAAATCTCTTTCTTTTTCAATCTAGCCATGGGTTCTTTCTAAAAACATTTTAAATGGTTAAATCATGATGAATTGATGTTAATTTATTGGTTTTAACGTGATTTTAATCCAATTACATGATGAACCCATGTTCCTTCCCAAAATAGATTTAGCCGTTGCATGGGCTTTGTGATCATGACTTGTTAATGGTTGAATTGCGATTCTCTTACATTGAATTGTCTATATCTACTATTATTTACGTGAATTAATGATGAATTGATGATGAAGGATCCATGTGGATGAATGTATGAAGATTTGAACACGCTTAGCTTAGATTTCCATGATTCACTGTAACCTTGGTAGTACAATGTATAAAATTGAAATTAGATTATGTTAAATTGATTGTTATCTAATGCCTATCATATATAAAAATTATGAATCATATGTAATGGATCCAATATGGATCAAGGCTTGAGGATTATATATTATTGATTCATGTCCTCCTATCTTCTATGAAGTACTAATGTAGTTCATTGTATCTCGATTCCATGGTGCTTGGTTCATGATGTTGTATAGGTTTAAAATTGTACTTTATCTACTGCCTATAATATATTATAATTATGAATTATGTGTTGGTATCCAATATGGATTGATGCTTGAAGACTTGATCCCTAATTCCTCTCTATTGTAATTCCATGATGCTCCCTGTAATCTTGACCTCTTGGCAAATTGTAGTAGGATTTCGTTTAAGCCATGGTATCTTTAACTACTGCCTTTTTTTTTTGTGTATTATTGATTAATTGTGAGCATGACTAATTGACAATCAAAGTGAGAAAGAATTTATAAGAGATCAACTTCCCTTCATGTTCTATAAATTGATGATGTAGTGGACCTAATATGATCTCAATCTTGTTATGATTAATGTATGATTTTCGATTATGTTGTATAACTTTAGTCACTGCCCTAGATATATTATTGATACATTATGATTGATGATCAAGACTAGGGAAGTTACTTGATGATCTATAACTTCTACTTTCTACCATACATGTGATATAGTGCACTGTTTTCTTTTATGATTTAAGTACATATAGCTACTGCTCTATAATGTATTAATGATGAGAAAGGTTTATTGATCAATGATGATCAAATATTGATGAATTGGTAAGAATGACTCATCCCTCTACTTCTTTATGGTAATGTTGTGTAACGACCTGTTTAGTCGTTTTGAGCAGCAGATTTTATTTCTGGAAAAACTGGCTGAGTCGACGGATCCCACGACGGACCGTCATGGGCACGACGGACCGTCGAGGGGGTCTCGTTCCAAAACACTTAGAATTCTAAAATTTGGGTACTGAAATTGACTCTCTGAACTTTGTGACGAAATGGCAGGACGGACCGTCGCAGGCATGACGGGCCGTCACAGACCTTTTACTAAAATCGAGTCTCTGAGCCTTGTGACGGACCTGCAGGACGGACCGTCACAGTCGTGACGGACCGTCACAATCTCCGTCAGCTCACCCGGGTCAGAATTTCTGTTAAATGTTTTGAGGGGCGTTTTAGACTATTCCTGCTTATAATTATAAAATTGGTGGTTTAATGTTAATAATTCAATTACTTGGGGGTTAAAAGAGATAACCTTGAAACAAATAGTGGGGTAGTTTATCATCTTTTATACTTAATTATATGCTAATTAGGGTAAAAGAAAGAGGGTTTTGAAATAAGAAAAATAGAAAGAATAGAGAGAGAAGGGAGGAACGAACGAGTAGAGAGATAGACGAACGAAGAGACAACGATTTGGAGAAGTAGATTGCTTGATCACAATTCTTCGGTGGAGGTAGGTTATGGTTTATGCTATTCGTAGTAAACTCTTAATAGCGAATGATATGTATTGGGTAGTATTGTAAACCCTTCTATATGCTTAATTGTATGCTTGTATGAATGTGATTATATAATTGTGATAAAATAAGCATGATGAAGCTATTGAATCCTAAATCTTGAAAAACCCTAATCTACTTTGTTAATGAGATTGATGATGCCTTGGTATAAAAGAAGGCTTGATGAACTAAAGTGAAGAGATTGGGGGAGCGGGTGTCACGAACCGACACGTAGAATTAGGGGAGCGGGTGTCACGAACCGACACGTAGAATTAGGGGATCGGGTGTCACGAACCGACACGTAGAATTAGGGGATCGGGTGTCACGAACCGACACGTAGAATTAGGGGATCGGGTGTCACGAACCGACACGTAGAATTAGGGGATCGGGTGTCACGAACCGACACGTAGAATTAGGGGATCGGGTGTCACGAACCGACACGTAGAATTAGGGGATCGGGTGTCACGAACCGACACGTAGAATTAGGGGATCGGGTGTCACGAACCGACACGTAGAATTAGGGGATCGGGTGTCACGAACCGACACGTAGAATTAGGGGATCGGGTGTCACGAACCGACACGTAGAATTAGGGGATCGGGTGTCACGAACCGACACGTAGAATTAGGGGATCGGGTGTCACGAACCGACACGTAGAATTAGGGGATCGGGTGTCACGAACCGACACGTAGAATTAGGGGATCGGGTGTCACGAACCGACACGTAGAATTAGGGGATCGGGTGTCACGAACCGACACGTAGAATTAGGGGATCGGGTGTCACGAACCGACACGTAGAATTAGGGGATCGGGTGTCACGAACCGACACGTAGAATTAGGGGATCGGGTGTCACGAACCGACACGTAGAATTAGGGGATCGGGTGTCACGAACCGACACGTAGAATTAGGGGATCGGGTGTCACGAACCGACACGTAGAATTAGGGGATCGGAGTGTCACGTTCCGACACCAGGATAGTATATGGAGCGGAGTGTCACGTACCGACACGAGAGAAATAAAGATAATGAATCTTGAAAGATGTTAATATACTCAATCTAATGAACCTAATTCCCAAATGGGTATGGTATTGAGGCTTGAGTCCTCATGGGTGAACTTGGCGGTGCTTATTAATGATTATAGAACTTGTTGTTGCTACATGTTGAGTATTGTAGTTGATTTATGATATTATCTGATATATACTGTTTTCTATTTTGAGTTGGCCGATGATACCTACTCAGTACCCGTGTTTTGTACTGACCCCTACTTGTATTTGTTTTTCTTTGTTATTTGTGGAGTGCAGCAAACGTGCCATCGTCTTCAACTCAACCGCAACTCTAGCCAGTCTTCATCAAGCCAGATTTCAGGGTGAGCTATTGCTTCTAGCTTGGACTGGATCTTCCTCTTCATGTCTTGATGCCTTGAGATTCCGGCATGGACTAGCTTTTTACTTATTTTAGCTTCTTAGATACTCTTAGATTAGTAATTTGAGGATAGATGTTCTTGTGGTGATGACTTCCAGGTTTTGGGAATAAATAGTATTGAGTTTTTATAAGTTATTTAATCGATTTTCATTAATGAGTTTAAGTCTTCCGCATTATATTTTGTTATTTATGGTTGAAATGTTGGGGTTTAGATTGGTTGGTTCGCTCACATAGTAGGATAAGTGTGGGTGCCACTCGCGGCCCGTTTTGGGTCGTGACAAACTTGGTATCAGAGCATTAGGTTCGTTGGTCTCATCACACAAGAACGAGTCTAGTAGAGTCTTAAGGAACGGTAGGGGGACGCCTTTACTTTTCTTTGAGAGGCTATAGGACTTTAGGAAAATTTCCTTTCTTTCTTTCTTTCGTGCTATTACTTGGATCCAATTGGTATCTAGGTGATACAAATTGGTATCTGACCATCTTCACTCTATTTCGCAGATGGTTAGAACTAGAGCAACGACTACGCCAACACCAGCACCGGCGGAACAGGGTGCGTCTGAGCCAGCCGCTGGGGCTGTAGCTCGAGGAAGAGCAACGGCAAGAGGCCGTGGTAGAGGTCGTGGGAGGACGTCCTCTAGGGGAAGAGGACAAGCACCTGCCCCATCTGGTACTAGGGCGGTGACTCCTCCACCGACTGAGGAAGTAGTAATAGAGGGTGAGGAAGGGGAGAATGAACAAGTACAGAATGAGGGATTGCCACCCCAACCTACCCCAGAGATGATCAATCAGGTTCTGGCTTATCTTAGTGGGTTATCTGATCAAGGCCAGACACCTCCAGTGTTTTCTGCACCAGCACCTCAGGTTCCGGAAGTACAACAGGCAACTACTGCGGCTCCCCGCATGGATGCTCCATTGGAAATAGGCACGTTTCCTCGTTTGACTACAGGGCCTATAATGACAAGCGATCAGCATGAACTTTTCAGTAAGTTCTTGAAATTGAAACCTCCAGTCTTCAAGGGTGCTGAATCTGAGGATGCCTACGATTTTCTGGTTGATTGTCATGAGTTACTACATAAGATGGGCATAGTAGAACGGTTTGGTGTTGAGTTTGTGACTTATCAGTTTCAAGGGAACGCCAAAATGTGGTGGCGGTCACATGTTGAGTGTCAACCAACAGAGGCACCACCTATGACTTGGGCGTCATTCTCTAGCTTATTTATGGAGAAGTATATCCCCCGGACCTTGAGGGATAGGAGGAGAGATGAGTTCTTGAGCCTAGAGCAAGGCAGAATGACGGTCACTGCGTATGAGGCTAAGTTTCGTGCATTATCTAGGTATGCCACTCAGCTTTGCTTCAGTTCACAAGAGCGGATTCGCCGTTTTGTGAAAGGGTTGAGGTCAGATTTGCGGATTTCAGCCTTACAGGTAGCGGCTACAGCGAAATCCTTCCAGGAAGTGGTAGACTTCGTGATAGAGGTGGAGGGAGTGAAGCCAGATGACTTCACCATGGCATCGACATCTAAAAGGTTTCGAAAGGGAGGTGAGTTTAATGGTTCTTACTCTAGAGGACAGGGTTCAGGAGGTTACTCAGTCCGACCAATTCAGTCTTCACTACAGACTGTAGTTGGGGGTCCACCTCAGACCGGTCAACATTTCTCTGAGGTTGGAGGTTATTCCCAGACCTCGTCATTCTCACAGAGACCTATGCTAGAATCCAGAGAATGTTATGGATGTGGGGAGACTGGACATATTAGGAGGAATTGTCCAAAACAGAGTTATAGACCCCCGATAGCTAGAGGTAGAGGTGGTCATGGTAGAGGCCGTTATTCTGGAGGACGTGGTGGCCGAGGTAATGGTGGTCACCAAAACGGCCGGGGTGACGGACAAACTGGAGCTACTACAACACCACATGGTAGGGGCAACGGGCAGACAGGTGATAGGGCCCATTGTTACGCTTTCCCTGGGCGGTCTGAAGCGGAGACATCAGATGCTGTTATCACAGGTAATCTTTTGGTTTGTGATTGCATGGCTTCTGTATTATTTGATCCTGGATCCACATTTTCATATGTATCTTCCTCATTTGCTACTGGTCTTGATTTACATTGCGATTTGCTTGACATGCCTATTAGTGTCTCTACTCCTGTGGGTGAGTCTGTGATAGTTGAGAAGGTGTATAGGTCTTGCCTTGTGACTTTTGTAGGGAGCAATACCTATGTAGATTTGATTATCCTAGAAATGGTTGATTTTGATGTAATTCTGGGTATGACTTGGCTTTCCCCAAATTTTGCAATCTTAGATTGTAATGCTAAAACTGTGACATTGGCCAAGCCTGGGACAGATCCGCTAGTGTGGGAGGGTGACTACATTTCCACCCCAGTCCGTATTATCTCTTTTCTTCGCGCTAAGAGGATGGTTAGTAAAGGTTGTTTAGCCTTCTTGGCACATCTCAGGGATGATACTTCCAAAGTACCTTCGATTGAGTCTGTTTCGATAGTCTGTGAGTTTCTGGATGTGTTTCCTGCAGACCTTCCTGGTATGCCACCGGATAGGGATATCGATTTCTGTATTGATCTGGAGCCGGGTACTCGCCCCATTTCCATCCCCCCTTATAGAATGGCTCCAGCTGAGTTAAGGGAGTTAAAGGCCCAACTTCAGGAGTTGTTAGGTAAAGGTTTTATTAGACCAAGTGCATCCCCTTGGGGTGCTCCTGTTTTATTTGTGAAAAAGAAGGATGGAAGCCTTCGGATGTGCATAGACTACAGGCAGCTGAATAAGGTAACTATTAAGAACAAGTATCCTCTTCCTCGAATTGATGATTTGTTCGATCAGTTACAAGGTGCTTGTGTCTTCTCTAAAATTGATCTGAGATCCGGTTATCATCAATTGAAAATACGGGCAGCAGATGTGCCAAAGACTGCTTTTCGAACCAGGTATGGGCATTACGAATTCTTAGTAATGTCTTTTGGGCTTACGAATGCCCCTGCTGCTTTCATGAGTCTGATGAACGGGATTTTTAAGCCATATCTGGATCTCTTTGTCATTGTATTCATTGATGATATACTGATATACTCAAAGAGCAGGAAAGAACATGAGGAGCATTTGAGAATTGTATTGGAGTTGTTGAGGGAGAAAAGGCTTTATGCCAAATTCTCCAAGTGTGAGTTTTGGCTAGATTCAGTGTCCTTCTTGGGGCACGTGGTTTCTAAGGATGGAGTGATGGTGGATCCTTCTAAGATCGAAGTAGTGAAGAATTGGGTAAGACCTACTAATGTGTCAGAAATAAGAAGCTTTGTTGGTCTAGCCAGTTACTACCGTCGATTTGTCAAGGGATTCTCTTCTATTGCTTCCCAATTGACGAACTTGACTAAGCAGAATGTTCCATTTGTATGGTCGGATGAATGTGAGGAAAGCTTTCAGAAACTCAAGACCTTGTTGACTACCGCACCTATCCTTACCTTGCCAGTAGAGGGTAAGAACTTCATTGTTTATTGTGATGCATCCTATTCTGGTTTGGGTGCAGTGCTAATGCAAGAGAAGAACGTAATTGCGTATGCTTCGAGGCAATTAAAGGTGCATGAACGTAATTATCCGACCCACGATTTGGAGTTGGCTGCGGTAGTGTTTGCATTAAAGCAATGGAGACACTATCTATATGGGGTTAAGTATGAAGTCTATACGGATCATCGTAGTTTACAGTATGTCTTTACTCAGAAAGATTTAAATTTGAGACAGAGGAGATGGATGGAACTACTGAAGGATTATGATGTCACTATCTTGTATCACCCAGGAAAGGCTAATGTTGTGGCAGACGCCTTAAGTAGAAAAGCAGGGAGCATGGGTAGTTTAGCTCACTTACAAGCTTCTAGACGCCCATTGGCTAGAGAGGTTCAGACTCTGGCTAATGACCTTATGAGGTTAGAAGTAAATGAGAAGGGAGGATTTTTGGCCAGTGTGGAGGCGAGATCTTCTTTTCTTGACAAGATCAAGGGAAAACAGTTTGATGATGAGAAACTAAGCCGAATTCGGGATATGGTGTTGCGAGGAGAGGCTAAAGAAGCAATAATGGATGAGGAAGGTGTTTTGAGAATTAAGGGAAGGGTATGTGTGCCCCGTGTTGATGATTTGATCCACACTATTCTTACAGAGGCTCATAGTTCCGGATATTCTATACATCCTGGTGCAACCAAGATGTACCGTGACCTAAAGCAACACTTTTGGTGGAGTAGAATGAAGCGCGACATTGTTGATTTTGTTGCCAAATGTCCAAATTGTCAGCAAGTAAAGTATGAACACCAGAGGCCCGGAGGAACACTTCAGAGAATGCCCATTCCCGAATGGAAGTGGGAAAGGATTGCAATGGACTTTGTGGTTGGTCTTCCAAAGACATTGGGTAAGTTTGATTCTATTTGGGTAATTGTGGATAGGTTAACTAAGTCTGCTCACTTCATTCCGGTCAAGGTGACTTACAATGCAGAAAAGTTAGCCAAACTCTATATCTCAGAGATTGTTCGGTTGCATGGAGTTCCACTCTCCATCATATCAGATAGAGGTACGCAGTTTACTTCTAAGTTTTGGAGAACATTGCATGCTGAATTAGGTACTAGGTTGGACCTTAGTACTGCATTTCACCCTCAGACCGATGGACAGTCTGAGCGAACGATTCAAGTGTTGGAGGATATGCTTCGTGCATGTGTGATAGAATTTGGTGGTCATTGGGATAACTTCTTACCCTTAGCGGAGTTCTCATACAATAATAGCTATCACTCAAGTATTGATATGGCCCCATTCGAAGCATTGTATGGGAGGAGATGTAGGTCTCCCATTGGGTGGTTTGATGCATTTGAGGTTAGACCTTGGGGTACTGACCTCTTGAGGGATTCATTAGAGAAGGTGAAATCTATTCAAGAAAAGCTTTTAGCGGCTCAAAGTAGGCAAAAGGAATATGCAGATCGAAAGGTTAGAGACTTGGAGTTCATGGAGGGTGAACAAGTCTTGCTGAAGGTTTCGCCCATGAAAGGGGTGATGCGGTTTGGTAAAAGGGGTAAACTAAGCCCAAGGTATATTGGTCCCTTTGAAGTACTTAAGCGAGTAGGGGAGGTGGCTTACGAGTTAGCCTTGCCTCCAGGGCTGTCCGGAGTGCATCCGGTATTTCATGTGTCTATGTTAAAAAGATACCATGGGGATGGAAACTACATCATTCGTTGGGATTCGGTTCTACTTGATGAAAATTTGACTTATGAGGAAGAGCCTGTGGCCATTTTAGGTAGAGAAATTCGCAAATTGAGATCAAGGGAGATTGCATCCATCAAAGTCCAATGGAAGAATCGACCAGTTGAAGAGGCCACTTGGGAGAAGGAGGCTGATATGCGAGAAAGATACCCACACCTGTTTACAGATTCAGGTACTCCCTTTTGCCCTTGTTTTTCTTCTTGTGATCGTTCGAGGACGAACGATGGGTAAATTGGTATCTATTGTAACGACCTGTTTAGTCGTTTTGAGCAGCAGATTTTATTTCTGGAAAAACTGTCTGAGTCGACGGAACCCACGACGGACCGTCATGGGCACGACGGGCCGTCGAGGGGGTCTCGTTCCAAAACACTTAGAATTCTGAAATTTGGGTACTGAAATCGACTCTCTGAACTTCGTGACGACATGGCAGGACGGACCGTCGTGGGCACGACGGACCGTCACAGACTCTTCAAGGAAATTGAGTCTCTGAACTTTGTGACGGAAGCAGCAGGACGGACCGTCGCAGGCACGACGGGCCGTCACAGGCTGCGTAATCCCAGGCTGGGTCGGATTTCTGTTAAGTAATTTAAGGGGCGTTTTGGACTATTCCTGCTTTAATTATAAAGTTAGTGGGTTAATGTTAATAAGTCTAATTACTTGGGGGTTAAAAGAGGTAACCTTGAGTTAATTAGTGGGATATTATTGCCACCTTTATACTTAATTATATGCTAATTAGGGTAAAAGAAAGAGGGTTTGAATAAGAAAAAGAAAAAGAACAGAAAGAGAGGGAGAACGAGTAGAGAGAGAGAGAAACGAAGAGGACAACAAGAATTTGGGGAATTTGCTTGCTTGATCACGAATCTTCGGTGGAGGTAGGTTATGGTTTATGCTATTCGTAGTAAACTCTTAATAGCGAATGATATGTATTGGGTAGTATTGTAAACCCTTCTATATGCTTAATTGTATGCTTGTATGAATGTGATTATATAATTGTGATAAAATAAGCATGATGAAGCTATTGAATCCCAAATCTTGAAAAACCCTAATCTACTTTGTTAATGAGATTGATGATGCCTTGGTATAAAAGAAGGCTTGATGAACTAAAGTAATGGGGTTGATGATGCCTTGGTATAAAAGAAGGATTGATGAATTAATAGAATGAGATTAGTGGAGCGGGTGTCACGAACCGACACGTAGTATTAGGGGGAGCGGGTGTCACGAACCGACACGTAGAATTAGGGGAGCGGGTGTCACGAACCGACACGTAGAATTAGGGGAGCGGGTGTCACGAACCGACACGTAGAATTAGGGGAGCGGGTGTCACGAACCGACACGTAGAATTAGGGGATCGGGTGTCACGAACCGACACGTAGAATTAGGGGATCGGGTGTCACGAACCGACACGTAGAATTAGGGGATCGGGTGTCACGAACCGACACGTAGAATTAGGGGATCGGGTGTCACGAACCGACACGTAGAATTAGGGGATCGGGTGTCACGAACCGACACGTAGAATTAGGGGATCGGGTGTCACGAACCGACACGTAGAATTAGGGGATCGGGTGTCACGAACCGACACGTAGAATTAGGGGATCGGGTGTCACGAACCGACACGTAGAATTAGGGGATCGGGTGTCACGAACCGACACGTAGAATTAGGGGATCGGGTGTCACGAACCGACACGTAGAATTAGGGGATCGGGTGTCACGAACCGACACGTAGAATTAGGGGATCGGGTGTCACGAACCGACACGTAGAATTAGGGGATCGGGTGTCACGAACCGACACGTAGAATTAGGGGATCGGGTGTCACGAACCGACACGTAGAATTAGGGGATCGGGTGTCACGAACCGACACGTAGAATTAGGGGATCGGGTGTCACGAACCGACACGTAGAATTAGGGGATCGGGTGTCACGAACCGACACGTAGAATTAGGGGATCGGGTGTCACGAACCGACACGTAGAATTAGGGGATCGGGTGTCACGAACCGACACGTAGAATTAGGGGATCGGAGTGTCACGTTCCGACACCAGGATAGTATATGGAGCGGAGTGTCACGTACCGACACGAGAGAAATAAAGATAATGAATCTTGAAAGATGTTAATATACTCAATCTAATGAACCTAATTTCCAAATGGGTATGGTATTGAGGCTTGAGTCCTCATGGGTGAACTTGGCGGTGCTTATTAATGATTATAGAACTTGTTGTTGCTACATGTTGAGTATTGTAGTTGATTTATGATATTATCTGATATATACTGTTTTCTATTTTGAGTTGGCCGATGATACCTACTCAGTACTTGTGTTTTGTACTGACCCCTACTTGTATGTTTTTTTCTTTGTCATTTGTGGAGTGCAGCAAACGTGCCATCGTCTTCAACTCAACCGCAACTCTAGCCAGTCTTCATCAAGCCAGATTTCAGGGTGAGCTATTGCTTCTAGCTTGGACTGGATCTTCCTCTTCATGTCTTGATGCCTTGAGATTCCGGCATGGACTAGCTTTTTACTTATTTTAGCTTCTTAGATACTCTTAGATTAGTAATTTGAGGATAGATGTTCTTGTGGTGATGACTTCCAGGTTTTGGGAATAAATAGTATTGAGTTTTTATAAGTTATTTAATCGATTTTCATTAATGAGTTTTAAGTATTCCGCATTATATTTTGTTATTTATGGTTGAAATGTTGGGGATTAGATTGGTTGGTTCGCTCACATAGTAGGATAAGTGTGGGTGCCAGTCGCGGCCCGTTTTGGGTCGTGACATGTTGATAAAGCCTTGTATGACATTGTGTGGTATGGGCCACTTATGGTGGTTGTGTTTACTTTATTGTCATTATATATGTGTTGACAATAGACTTAAAGGAAAATTGATGAATATATTAATGAGTGGTTATGATGATCACCTTATGTGTAACTTGTGCCTAGTATTCTACTCAAGTTGTGAATCTAGGTTATGTTATTGTTGTTATGAGCATGTAAATGGTTATGAAAGATCATGTGTAGGTGCTGCCTTTAATGAAGTATTAAGGATGAATGACCCCTACCAATGTATCCCTATGTGAATGTGTGAATAGCTAAGATTTGGAGTCTTGAATGTAATGTGAAGATTATCTTGCCTCCTATGCTGAATGGTGTTGTGTGGTCTATGCTTTGTTGTACATTATGGTCTTAAGAGGGTGGCTGCCTCAAGATGTTATGGATAGTTATTATGTGATCATGTTGACCAATGTACACACACACTCACACATTATGCATGCCTACAAGTAGTATAGGTCATGGTGTCTATATGAAAGGTAGTTCTCATATTCACCAGTGTCTACTACTATGCGTGTTAAGATGATGTCTATGAAAGTATGATATGTGTTTCCTTAACTAGTATGACTTGATAGGTGTACTAGTATGGGAAAGGGTATGGGCTTTGCCTATGCATTGCACATGTGTGCCTTGATAGGATAGTTTCTAGTTTTGGTTTCTATGTGTATGAATATGAATGTATGAACATATGTGTCCTTAATGTGTTATGTGAAAGGTTTTCTCACTATATCTATACACACACACATGAATGATGATCTAGTCAATAGAGGAGCCTTGAAAGGTGTGCACAAGTGTATCCTAAACTAGATAGTGCTAATGATATATGTTATGTCCATGTGAAAGGGTTACTCACATGATTTAGGTTGATGAACTCTCATCTATGACCTATGAGCTAAGCATATAGGGAGTAAATCTCCTAAAGCCTAATATAAAGAAATGTTAACGAAGGCTTTTAATAAAGGGAACTTAGCTTAGCACCGAGTGAACTTGACAATGGGAGGTGATGGCTTTCCATAGAGGAAGATTCACCTTATAGTTCTATATGTGGTGTTGACTCCCCAAAGAGGGATACTCATCCAATAGATTCCCATGAGAGGAAGCCTCAATTGCAAAGTGATATGTAGAGGGAGAATACCTATCTCTTAGTTCATAAACTATGCTTGCCACGTAGGATCTAGCAATGTGATATCAATTAAAATGCTAGCATGTGTTAATGTTCTACCTTGGCTAGTTAAGAACACCTTCCATTGGTGTAAGGCTCTACAACACCAAATTCCATGTTTAGCACCCATGATCTTAGTGTCGATTAAGGCTATAGTTTCCCTAAAGTAAAATGGACAATGGAAGTAAATGAATAGGATCCTAACTAGGAGGACTTAAGGGAGGTTACTTAGGATAGGTGGAAATAATGAACCCATCTATACATTTCACAAGTAGCTTTTTAGGAAGTCCTAGGAAGGTGATCTAATGTGTATGATTATGAGTATGTCTTTATGCATGGTATGATAGTATTTTTCTATTTGTCATTAAGATGTACATGGTATGAGTCGAAGTGATGTGGTCTTATTCTTATATACACTATGTGAGTCTTAATGACTATATGAGGAATAGTGTTGACATGAATGAGGTTGTCTTCACTTGATATGTTGATGTATGAATTGAATGATAAGGTTTGTGGTCTCATGAAGGGTTTACTAAGTATGTGTGGGGTTATGGGGTTTCACATGCACATTGCACTAGTATACTAAGATTGGGGCATGAACAAGGTCTTATAATGATTTATGTGAAGTGAAGTCAATATATATGAAAATTGATGTAGCATACTGTAAAGCCAATGAAGTCTTGACTAAAATGTGTCTTTGATATATTATGCTTATATGATGATATGTGTTGGCTTATGTAGGTTGTATGTATGCTTTCTTGTGACCTTAAGGTGATGTATTGCACCAAGTATCACTAGAGGGTTAGTTGGGAGGTTAATGAGTAAAAGGAAAGAAGTTCAGTGTGAAAGGAAAATACTCACTGTAACATAAAAGAGCTCACTGTAAAGTGACCTCAAAAATGACTTAAATGTTATATGTGATTTTCTATGATGTTTGGCCTTTGAATATGTCTATATGAAGTATGTGAATGATATAAATGCAATCGTCTAAAGGTTTTATAAAGATTTACTCAAAAAGGCATGAAGTATGATTTCAAGAAAATGTCCCTTTTAAATGCATGTTTTTGCATGGTTGTCATACTTAGTGCATTTTGTACTAATCCCATTCTTCTCTTTTTTTTTTACACAACCTGTAGGTTATGGATGTTTAAAGGATGTCTATCTGATTGGACAGCTTGATATGTGATTCCCAAGCTCAAGAAAAGGAATCTTTAAGTCCAAGGATGTCCTAATATTTAGTTACTATAATGTTTATTAAACATTGTATAGTTTTGTATTATGTCTTAAGGGTTGTGTCTCAAATGTACTCTAATGTTATTGAGTCTAAGATGGCAAAGATGCTTAAGGGATAAATATGTATTATGACTTATATTTTCTATATATATATGAAGTAATGTTCTAGCATATAAATTTTCCGCTAAATTTACTATGACAATGCGATGAATGATAACTATGTACTTGTATAAGACCTCCGAGAGGTCAAGTACACCATGTTACTTCTATGGGGTGATCCCCGAAAGTGACAATTGGTATCTATTGTAACAACTTGATTCCATCGTTATGGAAAAGTCAATGAATAAAGAATTGGGGCCAGAAAACTCTTTCATAGTAACTTGGAATTACCCAACTAGTCCAGATATGAAAGAAATCAAATTCATTAAGATGTAGCGAAAATCTAGTAATAAATAAAAGATCTAATTATAAATTTTATTACATAATTGGATAGCTAATACGATAATTAACCTGTATCACCTTACGAAATTGAATTTTGATGAGTAGAACTCCCAAAATTGATCTTTTTGTGAATGAGTACATTCTGTCCGCGCTGAGGCTGCTGTAGCGTGATTTAGGCCGCTGGTGCGGGATAACTTTGCTAGAGCGGAGCAGACGCGTTTTAAAGTCGCTTATAAATCCTAAAATGACCCTATTTGGTACTTTTTGACTTTTAGGACTAACAAGGCAACACCAGACGAGTTCTTAATAGTTTTCCACCATTTTTGAGGCTAAAGATAAGGTTTTAACTCTCAGAATCCGTTTTCAAATTGTAGAACCTATTTACTTGGGTTATTATCAATGGGGGAAGAGTTCTGATCTATGAATTATGGTGGAAAAGCCCTACTTTTGGTATTATGATCTTGAGTTTGGTCTAGGGTTATTGGGGTTTGTTATAATTCGAATAATTAGACCTTTGATTGTTGATCCTTGCGTAAGGCTGAGCAACAGAATGGGATGTACCGGTTCAATTCTGGTTCATCCCGTTCGGTTGCCTACGGAACGGAATGGGACATCTCGAACCGGGACACAGAACGAAATGGAACTGAGGTTTGGTACCGGTGTACCGGTACCGGTTTATTCTAGTCCCGATCCGGTTCTGGTTCGGTTCCGATTAATTAATATTTATAAATTAATTTTTATTATATTTATTAATTAATTTATATTATATATTTATAAATTACAATTTATGTTTTACATTAAATAATAAATACTACCCAAGTAAACCAACTACCCCCTATTAGTATTAAATTAGTATTACATTCGAGACTTAGTTGAAACTGAACCCTTCCTAGAAGGTGGTCGCGTACACTATTCACTCTACTAGTAGTTGTAAATTGAAATTGTAAATTATAATACAAATTTAAATAAAATTAAATTGATATTTTTTAATTTGTGTACTTTTTTATCCTTATTTTTATTTAATTTTTTAAAATTACAAATTTAATTTATTTAAATTATAAGTTATAAATATTACTTGTAAATTATAACATATTAATAAATAATAAATAAACTTATAAACTTCAAAAAATTTAAATCTTGCAAACTTAATTAGACTTAACTTGCAAACTTAATAAGTAAAATTTTTATAAAAAATATCTTTAAAATAACTTAAGCAAAAAATTACATTATAAATTTAAAAACTATTAATTTAAACTTAGACAAATAAAAAAATATTCATATTTTCGTTATTCAAAAAAATTATTTTTTGAAATAACTAGATGTGTCATCCCGTTTATCCCATCCCGTTCCATTACGATCCATTTCGGTTCTATCCCCGTATATAGTGGGACGGACGGAACCGAGTATCCGTCCCAGTAATTCCGGTTCGGTTCATCTCGATACCAGTCAACTCATTCCGTTTCGGTCTGGTACCGGTTCATTCCGGTCCGGTAGTCCCGTTCCGGTCCATTGCGCAGTCTTATCCTTGCGTATATCAATTTGTTGTAACCTAGAACAAACTAGGGAAGATTCAAGTGCCTTAGGGAATTCAAGCTTGGATTCGACGTAGGTGATGGTTGTGATTCTATGATTGTGTGATACTTGTATATGTATGCATGTTGTAATATTGATCATAGATATTGAACTGAGATATATGAATATCGATACCATGAAATCATGACTTGAATGGGGGATCTTGATGTGTCATTATGATGTGTGATTGGGATCGATTGCCACGTTCCGGCGCACTAACTTGTATTGGATTGCCAAGTTCTGGCATACTAACAGGGGTCGGTTGCCACATTTCGGCATAAAAATTGGATTGGATTGCCACATTCTGGCATGCTAACAATTTTATTTTGGATTCCGTAAGAGGACCAAGTATTTGATGAAGCATGTAATTGTGATGTTGATTCTTATGATAGTATTTAATATGATGTTTATGCATGTATTATAATGTTGTAATTGCTTGTTTATGTTACACTAGTGGGATAACTGCGTCATCCTACCAGTACACGGTAGTTGTGTACTGATTTTGCACTTGCTCTTATTTTTGTTGAGTACATGACATCTTCAAGCGACTGTTGACAAACCTCGCTTAGGAGATCGGTGATAGCTTTGAACTTAAGGGTGAGCTAGTTCTTTCGGACTGCCTTAAGTTCTCTTTGTTTAAGTCCACTCTTTTCAGACTCAGACTATTGGTTGAGTTGTTCTTAATTTTGGGGTTGTACCCCTTTTTCTTAGACTTGTCGTTGTTAGAGTTTTGGTACATTGACTTTCAGGTTCTAGGCATATTTTTCGCATTGTTTTAGTTTATTTTAATTTGCTTTCTTAACTTAAATACCTTGTCTCTAAAGTAATTGCTTTAGATGGTAGTAGTAGTTCTCCCACCGGAGGGTTAGGGTGGGTGCCATTTGGATCGTGACAAGAACAATGGTAGATAAAGAAAGTACTCTCTGAAAACGTGCCATGATAATATATGTGGTAGTAAAATCTCCTATAATTGGTGTAGTGATCGAATTTTTGGGTCAATGAAGTTCCAAGTTAAATCGGTGATTTACCATCATAATGAAGAAGAATATTTTGTCATCAAGTGATTATGTGCTGCTTTAGAAAACAAGTGTTTGTATATGATCCTCATATGATGCGTATTAGTCAGTTATAGTCGAGCCATAGAGGCATCTATTCAATTTTAATAAAATTATTTTGAAGACAATATATGTAACACCTGAAAGTTCCTAACTTCGTTAAAGTGGGAAATTGTTGTTATTAAAAGCTTACACAATGGTTATTATGAGAGGTGTTTATGGATCGTATAAGCTTTCATGGACCATGAATACAATCGTAGAAGAAAATCTCATAAGTTGAAAATGTTTCAGGATTAGGGTTTTACGAAACCTTTTATAGTTCGTATATAATTTCATGGACGTAGAACATCTTCAGAGAGTTGGAAAAAATTTGTTGACTAATAAGGACAACTTTCATGGTTTGTAGAAAGGTTCAAAGACCATGGATGGGTCCGTTTAAGCAAACTTCATAAATCAGGAATTCAGTTTTCACGAACGAATGTACGAGCTATGTTGTCTTATAGAGATCATGGAAGGGTCCATATACTAGAACTTTAGAAATCTCAAAAATTTTCCCTTACTTTCGACAGGACCCTTAACAGTCCATGATCTGTTCTACGGTCTGTAAAAGGTGTTCGTGTAAAAGGTTTTAGGTAATTTTTAATCAAACTTTTTTAGTCTTTTTTCATTCTTTCAATACTTATACCATGTCGTTTTGGCCTACTCTAAGTGGGTATAACTGGTTCCTGAAACCCTGATATACTGTGGTTTCACGGTATTTTTAATGTTTTTTTCCTTAATTTAGTGTGTGTCCAAAAGCCTTTTTGTATTAATTTTTATGTAAGTTTCTCTTTATTTGCAGGAAATCTGTCTAAAGATGAACGCGGAAGTTTTTGAGCAAGAAATGCAGAAAAGTACCACCTACGGAGCTTGTGACGGTCCGTCGTGCCTGTGACAGTCCGTAGGTGGCACCGTAGTGAAGCTGCTGAAGGAAGATGGGGAAGTCTGACCAAGTGTGGGGTTACGAAGTGCGTGACGGACCGTCGTAGCCATGACGGTCCGTCCTGCTGGTTCGTCGTGATGATCAGAGAAGTAGTCCCAGTACCCGAATTCCAAGAGTTTAAGTGTTATGGAACGGAGACCCTCGACGGACCGTTGTGCCTGTGACGATCCGTCATACCTGCCGTCGAGGGTAATGAAGAGAGCAGCAGAAGAATTTGCAAAGTATGGGACGACGGAGTCCATGACGACCCGTCGTGACCACGACCCGTCGCGAGGTCCGTCGACCCAGCCGCGTTTTGACATATTTTCAACAAATAGAGTCCTTCTTTGATTAGGTTTTTGTTTTTTATAAATAGTTCGAAAAACCTCTTTTTGGGGTTAGACTCTGGGTTATTAGACACTTTTATGTTAGACTCTTTGTGTAGAGATCATTTTGATTATTAGACTTTGGATTGTTACACTATTCTCTGGAGTTGATTGTTGGTGATTTTGTCGATTAATCAAGTAAATTTCTGGATTTTATTCTTTCTCATTGAAGTAAGTGCATGAATTCTTATATCATATATATGAATATTGTGATTATGACTATGGGTAACTAAACTCCATAACTAGGGTTGTGGGAACCATGGGCGAATAATAAGATAAAATCTAAGTAAAATAACAATTCTAGAATAGTGTCTTGCATGTTGATAATTATTTCGCTTAGAAGTCTTTTTAACGGATGGCCAACGTTAGAACTCGCCTTAATGCTACTTGCCAGACCGAGGAGGTAGATAATAGGAAAAGAATTATCAACATAGATTTAGTGTATACTATCTAATAGGCTAGTATTGATCGGTACGAGGTAATAACTTAGTCAAATATCGAGTACAATGCTTAATATGAGGTAAAGGTAGGGGTTAGTATAGCAACACACGTAGCCGGACCAAGGTGCGGAGTGAAATTTTCTAGATGCCAGAACAAAGATTTAGAAATACATAACTTATCACTTTGCATGCAAGATACTAGGAAAGAATTGTTATAATTAGAATTATCAAGTTAGAAACCTGTGGGGAACACGTAAACCCTAGTTACTTTTATTAACTGATTAAACTCCAACATTTGAATCTGTTAGTTCTCTACTTTGATTTAGCTAATTATTTTCATTCATTTAGAAATAAAAACCCCCTTTTATTGTCTTTGTTTTCCAAGGAAATAATTGACTAAATAGTAGTAATAATAGATTGAAGTTAAGTCTGAACTATTTTCCTCGTGGGAATGATCCTAACCTCATTAGTTGGGTTCTTTACTTGATACGACCGCTTTACTTCTTATTTGAGAAGTAACTTTGAGCGTATCAAATTTTGGCGCCGCTTTCGGGGAAAGTTGCTTTTAGATTAACTTAAACTTATTACTAAAGTTTAGTCAATATTTTCTTAATTTTACTTTGTTTATTGTTTTTGATTCTTGCAGAACTATCTTCCTTGTACGCCAAATACACGGAGAGGGAGAGAACTCTTGTTTCCCTACGATCACGAATTAGAGCGTACATTACGCAACATGAATCGAAACTTGGATATTAATGATGATGATCCAAACCAGAACATCCCAACTCTGGTTGATGTTCATGGTCAGTTATTACCCAATGCTCCGGGTGAAAACCAACAGAGGGGACAAAATCCCGCTTCGCGTCCCCAAGAATACTACAGAGGCTATGACAATATAGGAGACTCCGATGGGCCACTTGTCTTGCCCCCTCTACCACTAGGCCACACCTTTGTGGTAACTAGTATCTTGATGCAAATGCTCACTGCTAGAGGTTTGTTTTCAGGGCTACCTTCTGAGGATCCACATGCCCATATAGCTAAGGTAAGGGCAGTGTGTAAAAGCTGTGTAGGGAGGCCTGACTTGGACTTGGATGTAATAGGGCTAAGAGTGTTTCCTCTCTCACTGACGGAGAGGCTGCTATTTGGTTCACTGAGCTCCCTTAAAACTCAATTTTTACTTGGAACCAACTAAGGGACGTTTTCTTAGCACGCTACTACCCGGTCTCCAAGAAACTAAACCACAAAGACAGAGTGAACAACTTTGTGGCACTACCAGGAGAGTCAGTTAGTAGTTCTTGGGATAGATTCACCTCGTTTTTGAGAAGCGTCCCCAATCACCGTATAGATGATGAGTCACTGAAGGAATACTTCTATCGGGGACAGGATGATAATAATAAAGCGGTGTTGGATACTATAGAAGGTGGTTCTTATGGGGAGTGTCATTATGCTGAGATTGCTGAAAAGTTAGAGAAAATCTCCCGGAACAATAAAGCTTGGAGTACTAGGAAGTCAGATACTGGGAGAAATACCTTCGCAGTGCAATCCACTCACAACCCAGCCACAGATGAGATTCGTGAAGATATGGCTCAGATGAGAACTGAGCTTGGGTTGGTATTAAAACATATCACTGGGGATGCAGAAAAGATAAATGTAGTTAACTACTTGTCTAAACCACCACCACCACATGATGAATGCTATTATGCGGAGGATTCCTATGCAGTAAATGAGCAGACGGGGGGTTTCCGACCGAGTGCCCAAGTCTCAAATCAGGAGAATTGACGCCAAGGTCAAGGAAACCAAGTTCGAATCTATGGTAACTATAACCGTGAGGGTCATTATGTCCAAGATGAAAACTACAACCGTGACAACAACTTCAACAGGGATAACTATGGTAACAGAAATGATAGGAATGGGCCCTATGTCCCTCCTCAAAATCGTGAAGTTACTCCTAGGGATGGTGAGATAGTATGGCGCGAGTTGAGGATATGTTGCACAAAATGATGAGGAGGTTCGATGCTAATGATGAGCACATTAAAGAGTTAAGGAGTGATTTAGCGGGTATTGGGTTGAAAGTCGATACACATGCAATATCAATTAAGAAGATTGAGTTGCAAATGGCCCAATTATCTGCGACTGTGAACACACGGCAATCGGGCACTCTTCTTAGCAACACTGTCCAAAATCCAAAAAATGACGGACACTGTATGGCAATCACTACTCGGGGTGGTAAGCAGACCATTGACCTATGCCGTCTAAGGAGGAATAGGTGATAAAAAATAATGATAAAGTGGTAGATGGTAGTGGTGAAGTAGAAGATAACACTGGAAAAGATGTTGAAGTGCCTATAAAGGTAATTCCCATGCCTAGACCACCCCCCATTTCCTCAGAGATTAGTGAAAAAGACCGAGGATGGTAAATATCGGCGTTTTATAACAATGTTGAAGCAGCTTTCTATCAATGTCCCTTTGGTAGAAGCTCTAGAACAAATGCCCGGTTATACCAAGTTTATGAAAGATCTGGTTACAAAGAAAAGATCGGTCACTTTCGAGGATGATGATAGAATGCAACATTGTAGTGCTATTGCTACAAGATCTCTCGTACAAAAGAAAGAAGATCCGGGTGCGTTCACTATTCCTTGTACAGTCGGGTCATTACATTTTGCGAAAGCATTATGTGATCTGGGGGCAAGCATAAATCTCATGCCCCTCTCGATTTACAAGAAGTTGGGTTTGGGTGACCCAAAACCCACTGCGATGCGGCTACTGATGGCTGATCGAACAGTGAAAAGGCCTATAGGGATACTCCATGATGTGCTAGTAAAAGTGGAGTCATTCATATTTCCGGCAGATTTTGTTATTCTTGATTGTGAAGTCGATTTTGAAGTGCCTATTATTCTTGGGAGGCCATTCCTTGCTACAGGTAGAGCCTTAGTTGATATGGAAAAGGGGCAGATGAAATTTCGGTTGAACAATGAAGAAGCGACCTTCAACGTTTGTAGGACCATGAGGCAGAGTGGTGAGCTCCAATCGGTATCTGCTATATCCTACAAAGAAAAGATGAAGAAGGATTATGACCTAAAAAGTAAAAAACGAGAGTTTATGATTGGGGATTTGGTGCATTTAGACAGTTCTAGGTTGCGTTGGCTTCCGGGCAAGCTCAAGTCCAAATGGACTGGCCCTTACTTGATTATCCAATTATTCCCTCATGGAGCAATTGAGTTAGAAACCAAGGAGGGAGTGCGGTTTAAGGTGAATGGAGAACGAAGAAAACTCTATTTTGGGCATACTGAATCGGCAAATGAAGTGATCGAGACATACCATCTTGATGAAGGCTGAGTAATCAAGTGTCCTCAGTCGTGCCGCGACGTTAAATCAGACGCTTGTTGGGAGGCAACCCAATACTTATAGTTTTTCTTTCTAGTAATGGTAGCATTTTCTACGAATGAGTTTTAAATTTGCAGGCACATCACCAGGAAATTCTGCAGAAAATCACTCTGCAGCAGTCACTGACGGACCCATCGACGGCCCGTCACGAACGTGACGGACCGTCGCATGAATCCGTCGTGCCAGGTACGTCTTTCAATTATTTTCAAAACTAGGGCACACGCAACGGAACCAATGACGGACCGTCGCAATTGCGACGGACCATCGTCGGGGACTCATCGCATCATTAATGAGCGTACCCGACCCGACCCGGCTGGAAACTTCTAAAAATTTTCAACTAAACTCCCTATTTACACTCACTCTTTCAAATTCCTATAGTTCTCTCTTTAAGTCTTCCTCCTAAAGTAATCTAAGGTTCGAAGAATTTCAAGCCTACATTTAAATCCTTTAGGATTTCTAATGTTCTCTAATTTTTTCGCTATTAGATTCAACGTTCAAATTTATTTGCTCAGTCATAAATATAAAATTACAAGGTCAACTAGATCTAGTTATGGAGAATGAAATTTCTTTTCCATGTCAATGTCCGAATAATTTATTTCCCTCTTCAATTCATAAATATAGAACCACAATGTATGTACACTCATTCTTTTCACCATCCTCCTGCAAGGAGAATCATGAAACATTTTTCTCCTCCACCATTACAGCTGAACTAACCTTTAAGATTTAGAAAATATCGGTTTTCAAGATTTAATTTTTCGTTCGAAGATCAATTATATTTATTTTTATAAAACTACATCACATGATACATAACATTGTTATAATTATCACGATGGCAAAACAAGCAGTCTTGAAAATATCAATTCTTGGATCACTATGACATACATTACTTGCTAAGAACAATGTAAAAGAAGAAGGAAGGTTGACTCAACCCCCTTCTTTATAGCATATTCTGCAATTGCCTCTTTAAATTCCAATAGATTTTCAAATACCAAATCACTTTCATATTACAACATCACAAGTAGATCAATCACTCTACTACTCTTCTTTCTTCCCTTTAAATTCCCTACTTCAGTTTCATTATAAAAATAGACAGTAACTCACCATCACTTTGAAACTATCACAACTCAGAGTTGTCATAGTATGACTCATCCTTTGTTAGCTTATTCTTAATTTTTTTTTGTCTTTTTCAATAACTACATACCCTTTATTAAGTCCAACTTCACCTAAATAACCTTTGAAATTTCTTCCTTTTCCTCCTATTTTTTCTAAAATTTCTCACATCTTCCTTCACAATACTCAACTCCTCATGCATATCAGTTTCATAGTCAATAGATTGGTCAGAAGTAAAATCATTGTCTGTGTCTAGCTCTCCATTTTATTATACAGTTGGTTTAACTTCTTCTTGAATAGAAGATTCAGTTTTTTGATTGAATATAAGGATGAGTTTCTTGTTGGATAGAAATTTTACCTTTTTCAAAATCAATTCAATCTATTGAAGAATAACCATCATTAGTTTCTTGTTGGACAGTTATAACCCCTTTGTTTTCAACTCTTTGACTAGATAGAAAAGTAGAAGAAGAATCTAACCCTAGATTTTAATTTTTTGCTTGTGCGGTTAAAGAATTATTAGATTCATCAAGTGCATTAAAAGACTCACCAATTTGACTTAAGGATCGACTAATTTGGCCTTCAGTAGGACTCACATCCTCCAGAGTAGAGTCATGACATACATAAATATCTATTATCTCTCCATCATGCAAAAACAATGCAATATCACAAATGTCTTGTCATTTTTCAATTCAACCTGATCACCTCCCAAAGATGAAACTGCATAAGTTTTTCTTAAACTTACTAATCGTAAAAGACTTAGCATAATATGCAAGTTTAGAAATTGACAAATGATCTTCATCCACATTAACACATATTCAACCTACCCTAACATATATTGGACCTACCTCATTCACCAAGATTCCCCCAATTGAAACTTTAAATTGAGGTACTTAGTATGCTTAGTGTCAACCTATAACCACAATAATAATCAAGCATATTAAATCTTCCAATAAGGCTTCCAATTACAACTTGCATTTCTAAATCCTTTTTCTCACATAAATCTTCCATCTTCTTCCTTTCTTCTGTCCATTTTAAAGCTTGAAGCTTGGGAATAATGATCTTTCATTTCAAAGCTTAAATGATAACTTCCATTTCAAATTTGAACCTTTAGGATTTCTTATGTTCTCTAATTTTTTTAGCTATTAGATTCAAGCTTCAAATTTATTTTCTTAACTCATAAATATAAAATTGCAAGGTCAACTAGATCTAGCTATGGAGCTTGAAATTTCTTCCCATGTCATTGTCCAAAATAAGTTATTTTCCTCTTCAATTCATAAATATAGAACAATAATGTATGTACACTCATTCTTTTCACCTTCCTCCAGCAAGGAGAATCATGTAACATTTTTCTCCTTCACCATTATAGCTGAGCTTACCTTCAAGATTTAGAAAACACTGATTTCAAGATTTAAGTTTTCGTTCAAAGATTTATTTTATTTATTTTTTAAAAAATACATCACATGATACATAACATTGTTAAAATTATCAGGGTGGCAAAACAAGTAGTCTTGAAAAGATCAATTCTTGGATCACTATGACTTGCATTACTTGCTAAAAACAATGTAAAAGAAGAAGAAGAAGAAATGTTGATATTTAATTGAAGAGTAGACATATTGTTGGTTATGTTTGGAATTGAGAATTTTAACCTAATTAAAAAAATAGGTTAAAAGAAGTGGGGTCTACTGTAACAAATAGAAAAATAAAATTAAATAAAGTGGGCCCACTCAGCGCGTGTATACAAACATAAATGTATATCTAGGTATGACAAAAAGATAAGCGTTTAAGGGTTATAAATATCGAAAATAAAAAGCTCATGGGATAATAGAAACCCCGTAAAATTTAGGTGTGTTGAGAATTGACTGATAGATTGAGGGGTCATTCATAAACATAACTTTATACAAGAAAAACTATATAAAATTCTAATATTTAATAATACCCAAGTAGAATTGATGAATTTAGAAACCTAAAAAACCATTAAATATTGACTTTACTCACAAGCATATAAATATACATAAGGAATTCCAACGCTTAACAATATCATAATAGAATATTAGAATCAAAACCCTATAATTTTGATTTTAATAAAAAAAACACCCTAATTTTTTGAACTAATTATCAGAAACCCTAATACACATGCATAAGTTGAACAAGTTCACAATAATACATTCAATAAGTAAAATTTCTAGTTGAAACTATCATATTACTGATCGGAAGCTCAATAGGTAACTATGGAGAAATCCTAGTAGAAAAATATGGCGAAATTCTAAACGGAAAATACGACAATATAAATAAAGAAAAATAAAGAAAACAAACAATAGCACATTATAAGAGTGATTATCACTTAGTAAGAATTTCAGACAAGATCAAAACAAAATCGACCAAAAGCTTCACGAAATTGAGCAATTCGCGTCTAAGAACTACAACTAACCCAGATCGAGCAAGAGTTTTACGAAAAATCTTTGTCAATTACACTTCTTAGTGAGCCAAAAGGTTTAAAATATGTCATTTACTGTGTGGATTGCACTTCTTAGAGAGAAGATGTGAGAAGATTAATGAAGTTTTACACTCCCTCGACTTATTGAGAATATTTACTAATAGTTATGTATTTATCCATCCAGACATCCACATCAGCTATTTTTTCAACATGTTATGCGCGTGTAAACACGATTGACGGAGGTAGACAATACAGATTTACTCAATTAACGAATAAACAAGTTCATGGATATTTAAAATAAGTTAAAGTTTAAATATACACAACATAAAAAACTTCAAATTTCGGAGAGTAATGATCATTTTTGCCTTTTTTAAAAAAATAAATAATTAGAAATTAGGGCTAAAGTTTGCAAATTAAAATTGATTGGTCAAAACTCAAAATGTATAACTAATATAACTTAAAAATAAAAATACTATTTTAAATTTATTTATTATAACTGGTCTAAGTGGGGATGTAGAATCTCGTTCATCAGCGTGCAGAAGGTGGCAGGTGCGTTGGTTAAGCCGAAGGGCATCATCAACCACTCATATGCTCCGTACCTAGTTACGCAGGTTGTCTTTGGCTCATCCCCCTCTGCGATGCGCACTTGGTAGTAGCCTTTCCGAAGATCCATCTTGGTAAAGTACTTGGCCTGTCCAAGACGATCAAATAAATCTGCAATCAGCGCGATCGGATATTTGTTCTTAATTGTAACCTTATTGAGCGCCCTGTAATCAATGCACAAGCGCATCGACCCGTCTTTCTTCTTCTGGAGCAGTACTGGCGCGCCATAAGGTGCCTTGGATGGACGGATGTGACCGGCTTCGAGGAGCTCCTTCAACTGTTTCCTTAGCTCCTCTAACTTGGGTGGAGCCATGCGGTAAGGTGCATGCGCAGGTGGCTTGGCTCCAGCCTCTAACTCTATCGCGTGGTCTACCTCGCGCCTTGGAGGTAACGTCTTTGGCAGCTCCTTTGGCATCACGTCCTTTTTTCCTCAAGGACAGTTTCTATGATCGGTGGCAAGGATTCCGTAGCACCATGGTCTTTACCCGAACTTGCAATGGTGGCTAAGAAAGTCGCTGCTCCTTTCTTTAGTCCCTTCACAATCTGCATGGCCGATAAGTGGGCATGTCCATCTTTCTTTGGCACTTTAACAAGAGGCACCATGCATGATCCTTCCCGTTCCATCACCATGAGTTGTTGAAGGTAGGGATCAATTATAGCGTGGCAACGCTGAAAGAATTCTTGCCCAAGAATGATATCGAATATGTCCAAAGGAGCGACGGTAAAATTCGTTTTACCTTGCCATTTCCCCAATGTGATGCTGACTCCATGAGCGATTCCACATACGGGAGTTGGTGGAGCGTTGACCGTCTTATAACTTTTGTTCTTCAATACACCACAAAATATGACCCTTACACCAAATATCAAAACGAAGAATCAATATTCTAAAAAAATCCAACCAAAATACTAAAAAACTAAATTAATCCAATTTTTCGATATTTATATCCACCACATCTAACACAAACCTAAATCCATCTCACGAAAGATGAAGAAAAGTATTCCATTAAAAAACAAAAAAAAGGGGGTGGGGGGATAGTGATTAGTGGGTAGGGGAAGAAAAGGAAGTGCCAAGAGAAAGGAGCCAAAAGAAAAACACTCTATGCAACAGTGAAAAAATAAAAGCTGTCACTAAATAGGTAAACACTTGGCACCTACAGAAACAATGATCTCGTTGTATTTTCTTCTTTATATCAACAGTGAAAAAAAAAGAGAGTGCTAAAAATGAGGCTTACCATGTAATAGCACACATATTATAAAATCTGTCCGTTAGCACCAGCTCACACACTGTCGTTCTCTCACTGACAGAGTCACTCACCAGTCACCACTCTTCCTCTACTGTATCCCCTCTTTCTTCTTTTTCTTCATTTGGTAAAGTTATAACTCACAAAAACTTGCTCTTCTCAAACAAAAATTGGTGAGATTTTTCTTCTACTCTATATCTTATTTACCAAGTTAATCATTTTTCTTTAACAAACTTTTTTTCTCTCAATCTGAGTTTTGCTTCTTCTCATCGATTCTTGGAGAAATTGATTAATGGTATGGGGATTTCTTGATTTAGAATTAAGTATAATTATTTTTACAACAAGTGGTTTTTTTTTTTTTTTTGCACTTTTGGAGTTAAAGACTTGAGGGAATGGGTTCTTGTTAGCTCAAATCTTCCATATTCGGACACCTTTTTCTTTTCTTGGTTTGTGTTACCTGCTTAGCTTAGCTTAGCTTACTTTATTTATTTCTGTAATTTTTATCCATTTTTGGTGAAACAGATTAAGGGAATATATTGTTATTTGCTGATAACTTGCATAATATGGAAAATCTTTATGGGTTTCAGAGACCCTTTTACTTTCTTTATTTTCTGGGTTTGGAATTAAACTGATGTGAAAGAAGCAAAATTGACCCAATTAGTTTGTAGCTTCGGTTGATGTTAGTTTTTCTTAAAGAGATTGGAGGTAAGTTTGCAGCATTTACGATGCTGACTTCCTAAACGATGAGGTTTACTAACATTTTCTTGGAAAAGAATTCATCCGTAAGTTTAAGTATGGAAAAGTCTGTCTTCTTCTTTTGGTGTGGATTCCAATGAAACCCTAAGATGGGGGACCATAACTTTCCAAACAAGTACCAACTACCCCTCTCTCTACTCTTAAGAAAAAAATGTGTTTTTTTTAATCTTTTTTTCAATCATAGATATATTAGATGAAGAGATAATGGGAAAAGAAAAAAAAACATACAAATTGTGGAGTGTTTCATATCTGTAAAAAGGGTGTCAGTAAATCTGTCACAATCAAAGAAAACAGAATAATTAAACTTGCATATTTATTAGGCTGAGTCGTCGGCAAGCATTTGTTTGTGCCATTTGTGGGGTTAATGAACCATTTAATGTTTGGTTATTTATTTGGTTTCATTGATTAGGTGATGAAACAAGTAGCTGAAAATGAAGTTGTGGAGTTAACAGATGGGAGAAACATTTGTTGTCTTGGACTGGAAGGGATTGAGCTCTGTTTCTGTATTTGAATAGTTATCCTTGTCTCCTTATAGTCTTAATCAGCTTCGTACTAGTTACTGGAATCATACAGCTCTGTCAAAGAGGTGAATCTCATTTTCTACCTTGTCTTGAAATAATTGAAGTTCATCTAGTAGTCGGTAGTTTGTGTGTGAGTTGCTTTAGAGTACGAGACGCAGTAATTACTATACCCTTTTTGTTTCTTTTCATTTCTCTCTTTTAAAAAAAATAAGCTGCTGTTTGTTAGATTATGAGTGGGAACTAGCAGAGGAATAGTTTCACACATACTATTAATTGTGTGTATCATGGTGAATCTCTCTTGATTTCAAGAATTCAAGTAGTATATGTTATGGGGCTTGGATGTTTGACTGGTGATTTGAGGGACAGTACTTTTGTCATAATTTAGTTCATTTTGCTTTGAGCTGTTCAAGTAGTAGTGGAAAAGAAGTTGGATTAGGAGAGATACTAAGATCCTGCTAGTGAGAAAGAGAATTAGTGAGCTACAGTTTAGAGGTAGAACAGATTTGTGAATCTACATAATTGATGGGAAGGTCTCCTTTTCTTTTCTTCTTGTCCTGAATTTTTCTACTTGCATTTCTCTTATTGCTTCCCTGTTGTCCGACAAAATGCTTGCTTTGCCTTTTGTGAAATTACGTACTTGTTAAACTAGGAATACATATCAGTTTAACTTTGTGTGTAAATATTTTGCAGATTCAAGTCTTAATTACTCTTTTGCATTCCATGAGTCTGGGAATTTGGTAAAGCCATCTCGTAGTTTCTTTCCCAAGATGGAGTGGAATGTAAAGTGGGACTGGGGAAATCTGGTAATGTTTGGTTCAAAGGCCTCTGAAAGTCCAAAAGAACTACAATTAACAGATTGGGGAGTTGAAGAAGAGGGAGAACTTGATGGGGGATCTTTTAATTTGTCAAGTGGTGGTAGTGGCACGGGTGGCTATGGTTCTGATGTGAAGTGTGGTTCTTCCATCAAAAGCTCAATATCAGCTTCTACTGACTCTTCACCAAAGGAGGGCTTTAAAGTATCCAACTTTGCTTTTGAGACATTTAATGCCTCTCCTGAGGATCCTAGTAAGAAATTGGAATCCTCCAAAGCCGAGGTCTCTAGAAATTCACCACCCATGGAGGCTTCAGTAGGCTCTGTTGAACCAGTGATAGGTCTAAAAATTGGTAAGCGGACATGTGAAACCTTTGGTGGTGGAAGCAGTGCTAAGGTTTCATCCTTCCCCCCGAACCCCACATCATCTGCTGCTGCAACAAAGAAAGCAAAATCATCTACTCAGAATGCACCAATTCCTCACTGTCAGGTTGAAGGTTGCAACCTTGATCTTTCTTCAGCTAAAGAATATTATCGTAAGCATAGAGTTTGTGACAGTCATTCCAAAAGCCCAAAGGTTATTGTAGCAGGTGTAGCACGCCGCTTTTGTCAACAGTGTAGCAGGTAAGTGTTAAATGAATCTAAGGTTTCTTTATATTAGATCTTTGATGTCCTTAGAATGCACCATCTATCCCTTTAGCAATAACATCTAATACGTAGACTAGTTCATCTCTCATTCTTTCTATTTGTAATCTTTGAATTAAGGTTCCATAGCGTGTCCGAATTTGATGACAAGAAGCGAAGCTGTCGTAGGAGGCTCTCTGATCACAATGCACGGCGCCGCAAACCTCACCAGGAAACTATCCAGTTCAATTCAGCGAGGCTTTCGTCGTTGTTTTATGGTATGTTGTCTTTATTGGGAATTGTCCTTCCCCTTTTTGCAATGTGGCTTTGAGTGCTCAAATGACATGCTTCAGTAATAGTTATTGAGATTTCAGAATAAGTGAACATATTGTCTGACTAATTGACAAATATATATTCCTAATGTTTCTTTGCTGGTGTACGCCAGTTGTGTACTGGCATTAATTTTAATAATCCAGATACATTTAAGATGCAACATCACTATTATCTAAAACAATAACGTGTACATAAAGTTGATAAGAATTAGTTGTGATTGAGCAATTGTTTTCTAGGAAGTGGATTTTTTGTTGGACCATCTGCTTATCCATAAAGACGTCGGTGTGAATTTACTAAGTATCATCTTATGTGGTTTGTGTTACAGATAGCAGGCAACCTATGAATCTTGTGCTCAACGAAGCACAACTCATTCACTCCAGAGCTGCTGCAAACGCTACCTGGGAGAGCACTCAAGACTCTAAGTTCAGTATAACAAGAGAGTTTACTCCAAAGCCTGAAAGAACTGGCAGCACAAATGGGAAGTCACTACTGGAGAGGAACCAGTTTTCACGGGCTGTGGGTGCACACAGTAACGCATCTAGCTTGCTCTTGCCCTCCAAGGGCACCACAGCCGAGGTTTTTAATCGAGGTTTGTTTCACTCTATTGTGAATGCAAAGCTGTTGTTCATTGCAATTTTTTGATTTTCTGTGTCTGTGCAAAGAAGATCTCTACTGTTGCCTGCCTCTATCTGTTTCTTTCTTAAAAGCAGTTATATCAATTTAGTTGCTTACTGGATTAATCAGTAGATACAGACCCCCAAATGCAGCAGTTCTTATTAAAGTATATCTTCCTCCTAATTAGTACTCATCCTTTTCTTTTGATAAGGCTAATTTGTAGTTAACAATAGCTGCATTGTATTTGCATTATAAACTACAGAGTACAATCTTATCTAGAACCCAACAGTAAACGTGCCATAGTCTACTTGTGCCTTTTCTGCATCTGGCCCATGTGTGATGAAGATGCTAGCAAGAATTTTGGTTGAAAACTCTACTTTAACATCTAGGAGACCTTTATTTTTGCTTGATGTTAGATGTTCTGTACTTGTGACTTAGACTTTAGAGGCGTTTTATCCAGGAGTCAATTATGAAATTTTGCAAGTGTGCTATCAAATGAGACTTCAAATTGGTTGAAGCAGAACTAGACTTGCTATACTAACTATGCATTGGGGGGTTGGATAGTATAGCTTAGTTTCTCTTCTTGTTTCATAATTGAATAAAGTGAAAGACTAAGCTGACCACATACAGCCCATATACCTAAATTGAAATACTTCGTTAGATATGGAAGATACAAAAAGTATCATATCCGATATATAACTGATAGTAGTATCAGTAGAATTGAAAAGTTGAAAATGCTATATGTGTCCTAGAATTTTGGGTAGTTGCAAAGCATTGTAGAATACTGAAAAGTTTTGGAAAAGTATGAATTGGAAGTGCAAGATAGTAGAAAAAAGTTTTGTGAAAGTATGTTAGTTTTTCTTTTCTCTATCAGGTGCCAAGGAATCCATGTTCAATATGGTTACAGGACCGGAATTTCCTCGTGCTCTCTCTCTTCTGTCAACTAATTCGTGGGGTTCATCCGAGCCTGAGAGTGTTTCACTCAACCATGCAAATCAGACCAGCATGCCCGAGCAGATGATGCAGGCAATTCCACCGCATATGTCCAGTCAATACTGGCAGGCTGGACAACATTCATCTGATCCTCGTTACCATACATTGGCTGCTGCAAATAGTAACAGTGGTGGTAGCTTTCAGGAAATGGGAGTGTTCAAAGCTCCTTTCGACACCGACTTTTATCTCAATGCATTGAACTGAAGCCAACAACTGATGACTTTTGTGTATTTTCAGGACTTGGTGAGATGAAGCAGAAGGTCTGTTAGTATGATGATGACCTTGAAGCAAATTAGTTCTGGTATATAATATATATATAGGTTGGGCTTTTAAACTATTATGAAAGTCTAATATTATGAATTATGCAGTAAATTTTTTTGTTTGCTTTATTTAAGCAGTGAGACATGAATTCCCAAGAACTGTAATTTCTTGATTCTGCAACTTGGAATATAACTGCACAGTTTATCCTTTTTTGTTTTTAATCAAATGTTTGACTTATTATTTTAAACATTATTTTCTGTTTACATTATTAGTCCACATGCCCTTACGTTAATGTGACTATATTAACTTATGGGATACTTATGTTTTACGTCATTTTATTTCTCCTCTTCATTCTTTCTAAATTTTGCGCACACTGTCATAATTGATAACTAATTAATTAAAAGAAAACCCAAGTATGATTTAAATAATTGATTGTTTTTATATATTTGCTTTCAGAAGTTAGTTACAATTTCATAATTGTAGATCTGCCTTTATTTATGTTTTTTAGAAAATCTTTTTTGCCTCGAGTAAATTTTAGTACTTCACAAAGAATCCTTTTTACTTTTTTTTTTCTTCTTGATATAGGTTAAAAAAATTATTTTTCCCCAATCCAGTAATCTAGAGAACCACAACTTATGAAAGGCAATAGACAGATCTTGGGACTAACAGAAAGTTTTGGGTTGATTGCTTAAATTTAGCTTCTAAAACTAAAAACATGTATATATTAGATTTGATACTTTTGAGTTTTATTCAGCAGATAATATTGTATTAATTTCCTTAATTTGTAGTATGATCGCTTGGAATATTTCCATCTTTGAATGAATGCGAGTAGGGATGTCGGTATTTGGTTCGGGATTATCAAATTCCAAATTTTATAATCTGATAATTGATAGTTAAAAGTAGATATCAAATATCAGAATTTGAAATAGGTAAATTAAATTTCAATTTGATATGATATTCAATAATACCGTATTAAAATTATCGCTGATTATATTACAAGTTAATGCTATTTGTTCAATCATTTCTATTTTTTTCATGTGGAGTCAGGAATAAAAGATCATCAAGAAAATTAAATTGATAAAACCAAAAGAATAGTTTATGTTCATTCTTTAACTTTCTTCTTAAACTTGCACTGATGAGTAATGATACATAATCTACATTAAGTAATAAATAATTCAATATTTGAGAAATATCAAATACCAAACGATACTAAGATTTCATACCAAATCCAAACCCGAATACCATACTTTTAAAAGTTTACCAAATACCCTACTACCGAATACCAAGTTACCAAAAATTTCAATTTGGTAATGTGATTTTCAATATTTTATATTTTTTGTCGAACTGTAAATGTGAGCATATCTAGTGAGATATAGATATTGAGAAGTGTGCTTACATAATTAAGAAAGCTATATTCTAGATCTAAAATTATATGATTGTAAAATATAGTAGATCTAAGATTATGCGATCTTAAAATATAAGAAAATAATTAATCATTCTAGTCTTGATTAAGATTTTATTTTAATTAATTTGAATCTCAATCATCAAATATAGAATATGTGTCACCCTTGAGCTATGCTTTTGTTTTATCATGTAATGATGCCCTTCTTTTATTCAAAAGACCCCACAAAAGAAATGTTTCAAATAGGGGAAGGACAATTACCAATAAATTGGTCATAGATGTGTTGAACCGTTAGAATGAAGAAAAAAAAAATGGCTCCCCATAGATATGACACAAATATGAATGAATAAAATCCTGTAAACTGACTGCCATTTTAAAAAAAAAAAAAAAAAAGCAACGCATAAAAGGAAGAAGTAAGAAAAAGTAATGCCACTCAACTTACGGTCTAATCAAACCAACCATGGTGATGAATCTGTCGCATCCCTTCAAGCAGGAAGGAATAAAGCGACTTCAAAAAAGTTGGTTAAAACTCACAACTTGAGTTGGAAACAAAATTTTCATAATACAGGTACGATAAGCTAATTTAACAAGCACTTCTAATAGCGACACATGATCAAAGGGAGCATAATATAGGTGCATTTGAGTGCCCAAATCCTATTGTTTGATCAAAATGAGTTGATATATCTAGAATAAACAGTTGACCATGACTCTACCCCACTTAACTCAAAATCAATCATTTTATTTCTTCTTTTATAGTTTATTTGTTGTGCTGGGATTATAAATCTATAAGATAAAGATGACCCTCTCACGAATATGTACCTCAAAACAACCCGCACTCGCTTATAATTTCACCCCTATGTGAAACCATAACCTAGGGTCTTTAAATTCTTAAACAGTACATCAATGTGATGTGACAAGCTACATTAGGCGCTCATGAGCAATAAGACTGCTCATATCAAACTTACCTGCAGCAACTCCTAATCAAACAAATCTCTGCCTCATACTGTTTTGGGAGAGAACCAAAAGATCCTACACCAGGGAACTTGATGTGGTGCAACCCAGACATGTTACTTTGACAGTAAAGACACATACTGAATACATTTGAAACAAAGATAAAAGACCAGGATAAACAGGCTGCATTAGGCTTTTTTATATTACCACCCAACACCAATGGATGCCAACAACCCGTCTAACATTTCATGCAAGCAAAATATCAGAAGAAATCCTATTGAATATTGTAACCAAATCAACCTCAATAGCATCTAGCCAGAATGAGCTGGTAGACACCTGATGTAACTCGACAAGTATCCATAAGGACCAGAAAATACCAATTTCAGTTTAAGTACAACTTTGACACCACATTAAGAAGGCACAGTAACTTGACAACCGCTGCAACAGGAAGATGACATGACTGACTTTCAGACACCCACACTGAGCAATGCTGGACGACAACTCTGGACCTTCTCAACCCTTAAACAAGCCCTAGTACTCACTGGAACAGTAGACAACTTTGAATTAATAGATGCCGGATAAAATTGATGCAAACAATCACAAAAAGAAAAGGATAAAGTAAACAAGAAGAACAAGTAACATATGAAATACCCAAACAGGAAAAAAGAGAGAAAAACTAGACAAGATAGTACCCTTTGGGTGCTAGAAGGTATAATTCCAACACAGAATTTCATACTAAGAAAGTTTCTTATGCATGAACTGTGCAATAAATACATAGATGACTGGCAAGCTATTGACAACTTTACGCACCAAATCATCATACAAATCAAACTTGTCACACAACAGACCTGATCATTCTCATCAGCTGATTGTGAAGGAGACTTCTTGGCTTCAGATGGTTTCTCCGCACCACAATTCTGTCTGTTACACTTGGTCCGAAAAGGATAGTTTATGTTGTTGCACTTCTCACATTTCCAGCTTCCATCTGGCGTATCTGGTTCTGATAAAAGGAAGTTGTTAGAATGTTAATGATAATTAGTAAAAGGCAGCAGCATGCTAGAGACTGAAACTTACTAGTATTCTTCACCGGTTTGGGAACCTGCTTAAATACAAATACATCAAGAAATCAGAATGTAGTTTCAAAACAACTTCGACATTTTTAAAAAGTAGGAAGACAATGAAGAGGCCAACTTGAATTTCAAAATCAAATCTAATGTAAACTTAGCACATACAGAGACTCTTAATAGCAAATCTTTTTTAAAAAAATGAGACACTCCCGACATTTTAAATCCAAGATAAACTGAGCTTCATTCAAAATAGTTAAGAGAGTTGGTGCTGGATATTAAAAAGGAAACAAATCATCTATTATTATTAAGTGTAAATCCTGGAATGTGTCAGCAAGTCAAACCTGAGAACCAGGCTTTGGAGTGTTGCACTTCCTCATGTTACAAACTGTTCTAAACGAAAAGTTGACATTTCCACACTTGGGACACGTCCAGTCATTATCACGTGTTCCATCTGGGAAATTTATAGAAAAGAAGGTAATAAGTACAGATGCCATGAAATTAATTCAGAATACACAAATAGAATATATATATATACTGCAGAACTCTCACCTTTCTTTTGAGAATTATCATCAGGATAAAATCCTGGCCTCGGTGCCTGCAATAAGAATTAAAATTACCCAAGTACTTCGTGACTGAGCAGAAAACCATTATTCATAGTGTGATAAGCATGTCTGCAAGGGTGATCACATCTATCTTTATTGAGAGAGATTTAAAAAGTGAGTCTATTGAGTCAAAGATGCTGGGGAAGGGAGAAATTTTAGGTGGTGTTTAAAGAAACACAAAGTAGCCAGTTAAAATGTAAAAAACTAAAACTTAATGCCGACTGTCTAGAATACTAAAACAAGACAATTATGTCCAAGGAAAAGCTGAAACTTAACCCTACCATGGCAGCAGGGGCCATTGGCAATGCTACACCATATCGGTCCATAAGTGGTGGCACACCATACATCCCACCTGTAAGCCAGAAAGGTACAGTCACAACATCATTATGGAACAACTGAAACTATATTTGACTGAATAGTGCTGTTTGGACGAGTGACATTAACACAAAATAGGAATGGACAAAATGAACACTATATTATGCAAATATGTTAATGACCTGGAAACTGCACTACATTACCAAAATATAAACATGCAAGCAGCAGCATTCTTCATTTTTTTAAAAACTTAAAATTGGTTGAGATTAAGAATACATACCATTTCCCATCCCACCAGTGTAAGGAGGTGGAGCGGAGAGATGTACAGGGCGGTATGGGCTCCCCCCAGAAAGGCGGCTCCCAAAATTGTAATGATAAGCAGAACCTCCAGCAAAGGGAACGTCATAGGCTGGCATGGATGGTCCATTGAACAAAGAACCACCATATGGTGCTACACCCATATACATTGAAGAGGGAGCACCAGACCCAACATATGCAGCTGAGGGTGAATAGCTCTGTGGAGCATGCATGGGCCTAACTGCAGATTTCTACAAAAGCAGAGCGCTATTAGCAAGAGAAAATAAATCAAGGCTACGGGATACCAGTAAAAGGATAGAAGATTTGCAGATTTGTCAAAATCTCGTAGCACTATAATTTCAAGACAATTGATGGGCAATGAGCACACACGATACAGTCAGACTAGAAAGTTAAACTGTCAACGAGATCATACTAGAGGAATATTTCACCTAATTAAGATTTAAGGACACAAACACCATATAAATATGTTCGGTCAACATGAGTTGAGGAATATATCCTCTTAGATATTATGATTGTGTGGTCATGTAAAACTTCAAATTCTATCTCCATCCTCGACACCACTTTTATTCATTACATCATATTCTATCCATCCAAAATAAAACTATTCCAGGATAACCCGAGATACATCTTAAAATTATACTCCAGCACTCCGTAAGACCGTAACTGCATGCATAATTAAAGTTGAAACACCTCTACTTAATGTCAACAACTGAAGAAAGTGACAACAATAGTTTCACATGTTCAATCACATAGCAATTCTAGCATGATTCTTATAAGCTAATATTTATACTAAGAGGTAGGTGTCAAATGTGAGGGTTGGAATGGTTCAAGCAAAAGTTGGGCCCATGATAACTTGGGCTGGGAAATATGACTTTTAACTGAGCCTGCCCAACTCTTTGGAGAAAGTAACAATCCTTTTAAACCAAGCCTACAGTGAATTTCACTCATTTCTGACGTTTTTTCTTGATACTTGTTAGAAAAAAGGATTTTCATCTTGCTGAGGGTAGATGTCAAATGTGAGGGTTGGAACGGTTCAAGCAAAAGTTGGGCCCATGATAACTTGGGCTGGGAAATATGACTTTTAACTGAGCCTGCCCAACTCTTTGGAGAAGTAAAAATCCTTTTAAACCAAGCCTACAGTGAATTTCACTCATTTCTGACGTTGTTTCTTGATACTTGTTAGAAAAAAGGATTTTCATCATTCATCAGCAAGAGAAAAATCAAATTCAATAAATCCAACGTCTTGAGCACAGTTTAACGGAAAGCATAAGGAGAGGCACAAACTTCATAATACTATTATGGGCACTGCCAAACCCTGTCCTATATTCCACAATGCTATAAATATAAAACCATCTTTCAAAAGAAATCAGATAACTGATGTCTGTACATACACAAACAAGCTTTGCACAACAATTGACTACATGGGTGGAGGCTAAATTACAGAAACAAACAGCACAAGTTACTAACAAAAGGTAACTGTATACACATCAAACTAAATTAAGAAAGTAGTTGATATCTTACTGAGTTGTGATCTGCAGGCCTGGACTGAGTACAGTTGCGCATATTGCACGTAGTTCTGAAGGAGAAGTTGACATTCCCACAGCTAGGGCAAGTCCAGTCATCTTCCCTACGGCCACCTACAATGTCAACAAATTAGAAGCTTTTAACAGAAAAGAAGAAAAACCCAGGAACCCTCTCCATTGAGTACATAAAACAGACAAAAACAGAATGCAACAAAGAAGTACAGACTATAAGAACATTAAAGATCCCATATTGTTCCCTCCTCTTCAGGAACCAGCATACATACCATCAGTTCGGGCACGTTTGGCAGCAGAAGAATTTCTGTTATCAACCTGAAAACATTCAAACAGCATATCAATACACGCCTTAAAGCCTATTATAAGTCAATGACTAAACTACTCATATATTCAAACTAATCCGGGGG
>NC_028641.1:11776200-11800109 GCF_001406875.1 Solanum pennellii | reverse complement strand
GGGGGGGGGGGGGAGGGGGAGGGGGTCTCCTATACGAATCAATCCTCTAAATCCCATCACTCTATTCAAGCACATTCCATTCCAACACTAGTAAATAAGCCAATCACAAGTAGAAAATACAAAAGCTTAATTAGTTAAAAACCTCTAGGTAGAGAAAAAGGGTACAACTCATACAACAAAAAAAATTGAGATAATACAGACCCAAACGCCAAAAAAAAAAAAAGCAAAACCCTAGCTCCTATACATCGACCCAATAATAGAAGCAAAAGTTGCCGACAATCTAGAAAAACCATTTGGAATCTAATAGACAGGCACAGAGACAGAGATCCTACGCCGCGAAACAGAGAATTTTACAGAAAAAATTGAAATTTCATCAAATCAATTATAAAATAAGAAAGGTAAGATTATTGAAAGATGAGAAAAATCAATACCTGAGACATAGCAGTCTGCAAATTAGAGGTAGCGAAAAGAGAGGAAAGACGGCGATAAATCGCTTTGCTCTTCGGCCGGAGCTACAAAATTTTGTCGGAGAAACGGCGGAGCAAGAGAGGAGAGGTGGTTTTGTGGTAAGAATTAAATAAGTAAAATGAGTCAAGGAAGTCAAGCCGATGCGATGGGATGGGCCTATCTATGCCCACTTAGTTATCTCTTCAAGCCCATCCTTGAAACCCAATAAAACGACAGAAATACTCCCACTTATCGATTAAAAAAAGGAAAAATTAGATGAACTCATACATTTTTAAAAATAATCATTTATTTTAGTGATATTTTTTGTTTATTATTATTTATAGTAATAATATGATAAATCTTTAATATATATTAAAAGTGAATTATGTATGTAATATATTTAAATTATAATTGTTTTTGAAATATTTTATGTTTGTTTGGTAAAAAATTGTCACATTATATTATAAGTGTATTAAAACATGTGATAAATGTATTATCCATCATTGAAACTTGTATCATATGTGAATAATAAATTGTTCTTTATAATATGCATTAAACGTATATTATAAATGAATTAAAAGTGATCAAGTGGAAAAAAATATAATTGTTATAAATGGTAAATATTTTTTTATTATAGCATATTTATGTAAATTTCTGTAAAAAAAAAACTAGAAAACATAAGCTTGTGCTAGCATGTGTCCAACACATTTATTTTTTTTTCTCAATAAATTTTAAAGAATTAATTAGTTTTTTAAATTTTTTTTAAAAAGAAATAATTAATGCTATTAATTTGTCTGTGATTTACTATTTTTTATGTTATATTAATTAATATATATTACTTTTATTTCAATTTACATGAATAATCACAAATATTTTTAATTATTAATTTATTTGGCTTTAGGTGTAATTTTTATTTTTAAAAATCAATGTTACTTATTCTATTCAAATATAATATGATACATAGGAAATTACAGAGTCAATTAAATTTCTTATATGATTTAAAAATATTTTTAATATTTTTTAAGTAATTTTTAATAATATATGTTATTTTATGTATTCAAATTTATGTGATATTGATAAAATTTTAAGTGTTAACTAATTTTTTTACAAAAATTATTTCTTTAAAAAGTAGTACCTCTGTTCAACTTTTTCATTTTAATATAATTAAGAAAATTAATTATTTTTGTCTGACTTTATCGTTAGGTAATTATATAAGATACTAATAGTCAAATTAAAATTTTCAAAATATAATTAATAAAATAAATAAGGCATCTTTTTCTATGCTTAATACGTATACTCTTTTATTATATTAGAGAGAATTCACACTAAAGCAACATGTCTCTTTTCAACGTGTTCTGTTTTAGTATATTTTGAAAAAAATTAAAAAAATATTATTTTTGTTTTACTATAATTTAATTTTTATATAATATTTTTGAATTTATGCAACTTATTTTATCTATGATTTTTAATTTGGAAATTCATATTATTTGGAATAATTAAATAAATGGAGTATTCAAATTTTGAAAAAGTTAATTTACTGCAAAATAAATAAAATGGGAAAATTTAAAGAAGAAGCTGTGAGGCACAAATTAAAAGAAGGAAATGAGATTAATGAAGTGAGATCATATATTAAAAGGCAGATGAATAATTAATAAAAAAAAAAATTGGAAACGTGGAACACGGAGAAACAGGACCCCACACTTTTCGGCTGAGGTAAAAAAAGAAAAATAAGCATTGCTACGTGTTTACTCCAAATTAGAGGTAAGACACATTTAGATTGGTTTGATAAGTCAAATGACCATAATACCCATAATTTAAGATTAATTTACAGAGAAGAAGTCATGTTTAAATTTTTTGAAACTGTCTCTTATCTTCTATATAAGTAAAATGTTTATCAGGTTATATTTCTCACGCAGAAAATTTATATAATATAATTTATATAGTTATTTATAGTTTTAATGTTTAATTATATAAATTTATTATTTTAAATTTTTTATAAAAATAACTAATAATATAAATATATTCGCGAATTATATAAATGCATAAATTATGTAAATGAGACAGTGACTACAGCCGTTTAAATGCAATTAGAGTTATGAAATATAATTAAGTTTATAATGATGGCCATTTGCGAGAATTTCTCTTTATTTTATTTGGGGGACAGATTTATAACTACAATCTATATATCTCGCATCTATTAAAATGGTGGGAATATGAGAATCTTTTTCAGAGAAGATGTGCTCTTGTTGTTGTCCTATATTGTCATCAGTAACCATTTTTTTCTTCTCTACATTTCTTGATGTTTACTCAAGAGATTGATTTTCTCCTTCTCTTTATTTAAACGCAATTCCAAATTTCCAATTTTTATTTCTCGATCACAAAACTTATATCTAATCAATTATCCAAAATGTAGTATAAAGATCTTGTGTTTATGAATATAGGGAAAACCATTGATTTCTTTGTTCTTATAATGAAGACGATAAGGTTACAAGAAAACTATACATGATAAGAAAACAATATACATGGTAAGTAGTAATTTTTATTTTATATACTTTTTTGATGACTTAAGATGCAAATATTATTTTTCAAGAAAATACTAAGCTTTGAGATCTTTTTTTTGTTTTTATGAACTTCAGATTACCAAACAAAATTCCTACCCCACAAGACCCATTTGAGAAAGTTTTGTAACAACTTCAATTTGCTATTAGGCTACAGAAGCAAAAATTATGAGCGTTTTCAATAGGTGGAAAAATCACTTTTTAGGAAAAATAATTTTCGTGGAGATGTCATTTTTCCTATTTTTAATATTTGCTTTCACAAATTTTTGTTTTCATGTGAATGTAAAATCTTTAAATTTATAACTAATCTTTTTTTAGTAATGTTATAGCGAATACAAGTTTTTTCATTATAAATTTGTAGGAAGCCGTCCACAATTTAAGTGAGAAAGATTTTTTCTATATATTTTTCTATTTGATATAACGGAATACATTTCTATCAAAAAGAAGACATTATTTTCAATTTCTCATATTCAAAGTTTCATAAAAAATTCGAAAAAAGGCTTAAAATATTCTTAAAGTATTAAAAATGGTACAAAATTATCCTCTATCCACCTGTTGGTTCCAAAATGCCCTTCTCATCTACCTATTGGCTCCAAAATACCCTTGTCATCAACTTTTAGGTTCAAAATTGATCACTTATTTAATTTTTTTAAAATTAAACTATTTAAATATTTTTTAAAATACTTGGCGTTCAACTATTGGTTATAATTTAATTTATTAATATAATTTATAAACCAACCCACTACTCACGCATTACTAATTAAACCGCACACAATTAATAATCCAATTATAATATCAAAATCGCCATAAACACTACTAAGACACGATGTAATTATAGATTCCTGAAAATGACATTCAAAATTATTCGAGTCCGAACCGAAGCCCCAATTAAATTTAGGTTGAGCCACTTATTTAGGAAAACACTTTCAGGATTCTCTTTCAAAATTAAATTAGAAAATTATGATTAAAGGTAAAGAAGTAATACATCCCGAATTAATTCATGCATTTTTTATAATTTTATAAATATTTATGATTTATTTTAAAACCTTTAATATATTATTTTGAAAATTTTTTACCTATGAAATAACATCACATAATTGAGACGTAACAATAATTAAGAATAACATAGTCAGACTTTTAAGTTTATCGGTAATTTTTATTTAGAAACTTGAATATATGATAATTTACTTCTATAGATATTTTCAACTCAAAATTTTAAAAACACTCGATTGACAGTAGCTTTTCTGTTGTTGCATTAATAATGTGACGGATTTATTAACTTGGAGGGGTTTAATTAATAATGGGTGGGTAGTGGATTGATTTATAAATTATACTAATAAGTTAAATTATAACAAATAGTTTAGCTCCACGTATTTAAAAAAATATTTAAATAGTTTAATTTTTAAAACCGTTAAATAAGTGGTCAATTTTGAATCAAAAGATGGATGACAAGGGTATTTTGGAGCCAATAGGTGGGTGGGAAGGGTATTTTGGAGCCAATAGGTGGATGGAGGGTAATTTTGTACCATTTCCAATACTTTGAGGGTATTTTAGTCCCTTTTTCGTAAAAAATTTAGGGATATGATACGTTCAACTATTACTTGTACTTCCGAAATATAATAGATATGATACGTTAAANTATATATATATATATATATATATATAATGTGAAAAAGACATTTTATACAAATGTCTTTATAATTTTTAGGGAAAATGCACAAGTACCCCCTCAATCTATGCTCGAAATCTCAGAGAAACATTTATACTATACTAAGGTCTATTACCTCCCTGAATTTATTTTATAAGCAATTTTCTACCCCTTTTTGGCCTACATGGCACTAGCTTGAAAAAAAAAGTCAACTAGTGTTGGGCCCACAAGATAGTGCCACGTAGGCCGAAAAGGGGCAGAAAATTATTAATAAAATAAGTTCAGAGGGTAATAGGACCTTAGTATAGTATAAGTGTCTCTAAGATTTCAGGCATAGGTTGAGGGGGTACTTGTGCATTATCCCTAATTTTTATAATCAATCAATGCAAATGTAATTGTTGAGAACTAGAGCATATATACCCTTTATACTAATAGAGATACACGTGTCATAATCTTATCCACAGATTCAATATTTATTTAATATCGAATAGACGGATAAGATTGTGTTACATATTCCTATTTAGTCTTCCGTCACAGTGAATGACATGTACGCTCTAGTTTTGAATGGTAGAGACACCTATGTCCCAAAAGTATGACGAATGACATCTACTTACCATTTACCATAGTTTGAGAATATATTTATCCTTTTCATAAGAAGAAATAATCTAATAGGTCATTTATTTGTACTAGTTTGTATTATGAACTCTTTTATTTTACTCTGTAAAACTCAATAAAACACAATATATCAAACCCCTTCTGACGGATCAAACTTATATGACATTAATATGGATGAGTATGCGAGAGTGTGTGACTACACATATTTCAAAGGCAACTAATACCATATTGAATTTTAAAAATATTAAAATTATAAAAGAATAAATTTGAAACTGTTGAAAAGTAACAAAATATTTATTATCGCCCATTGTAACTATCTCCATTGAACCACAAACATCAGAATATACCAAGTCAAATATATTCAACTTTCTTTTAGATGATGTCTGAAATGAGATGCTATGTTTATTATCAAATAAATAATAGTTACAAGGTTTTATCGTTTTACATTTGGCAAAAGAGATGAGTAATTTTTTGGCAAGAATTTGCAATCCTTTTTTATTCATACGACTCATTCTTCTATGCCACAAATCTGCAGATCCCTTCATGAATCGCATTGAATTCACCTTGGCATATTTCTGCATTTGTCCCGTACAGCGTACCATGAGCAACTCCTTTTGCAATAATCAATGATACTTTGGTGAAATTTCATTTTTTATTTGTAAAGTAGTTCTCATATCCATCTCGATCCAAAGCAACTCTTGAGATCAAGTTCATTTGCAAATTAGGTATATGTCACACATCTTTCAAAACTAATATGCATAAACATTTGTCTTTATGTAAACTTCTCCGTTCCCCGCAATTTTGGAGTACCTTGTGTTATCCATTTTCACATTGTCAAAATCACTTGCTACATATCTAAAAGAACTTTTACCGGTGTGGTAGGATAAGATATTGATGTGTTGACCACAAATTCTAACTCTACACCTGCCAAGTGTATGCATTTTACTTCCTTGTTAATGAGAAGAACAACATTGTCATTATTTTACACCATGACAGTTGTGTTGTCATCATTTTTCTGGTCGCTGCTTTCTTCTTTGACTTTTCACGAGCTCCGACTCTACCATAGTTGCTTGTGCTCTTTCAATAACTCTTCCCTCTGCTTTTTGTGATGAGAGCATGGTCGTGATTTTTCAGGCTTTTATCTCATCTTCATTTTAAGCATAAGGGATGCTGTGACATCCCTTAACTCAATAGAAAACTTACCATGTAAAATGGTTATTGCCAAATTATTATAGGAAGATGACAATGAGTTTAGAAGCATTATGACTTTATCTTCCTCCCTGATTTTTACTCATTTAAATGGGACAAAAAAATGATACCTTCACTCATATGTAAGACGCATAATTGTTTCTTTAGGTAAATTTATTTGTCAACGTCTTGAACATGTATAGATTTTCTAACTTTGTCCAAATTTCATATGCACTCGCTTTATCGATGATGTTATTAACCACATCATCAGTTTAGTGCAACTTCATGCACTAGCACTTTTTTCATCCATTTCTTTTCAATCCTCGAGTTTCATGAATTCGGGCTTTTTGAATCTGCCGCCTAATGCCTTGTGCAAACCCTGTTGGATGAGTAAATACCTCATCCTTCTCTGCCACATTGAGAAATCATTGTCACCGTTGATTTTTCTTACCTTGTACTTTACTCCAGACGTCTTTTTGTCACTGAGTACTGAATAGGTTGCAAAAATACATTTTTGTGAATGAGTTGTGCTTTGATACAAATTGTTGGGAATAAACCCGTAACAGAAATAATATTTGCTTTAATAAAAGCTATAAAAGCGAAAAACAACAATACAATTAATCAACAAGAATAAAAAGAGTAATAATGACACCAAAATTTTGCATGAAACTCCTCCTGAATAAGGAAAAAATCACGGCCAGTGAGGAGCAATTGATATCACTATAGTAAGAATTTTTACACTTGTAGGTATGAGAAAAAAACTCCAAAGATCACTGCACACTCAAAAAAATAATCCTTATTTGATTTCCCACCTCACTACAATATCGCTCACACTCTCTATTTTTCCTTACAGACCATTTTTCGGTGATGCCTCACTCTCCATTTCTCCCTTTGTTTGTTTTTGGTGCATATGAGAATGAAGAGTGATCCTCCCTTTTATAGAGAACAAATATAGTAGCCTCCAAATATGCTACAGAAGAAAAATATTTTCTTCTTCTTCACATTTTACCAACATTTGACTTTAAGAAAAGCGGAATTGAAATCAGCCAAGTAAATTAACACATGTATATCTAATTTCTTCCAAATCTGTCAATCTTTGATATTGTGAGATTTATCAAAGTTTGGCACATCGGAATGGACGCCACAATAGAGAGAGGAGAAGAGGAGGGGCTACTGGTGCTTAATTTTATGCGGTTGTGTGGAGTCAAAAGATTATTATTTACTAATATATTTAGTTAATAACTTTTTTTAAAAATAGTTATAAATATAATTATGACATGTTATTACGAAAAATCTCACTAAATTATTATTTTGTAAATTAATAATTTCTTTGAGATAATATTTATCTCCGGTCCCGATTTGGGCTAATTAAAAAAACAATCCATTTTATAAAATAACAAGATAATATATTTTCAAAAGAGCCTTATATAAATATATGGTCTCATTCATATTATAAATTAATAATTCTAAAGAAAAATATATCTAAGATAATTTAGTGAAATATAATTCTATTGCGTTTTGTTCTCAACTAAAATTAAATATAGTTGAAACTCATCACTTTTCTTATTGTATCCGAAAGCTTTGGTGTTGCTTTTTGAACTACACCAGAAGATTGTGAAGAATTCTAGATGCAATGTTCTTTACGCATAACTGATTTCAAAGATATTATATGATCTTCAACTTTATCATCAACTTTGATGTATTCATTATACTCTTTATGTATAATTTTCGTATAGTTTGTAAATATTTAATTTTATTTTTTTAAAAATATCAAAATACTGTAATCTAATTTAATTTTGAAATATAGTCAAATTGACTTTTAAAGCGCAACATGACTATCAAAAAATGGACAAAGGAAATAATCATTTAATTAAATGCATCTTTTATAATATTATATAGATATACATATTATATATATGTTAAAAGACATTTAATATAAATGTCATTATAATTTTTTTATCAGTCCATGCAAATTAGTTTTTCAGAAAGGGGCATTTATACTAAATGTCTTTTTATATTAAATGTCTTTATAATTTTTATAATCAGTCAAACCAAATTAGTTTTTAAGAAATAGTCATAAATGTTTATGACTGTTTCTAAAAACTAATTTGCTTTGACTGATTATAAAAAATTTATAAGGACAATTAATAATTAAAATTTAGATATAAAAAATAAATACAATTAGTAACGTCTAAATATGAATAAACTAAAACATTGACTGTTATTAATGTCCCTTCAATAACCAAGATCAGAATAAGTTTAAATCCATGCCTTCATTAATTGCCCACAAATTACGCCTAATATATAATTTGGTTTGTACCTACAAATAATACATATAGATAGTTGGATATTAAAATAATGGGTGCCAATAATTATAGGATATATCTATATAATCCATGACTATTCACGTCTATAACGTGCAAGTCACTAGTCTCATAAAATCACTCTTATAAAAGCCTTTTTTTTTTCTCCATAGAGATTAACAATTTTCATACTTCAAAATCACATATCAAGTTTCATCTCTTCAAAAAAAAAAAAAATGCAAAAACAAAACCATAGCCATTTCAAGCCAGAGAGATCATGGTGCCTTGTTATATCATTAGTAGGTTTATTAGGAAGTGCACTTTTCATTTCTCTTTTTCTCAAAACATCAAATAATTGGATCGGTTGCAACAACAATAAATCTCAAGAGAAATTTCTGGTTGATGATCATGCGAAAAATTTGAATCCACAACAAATCTTGCTTGATGCAATTTTACACTATGCCACATCGCGAGTGATACCTCAACAAAACATCAACGAAATCCGAATATCTTTTGATGTTTTGAAAAATCGTACTCCTTGTAATTTCCTTGTGTTTGGTTTGGGTCATGATTCACAAATGTGGGCCTCATTTAATTCCCGTGGGAACACATTGTTTTTAGAGGAAGATCCGAAATGGGTGGAAACAATAGTAAAAGACGCCCCGTTTCTTCACGCGGAGACAGTGAAATATCGAACGATGTTATCAGAGGCAGATGAATTAGTTGAACATTATCGTAAAGAGCCAGATTGTTCAGCGAAGAAATCTTTTCTACGCGGCAATCATGGATGTAAATTAGCATTAGATATGTTATCGAATGAAGTTTACGATAAAGAATGGGATCTGATTATGATAGATGCACCTCGAGGGTATTTTGCAGAAGCACCAGGTAGGATGGCAGCCATCTATTCGGCGGCGGTTATGGCGAGAAATAGAAAAGGAAAAGGCGTTACCCATGTGTTTTTACATGATGTGGAACGGAAAGTAGAGAAAGTTTACGCAGAACTATTCTTGTGTAGAAAATATTTGGTCAAAGGTGTAGGAAGGCTTTGGCATTTTGAGATTCCACCAGCGTCTAATGTGGGAGATAGTTTTTGTTAGAATTTATTAATGCACCTATCTTTTACTTTATAATTTTCTTCACTTCCTTTCCATTCCCAATGTTATTTATATAATGGCATTGATTTTTTACAAATTTCCAGTTCTCTTTGTTTTAGACTATTATAATTTAATTACTTGTTCGTTTTTAAATTGACACATCAACTAAAAAAAATAAATATTGACTTAATAAAGTTACTATTTTATTCTTATTAATTATAACGTATATTATTTTTAAAAAAAATAAATTTTTTTAAAAAGTTTTACTTTTTTCAAAGTAATTAATCGATGATATAATAGGTAAAAATGATCCTTTCTTGATTTGTCAAAATAACAAGTAATAAGAACAAAAAGAGAAAATGAACTAGTAATTACGGGGAACAAGAAAAGGAAAAATGGACAACTATAAGGATATAAAAGAAAGAAAAGTGAACAAGAAATTAGAGAGAAATGAAGTGTTAAACCACTCAAAATTTTCTTCCCCTTAATTTTCCTTTAAAAATTAAATTCTGCATTTATTCTAATTAAATCTTTAAATGTAGTTCTAACCTTTTATTTACAATTTTTTTTAGAAAATCATGATAGTTTATTGTTTTTGAAGTCGTGTAACAAATATTTCATAAAAGCATAAACATTATCTTTTTAAAAAATGAGAAATATAAATGAAGTATATACGCTCATTTAGTTTGGTTTTTTTTTTTTACCATGGAGTCTTCTTTACTTAAACCAATAAGTATTGCTATTTAGAGGTTAATATCAAGTTATACTAGCACTATATATTAATTTACCGTAAACGAAAATCTCAAGAATTATAATTAGAGTTTAAGTTTTGTGCATTGTCAGTATATAAGATTTTTTACAATATCAGATACTTTTTAAGATAAATACTTCCTTCGTCCGATATTGTTTGTCATGGTTTCTATTTTTAGAGTTAAACTATAAAAATTTTGACTAACATTTTAAGATGTACTTTTTCATCATATTAATATGCAAAAAATTATAATTTATAATACTTTTCAAATAGTTTTAGAATATATAACTTTTTTGTTTAAAACATCAAATTAATATGAACTAATTTACCTTTGAAAATTAATCAAATTAACTTTAGATAAGGTAATATGACAAACAAGGTAATATGACAAACAATTCCGAATAGAGGAAATATTTTTGAATATAATTATAATCACAAATCTAGTAAATAAAAGTTGAGTCCACTTTCTTCTCTAACCAAAATTAGTTCATAGTTATCTTGTTAATTAACTAATTTTATTTGCTTTTTTAAGTCAGAATTATTTTTGGTTCTATCTCTTTATCTTCTTGTTCTATTAATTTATGACTTTGTCAAAATTTTGAAAGAAAAAAATAAGGCAAATTTAAAAATTATTTGTGGCATTGAAATTATTTCTTAAAATTCTGTAGTTATGTTGTAGTTAGCTTCATATTAGGATTTAATGGTGTCCATGATGGTTTGGCACCAGCTAGTCTCAATTCTTCCATCATCTCTAAGGCATACTTTCTCTGATTCATCAAAATTTCCTTAAATGATATGCTTAATTCAATCCCTAAGAAAAATTTCAAAATATCTGTCTTTGATCTTGAACTTAGCATGTAGTTCTTCTTTGTAGCTATTAAGTCAAAAATAGAAAGTTAAACTGAAATAACTTTTAAGTTAAAAAATAAATGGAAAACGACCTAAAATACCTAGAAGTATTGAAATGGTACAAAACTATCCTTCATCCACCTATTGGCGCCCTTTTCACCCATCTATGGGCTCTAAAATACCCTTGTCATCTACCTTTGGATTCAAAATTGACCATTTGTTTAATGGTTTTAAATTTAAACTATTTAAATATTTTTTAAATAGTTGACGCTCAATTATTGGATATAATTTGATTTACTAATATCATTTATAAACCAACCCACTACCCACCCATTACTAATTAAACCCCACCCAATTAATAAACCAATTCTAATATTAAAATCGCCCTAAACACTACTAAAACACGACAAATTAGAGATTTCTGAAAATGACATCCAAATTTATTCAGTCCAAGTTGAAGCCCTTAAATTTAGGTTGAGCCGCTTATTTAGGAGGACACTTTCAATAGGATTCTCTTTCAAACTTGAATTAGAATATGATTAGAGGTAAAGAAGTAGTACATCCCGAGTTAATTCATGCACTTTTTGAACATAATTTTATAAATATTTATTATTTCTTTTAAATATTAAAACTTTAATATGTTCTTCTTTTGAAAAAGTTATTTATTAAGTAACATCACATAATTGAGAGGAATGAATAAGTAAGATGAACATAGTCAGACTTTTAAATTTATCGATAATTTTTTTAAACACTTGAATTATAATATATTTTGATTGAGGACTTGAATGTATAATAATGTGTTTCTATAGACATTTTCGCCTCAAATTTTTAGAAACACTAATTGACAATAACTTTTTTGTTGTTGCATTAGTAATGGGGCGGGTTTATTAATTGCGTATGGTTTAATTAGTAATGGGTGTGTAGTAGATTTATTTATAAATTATATTAATAAATTAAATTATAACAAATAGTTGAGCGCCATGTATTAAAAAAATATTTAAATATTAAATATAAAATCGTTAAATAAGTAGTCAATTTTGAACCCAAAGGTGGATGACAAAGGGTATTTTGGAGGCAATAGGTGGATGAGAAGGGTATTTTGAAGCCAATATGTGGATAGAGGATAGTTTTGTACCATTTATGATACTTCAAGGGTATTTTATACCATTTTCTGAAAAATAAAAAGTAAAGGAAATCTACTTTGATTAACTTTAAGTCAATTTTTACCTTGTCAAACACTTCATAACTTATTTTAACTCATTTTTTATTTATTTTAAATTATTTCTTATATTTGTCAAACACTTTCAGGAATAAAAAACTGACTTAAAAGTAAGTTTGATCAATTTTTAAGCCAATCCAAATGGCCTCTAAGAAGATTTTGGATGATATTTGAGAGGTGTTAGGAAATATTCTAGTATCTCAAAAAGACTTGTTTATACTATTGTTATTCCTTCACTAGATATATAAATTGTTATTTTAGGTTAATTTAATTTGATATATATTGTAATGGTTGTTTCTCTTTCGCATGAGAAACTAATTGTTTAAATAACATTTGAAAGTATCGATAAAAGTATAAATTAAAATAAAAGAGCTATAATGGGGGTTGGTGCGTTGGTGGGGAACATGGAATCTAAGAACCTATTTCTTTTCTCTTATTTAGAAGAGACAGTTTCAAAGTTTCAACATGTATGCTTAATGTAATTTATTTTTAAATTGGTCATTTAACCTATAATCAATGTGTTAATTTGTCTTATATGTCATGTATTGTATCCTTTCAATGGACACGTAGCATTTTTTTCATACTTGTATTACTATTGTGTTCTGTGTGTGTCTCAATGAGCTCTCATCTCCATTTGCTCTCTTTCGTATAATTTCTTTTATTTTCTTTGGATTCTCTTCATCTTTGATAATTTTTAGGAAAGAAGTCCCACTTTAATTATTGTGTCTCTAATTAAGCTTGATTGAGATACAAATCTACAGAATTATTTTTCCCTCTTTTACATTAGAGAACAAGAATCCCTTGAATTTTGTAATGAATAATGTCGGAATTTTATTATTGACATCTCTTTGATGATTTTTTTTCTAAGTAATTTTTATTTGATCTCAGAATTATTTTATTGTTGTGATTTTGAATTTGTGAAGTTGATTATTGATATTTTGTTGTTTATCCCTGTTTTTTTCTTGGCAATTGTAGTTTTTGCGGGCTAATTCTCTGTTCTTGTGACTATATAATATTCCAATTAGTAAGTACTATTTTCATACCAAAACTGATTTCGTACATATATATTATGTTTATAATTCTGTATGTTAATCAGTGGTAAAAAAGTGGTATTAAAAAATGTGTAATAAAACAAAATAAATAGATCAAAAGCTTGCAAAAGAACAGTGAAGATGAAACAAGCTAAACGCCGTGAACTATAATACGATGCAAGCTGATCGATAATGAAAAGATTTCCTTTGTTGAAGCACAAACAAATAAAGCTCAGTTGAATAGGACTTAAAGCAAGGAAATGATTAGGGACTTCAAAAAAGATACAATACAGTTTTAGGAAATTAAAAAGAAAGTATAATTGGAGACCGGATCATTAGTCCCTTTATATCATCTCAAATACTTCTCATATTTTAAGCTCAAACTCAAAGAAAATAATTAATTAGTACCTTAATGACTTGAGGAAGAACCTCATTAGAAGATAAAACATTACCAAAAGAATTGACAATTTAGTCAAAAATGACTCATCAAAGGTTGAGTAAATCCTTTGCATTGGCATTTAGTACTGCAATATAGCTAAGTAAAATTTAGGTGGCTAAGTGAAAGTTAGATAGTTAAGTACTTCTCAAGTTAGATTTCGAATCTTTTCCAAAATGGAGTTGGAATATTTAATTTTTAGCTTATAACTATTTTGTTAACAGATCACTTTTTTGCTTACAAATACAATTTACTCTTTGTATTTTAATTTCATTGTGAAATATGGATAGAGACACATTTTGCTACGTTATCGAGGGTATGATTGGTTTATGTGTATTTTTTTTATAAACTTAAAAAAATCGAAGTGATAAATCTGTACTTACATTTGGGCGTAACAACTAATCATAATTCAATCATTTTTTAAATCTAATATTTTCATGAATACTAATCTCTCTTCTCTAACCTAATGTAATATATCTCAATGTTAGAATCAAAAGACCACATAACTAAGACTAAACCTTAGTTATCCTCCCGTACAAAGCATTCATTTTTTTAACATGTAAATGAAATGTACATACCTATTTTGTAAACTTGGCTCCTTAGTAAATATCATCAAACAATTAAGTAATATATACAAAGTTTTATCTTCTATACGTTTTGCACTTTATGATACGAAACAATTTAACTTTTATTGAATATTAAATTTTAATACAACATTTTTCATATTAGGCCCGTATTGGCACGGGCTACGTTCCCCTAGTATGATATAATAACATAGTTATATAGTATTAAGCTATTATATATTTTGCAAGTATGGTGCTTGTCCAGCTAATCTTGCAAAAATTTCCAAAATACTTTTGAATAAAAAACTCCCACTAATATTCTTTCTTATTGTTAAAATTTGAGGTCTTTGATGATAAAACTCAAACAAATTTGCATATACGAGTGTTTTTACTATCTTTTCGAATTCTTAAAATAATATTACACTAAATAGACTATACTTTTGAAATCCTAAAGAGCCAAACAAATAAAAAAGATAAAAAGGACGTTTTATTCTCATGGCTTGATATGTATATATCATTTTAAATTTACATTAAAAAAAGATTTATTAAAAATTCGAAATAAGCTTTTTTTTATAAAATTTGGTCTAATACTTAGAAATGAAAAAAGATTTATTAAGAATTCGAAATAATCTTTTTTTTATAAAATTTGGTCTAATACTTAGAACTTTCATTTCTTGCTGTATAAATATTTCGTCCGATAATTAAGTATATTTTTAATATAAAATCAAAATTATTTAATTTTGTGAAACTTGTAAGCGAAATTATAGATCTACCCTATCTACAAATGAACCCCACTACAGTAAACATAGGAGATGAGTACTTCTTTAAGTAATAATATATTCACACAGCTTCCCATGAGCTAAGCATAAACATCGACAAAATTATCTATTCAATATGTAACGTGGCCTATGTTAACACGCTATATGTCCTTATTCAATAATAATATCGAGATAAAAAATATTATTAGCAATAATTAATTTATATATTTTTTAGCAATAATTAATATTTTTTTATATATTTTTAAAATTTTTAGCGATATTGATTCTAATGAGACTTACTTAATTAATGTAAATAAAAGTTTTAGCATTCTTTATTTATATCAATATTTAATACAACTAAGTGTTATTATTTTTTTATTGTAGTGTTATAAGGCTTCATTAATTAAAATGATCAAATAATAAATGTCAAAGAAGATATTTATTTGGATTCTTTTTTCTTCTATCATTAAGCTTTTTCTTATAATTATTAACCAATGCCACAAAAAATTAAAATGATCTCTTTTTTGTTGGACCTCTAATTTAAAGGGTGAAGCTCTCTTTTTTTTTTTTTTAAAAAAGAATAATATTCTGTAAAAAACAGCAAATGAGGTCTCACTTACTTCACAATTTTTAAAATTAATTATTATAAACTTGCTAATAATTCTATCTTTATCCTTTGGACTCAATCTTAGACAAAAAATTAAAAAGTGAAAAATAAAATAAAAACAAATTCTCAGATAGTTGCTTTCTATCCTGGTTTCTCCACTAATGTCCTTCACTTTTCCTTTTAAATTTTCCTTTTTGGACTGTCAACTTTCTTGAGAAAGTGACAGAGAAGAGAAGACTAGAGAAGGTGATCATTATTTAAAACAATATATAGAGTAAAAACTTTTTTTTTCATTATCCCAAAGTGTAGTTATAAAAAACATACTACTAATATACTAACATAATATAAAAGTCATTTCGAAAGAGAATTTGATTATTATCGTGAAATATTATTATAAAAAATAATGATAATAGAAGGATTAACTCTATATAATGAGATTAGCTATTCTATCTTCAATATAAAATAGAATAGCGGGATGGTTTTAACTAAATATAACAAAATAATTAGTTTATAACAAATATAGTTATGATTTATTTATATATAAATAGCCAAGGGTTACAGGAAATATGCACTGACTATACACTATAGTTTGTTAAAGGTTATAGAAACTACACACTAACTATACAATGTAGTGTACATATGTATGAGTTATTCACTAACTATACATTAAAACTACATATAGTATAATCATAATGAAGTATACATTAATTATTTTGTTAAAGGTTACAAAAACTATACACTAACTATACAATGTAGTGTACATATGAATGAGTTATTCACTGACTATACATTAAAATTACATATAATATAATCATATATGAAGTATACATTAATTATTCAATCTGGATCAACTCAATATCACCTCTAAACATTTTAAAATTTTAGATATTGATTTTTAGATGTTAAATGGAAGTCATCATCATCAGAAGAAGAAAGTTTGAACCAATTTCACTAATTTTGAAAATTTGGCTAACTTTTTAGTAATGCAAATGGTCGAGTGGCCATTTTACATTATTTTCCCTAAGTTAATCTAGTCATTTTAGTATCAATATTCATAACTCTCTATATTAAGTGTTGGTATCAATTGCAACATTAGCATTAATAATACTACCTTATAAAATGACATTTTATATTTAAGAACATAACATTCAAATAGTGGTATAGCGCCCCATTTTTCGTAAAAACGAGTTTTGTTGCACGATTTAACAACTCTTTTGGGATTTTAAGTTTGAAGTCGCCACCTAAAGAATTAAGGCGCGTTAGGGCACCTATCTAACCTACTAAGTCTAACTAAGGTCAACGAGCCAGAGATCAGAGTAAGGGTTCAAATTACCTTGAGGGGAAGGTGTTAGGCATCCCTCGAGGTCTACAAATGTGGGTCCCGGCCGTATCTCATGTAATCTATGTGGGGGTTACAAGTAGCAATCATGGTCACTTTATTATTATTTATTAATATGCTTGCTAAGTGATGACATAATATTAGACAATTTTTTTAAAATTAACTTAAACATGCGAGGTTAGGTGATAGAAATAAATAAACAATTAACAATTAAACTCATTTTTTTAATTTAATTTAGCATACGAGACTATATGATATAACACGTTGAACAAATAGCTCATATTATTATTTTAATTGATTATTTAAGCATGCTAAAAGGTGATAGAAACAATAAACACAACAAATACTAATCAATTAAATAAAGATAAGCGAGGAGACAAAAGTAGACAAATAGATAGGCCAATAAATTTCTTATTTTTTTTTTATTTTAAGCTACCCCAAATAAATTACTAAACAATTAAGATTACTTCAATTATTTATTACTTGAGCATACAAAAAGATGGCTATGATTGAAATAAGATTGCAATTGAATATGCTGAAATTGACAGAAATTTAAATAAAATAGGCTAGAATTTAAAATTTTTGAGGAAAATTGAGGAAATGCCATCCAATTAAAATACTACAAATTTTATAAATATTTTTACATAATCGAAAATTGCTTAAATTTTAAAACATTCGAAATTCATCAATAATTTTAAAATATTTTAACAATAATTTTATAAAGTAAACATACTAAAATATATAATTTCATGAAAAATCGACCAAAAACTCTAAATTTTAAATATTTTTTAAAAATACGTATTACATCGAATAACATTCCTAAAAATGGTTAAAGGTCGGTCAAAATTGAGTGTCAACAAGTGAGCTGCGTCTTGTAATGGATCACTATGAGATAAATTGTGTAAAATAACAAATTATTTATTCAAATTAAATGTTATAATTATAAATTGATTTAATTGTAATCCGTAGCAACCAATTGTCGTTCGCCTCTCTCCCCAGCTTTTCCGCTCGCCGCTCTCCCTCTTTCGCTTGCTAGTCTCTCCCTAGCTCACCTCTCTCACTTTATACAAATGTATAAAATGTGTTTGTGTTTTTATAAAGCGAGAGAAAAGTGTATATATAATATAAATACATATATTTTTGCATTATACACTTATAATTATACAAATACAGATCTTCCCCTGCCTAGTTCTCTCTTGTCTTTCTCGTTTTATACAAACACAAATTATACAAATTATAATGTATAGCTTGTGTTATAAAGTGAGTGATTTGATATGCAAAGTTTTTATTCGATTCAATTGTATACAAACACACAAAATCGAATTGAGAGGCTACCAACGATTTATACAAATCTGATGCTCCTAGCGATATTATACAAATATGATGCTCCATAGCCAACATAAAGTTTGTTATAAAGCACAATATGAAAACTATAGTTATCTCATACAAATATAGTTTTTATGTTTGTTAAACCTAAAATTCACTCATTAAAACCTAACAACATGCAAAGGCCCAACCCTAATGTAGTTTTTCCTTAAAATATTAAGTTAAATATCGTGTGAGTTGATAACCCTCATATTAGATATTAATATATTTTAATTTAAATCACAAAATTTATAAATTATTTTAATATATTTTAATTTTATATAGAATCAAAACTAAAATACAAAATAAAACGGATGTTAACATTCATCATTTTGAACTTTCTAAGTTCTACTTGTGTCAAAAGAAAACTCATTTGACCTAATGGAGTCCAAATCAATCATTTAAAATACTCACTAATTAACATGAGATCAATTATAAAATGACTCACTTATAAATAGCTTATTTTATCATCTCTCTTTCTTTCTCCTCTTTTCTTTTTGGAAAAGAATAAAACTAAAAAGTGAAGGATCAAACTTTCGTCAATTATATTAAAGTTAATAATCAATTAACTGAACTAAAATTTATAATTATGAATTTATTATTAACTTAGCATCAACAAAAAAAAGTTACACAAACTACCTTATAAATAAACTCATTATACCTATAATAATTTGAATGTCCACAAACTCGCTTACCTACGAATATTGTATCATTGGTAGATCGTGAACATTTTGAAACTTTCCAAAAAGGAAAGGAATTATCTTGAGGATTCGTGACACGAGTTCAACACTTGAGGTATATTAAGATTTTTTAGACTTGTTGAAGGACATTTTTCTAATCAAAGATTAAAAATGAACAAAGGGGTAAGAGCTAAAGATGTGGGTTTCGTATCAATGGTGTGACGGGCATTAGTACGAGTACCGGTGTTATAAAAGGGAAAGTTACTACTATAGAATGTGGATTGTAATTTGAGAATGCCAAAGCATATGGGCATTAGCTGATATATTATTGACTTGAAATCCTTGTGTGATTGTGTTTTCTTTATTACACCCGTACAGTTGTGAAAATGGAGGTGGTTATGTATTGTGTTGATATTTGACTGATTGAGGTGCATCATCATCCTCTTATTTTAAATAATATTGTGCACATGCATTGGCATGAGATTCGGTATAAGTTGGGCACGTGGAGATTGTCCGTGCTGGTATGGTGAGATGTTAAGATTATAATTTAGGCACGTGGAGACCGTCCGTGCAAAAATTGTTTGATTTTATGATAGTGCATTGAGATCGTCCGCACAGACATGCGGAGATCGTCCGTGTCGATATATGGACCTCGCGAGTCCCCCATGGGTTATGATCTCTCGATGTATTTTCGAGGAGTATCATGTATATACGGTTGAAAGAGTGCTGGGTATTCTGAGACATCATTTCATGGTATCATATTGCATTGCATTTCATCACATCCTTTATTCTTGATGATTATGTGTTTTATTTGGTGGTTGGAAAGTACTTGATGTTTGATTACCTTGATTTGATGAAACTTGACTAGTAAGTGTAATAAATACTTGTATAATTTAAGAATTAATTTTTCTTATACAAACTTCCTTCACTACTTCAACGTTGTCGGTCAATGAGATATACTGGGTACACATGGTTTTGTACTCATACTACACTTGTTAAACTCTTTTTGGTGCAGATCCGATTCTGAGTAGGAGCACATCTCATAGAGCAATTCGAGTTCGAGTTTGGAGTGTCTTGGAGTTGTGGTGAGCTGCTTGGCTGTTTCGTGGCCCATACCTCCCTCTATCTTTTACTTATTCCGTCATTTAGTATTCAGACATGGTATTTCTTATGTTAGATTTCTCATTTTAGTTTCAGACTTGCATCGTATTTTAGAAGCTGTTGTACTTATGACACCAATTCTTGGGTGGTATTTTAGCTTTCCGCAGTTCGTACTTATAAAGAGCTTTATGTGGAGATTTTCACTTAGTGTTTATTATTATTATTTTTCACTATTTAGTTAAAGTTGATAAAATATGTTGGGTTGGTTTACCTATTGGTTGGGAAAATAGGTGCCATCACGACTTGTGAATTTGAGCCCTGACAAATTGGGTATTAGAGCTCTAGGTTCATCGGTCTCACGAGTACAAGAGCAATTTCTAGTAGAGTCTTGCGGATCGGTATGAAGACGTCCATACCTATCTTCGAGAGGCTATAAGACATTTAGGAAAAATAATTCTATTCTTTCATTCATTATCGTGCACACTTGGCCTTGTTGAAATTCTAATCTTGATATCTCATTCTCTTTTAGATGGCGAGGACTCGTACATCATCAAATGGTGATCAGGAGCCTATTCCTGCACCTGCTTCTGAGAACACTATCCGAGGTAAAGGAAGGGGACGAGCTCGAGCTCGAGGTCAAGGTAGGAACGTAATACAACACCTGTGGAAGGTCAAGTACCAATAGCTACACAGGGTCGTGATAGGACCGTACCTCCTGATGCATAAGTTATTTATGGGGATGTGAAAGATCGTGTCGAGGGGGATGAGCCAGCTCAGGCTCCACCCAATACTATTGCCACCCAAGTGCTTCAAGATACCTTGGCTCGTATGTTAGGAATCTTAGAGGGGATGGCTCAGGCAAGAGCTTTGCCTGTCACTTCTGATGGCTCACAGACCCGTGTTGGAGGTTCGACTATAGATCCGTTAGTTGCTCTAGATTCTCACACTCCCAGGACTCAGCCAGCTGCTTCTGTAGCTCCTCGTTTGGATAGTATGGAGTTTCCAGATATTGCATCACATTTGGTGAACAGGCCTTCTATGACCATTGATGAGCAAAAGATATTTGGGAGGTTCAGACTAATGAATCCTCCTACTTATACTGGTGACTTAACTGAGGATGCATATGAATTTATAGTTAGTTGCCATGAGAGGTTGCATAATCTTGGATTAGTGGAGTCTCATGGAGTTGACCACACAACGTTTCAGATGACTGGCTCTGCCAAGGGGTGGTGGAGGGATTATATTAGTAGTAGGCCAGCTGGATCCCCTCCACTATCATGGACTCAGTTTACTCAGGTATTTCTAGCCAAATTTGTTCCATGTAGTGAGAGGGAGCACAAGAGGGCCGAGTTTGATGGTTTGCAGCAAGGTGGTATGTCAGTCGCAGAGTATGAAGGTAAATTTCATGCCTTGGCTGGGCATGCTTCGATGATACTTCCCACAGAGGCTGAGAGAGTGAGAAGGTTTGTTAAGGGGCTGATTATTCCGATTCGTCCAGGAGTTTCTCAGGTTGCTGTTTCTAGTGTTCCATTGCAGAAAGTGGTAGATGTTGATAAAGAATTGGAGATGATTCGACGTGAGGGATTTGAGCAGCGTGAGGGCAAGAGGACCCGTTATTCAGGTGATTATGGTGGTGCTCCACCTAGGAGTCAAGGTTACTTGGGCAGAGGTTATCACTCTTAGTCCATCAGACCCATTCATGCTGCTATACCAGCGTTTGAGGCTGGTTACGCTGGGCTTAGCTCTTCGAGCTCAGTGCATCCTTCACAGGGTTCATCTTCTAGACCTGTAGTTCGCGGAGGGCATTCTAGTTATTCAGTTTTCTCTCATCAGCCTGCGTCTCGTAGGGGGTGATTTGAGTTTGGTGATATGGGACACTTTGTGAGAGACTACCTAGGACCAGACGTGGTGGTTTACATCAGGGTTCTCAGGCTCCGACTTCCAGGGCTGCTCAACCTCCAGCTAGGGGTGGTGCAAAAAGTGGTAGAGGTGGTTCTCACTTAGGTAGAGGTGGTTCTCCTTCTGGTCGAGGTGGTGGTCGTGAAGGTTCACAATCTGAGGGAGGTCGTTCTCACTGTTATGCTTTTTCGAGTAGGCCAGAGGTTGAGTCTTCAGATGCTGTTATCACAGGTATTATTTTGATTTGTCATCGACCAGCTATGGTATTATTTGATCCAGGCTCTACTTATTCTTATGTGTCCATATATTTTGCTTCGAGTCTGGATATATCATGTGAGTCTCTTGATTTGCCGATACATGTTTCTACTCCTGTCGGGGATTCTGTAGTGGTAGACTAGATGTATCGATTATGTATTGTTACCTTAATGGGATATGACACTTATACAGATTTAAAGGTCTTAGATATGGTAGATTCTGATGTGATTATGGGTATGGATTGGTTATCTTCTTACCACGCAATTTTAAATTACCATGCCATGACAATCACTTTAGCTATGCCTGGAATTCCTATAGTAGAATGGAGAGGATCTATTAGTCACCCTCCTAAGGGTGTGATATCATTTCTTAAGGCTCGTCTGTTAGTAGAGAGAGGATGTTTGGCTTACTTGGCACACATTTGAGATACTAGTGTTGAGACTCCTATGCTTGAGTCTATTCCAGTGGTAAGTGAATTTCCAAGGGTATTCCCGATCGATTTGCCAGGTCTTCCACCAGATTGTGATATTGATTTTTGTATTGATGTGGAGCCAGGCACTCAACCTATTTCCATTCTTCCTTATCGTATGACACTGGTTGAATTGAAAGTGTTGAAGGACCAGTTGCTGGATATGCTGAGCAAGGGCTTTATTAGGCCGAGTGTGTCTCCTTGGGGTAATCCAGTGCTATTTGTGAAGAAGAAAGATGGATCTATGCATATGTGTATTGACTATCGGCAACTGAACAAGGTAACCATTAGAAATAAGTAACTGATACCTCCTACTAATGATTTATTTGATCATTTGCACGGTGCTTCAGTTTTCTCCAAGATTGACTTGAGATCTGGCTATCATCAGCATGACTTCTTTATCGTCCAGACAAGGCAATTGTTATAGCAGATGCCTTGAGTCAGAAGGCGGTAAGTATGGGTGTCACGACCCAAATCCGGGGCCGCGACTGGCACTCACAGTTTCCCTCCTATGTGAGCGAACCAACCAATCTAACCCTTATCATTTTAACATATATTAACAGAAAATAATGCGGAAGACTTAAACTCATTAAATAAAACAAATCAACATCTATTAATTCCCCAAAATCTGGAAGTCATCATCACAAGAACATCTATCTCAAATTACTAAACTAAGAATGTCTAAGAACAAAAATAACTAAAAAGCTAGTCCATGCCGGAAGTTCAAGGCA
>NC_028641.1:11755313-11768069 GCF_001406875.1 Solanum pennellii | reverse complement strand
GCTTACGACGGCTCGTCGTGGATGTGACGGCACGTCCTGCAGGTCCGTCACCGATTACAGGGAGTCGATTTTCAGTACCCAATTTCAGAATTTCTAAGTATGCTGAAACGAGACATCTGTGACGGGCCGTCGTGCCTATGACGGTCCGTCGTGATGTCCGTAATCTTAGCCAATTTTTCCAGAAATAAATCTGCTGCTCAAAACGACTAAACAGGTCGTTACAATGGGTAATTTAGCCATGTTACAGGTTAGCGAGCGTCCTTTAGCTAGGGATGTCCAATCCTTGGCAAATAGCTTTGTGATACTTGATATTTCAGAATCTGGTTAGGTGTTGGCTTATATGGAGGCGAGGTCATCCTTGTTGAAGCAGATTCAGGCCCAACAGTTTGATGATGGTGATTTATGTAAGATTAGAGACAAGGTGTTTAAAGGAGAAGCCAAGGCTGCAATTATTGATAGTGAGCGAGTTTTGAGGATTAATGGTCGTATATGTGTTCCTCGGACAGGTGATTTGACTAGATTGATCATGGAGGAGGACCATAGTTTGAGGTACTCTATTCATCTGGGGGCTACTAAGATGTATCGTGACTTGAAGCAGCATTACTGGTGGTGTCGTATGAAGAGGGACATAGTAGATTTTGTATCTCAGTGTTTGAATTGTCAGCAAGTGAAGTATGAACACCAAAAGCCTGGAGGTGTGACTCAAAGGATGCCTATACATGTTGCAGGTGTGTGTGATTGACTTTGGTGGTCAGTGGGATCAGTTTTTGCCATTAGAGGAGTTTGCTTACAATAATAGTTACCATTTGAGCATTGAGATGGCACCATTGAGGCCTTGTATGGTAGGAGATGTAGATCTCCAATTGGTTGGTTTGATTCATTTGAGGTTAGACCATGGGGTACAGATTTGTTGAGGGAGTCTTTGGACAAGGTTAAGTTAATCCAAGATAGACTTCTGATGGCTCAGAGTATGCAAAGGATTTATGCAGATCGAAAGGTTCGTGATTGAAAGTTTATGGTTCGAGAAAGGGTTTTATTAAAGGTTTCACCCATGAAGAGTGGATGAGGTTTGGAAAGAAGGGCAAGTTGAGCCCAAGGTATATTGGTCCTTTCGAGATTGTGGAGCGTATTGGTGAGGTGGCGTATCAGTTGGATTTGCCACCGGGTTTGTCAGGTGTCCATCCGGTATTTCATATTTTGATGTTAAAGAAGTATCATCTAGGTGGTTCTCATGTGATTCAGTGGGATTCAGTGTTACTTGATCAAAATTTGACTTTTGAGGAGGAGCCAGTTACCATTTTGATTAGGCAAATTCAGAAGTTGAGGTCAAAAGAGATTGCTTCAGTGAAGGTCCAGTGAAAGCATCGTCTAGTGGAGGAGGCTACATATGAGAATGATTCAGACATGAGGAGTAAATATCCTTAGATTTTTGAGTGTTCAGGTTAGTTCTTTTCTTTTTCTTGTTCTAGGACGAACGTTTGTTTAAATGGTAGGTGATGTAACGATCCACTAGGTTGTTTTGAGAACTAGGACTTTGTCTCTTTCTAGAAAATTTAAAGGGGATGTTTTAACTATTCGGTAACTACGAGTACCTATTTGATGAATCTTTTATTAGATAAGTAATACATATAATAGTTTAGTGGGGTTTCACTGTTAATGAACTCTTGTTTGGAAAATAAAAGACGTGGAGGCAGAAACTTACCGTAGGCGACGAACGAGAGGGAAACAATCACAAATACTTCAGGTAAAAAAAAGGGCTTTCTTTAGCCGACTCTAAATTTTGCATAAGCGCACATAAGTAGTATAAATTATTGGTGTGAAAGATTGTGTTGATACTGTATTATTTTATTGTCATTAGGTATTGGAAAGTTAGAGAAAATCTAGTACAATTATTAGGTTGATTTTAATTTATGATTGTTTAATTAATAATAATTAGTATGTAATCATTAGACAATGATTACAAGAATGGAAGTAATTGCAAGGTTGGGGGTTATGATTTTTCCATCTCGTAGTTTAGGATCTGGAAATTTGATTGTAATTTTTCCTTATTTTTTCGTTAGTTTAAGAATGGTAGGAACGAGATTGATCAATAATTGGACAATCATTGCCAATGATTGGCATTTGACAAACATTTTAGAAAATTTGGCACTTGTTTGCATAATGAATTTTTTGAAGAAAAAAAAAGAGATTTCGAGTTGGAAAATTAAATGGCAAAACGTTATTTGTGTTTTGGGTTATTAGATTGGTGGGAGATAAGAGTGGCTGCCAATCAATTGGGCAATCATATGCCAATGATTGACATTTGGTAAAGATTTTAAAGGAATTTTGGCAATGTGCAGAATGGTTAAGGAAAAAATAAGGGGGAGGGGGAGGGGGGTCACATTCCAATGTGCTCCCAATGGGTGGAATTTAGTTCATATTTATTCATTTATTAAGATACTAGTTTTTGATATATTGAGATAGTTAATTATTGGATATATATGATATGATTTAACGTTAAATTCTAGGGTATTTAAGTGATAAAGGGTAACTTTTTGACTTGAAATTTGACAAATATGATAATTTTAATATATAAATTATATCAATATTTGGGGTTTGATTAGAGATATGAGTGAATTTTAGGGTCTACGATATACCTATAATAATTTGAATGTCCACAAACTCGCTTACTTACGAATATTGCATCGTTGGTAGATCGTGAATATTCTGAAACTTTGCGAAAAGGGAAGGAACTATCTTGAGAATTCGACACGAATTCGGCACTTGAGGTATGTTAAGACTTTTTAGACTTGTTGAAGGACATTTTTCTAATTAAAGATTAAAAATGAAATAGGCAAAGGGGTAAGGGAGAAAGATGGGGGTCTCGTATCAATAGTGTGACGGGCATCGATACGAGTATCGGTGTTATAAAAGGGAAAGTTACTACTATAGATTGTGGATTTGTAATTTGAGAATGCCAAAGCATATGGGCATTATCTGATATATTATTGACTTGAAATCCTTGTGTGATTGCGTTTTCTTTATTACACCCGTATAGTTGTGAAAATTTAGGTAGTTATGTATTGTGTTGATATTTGACTGATTGAGGTGCATCATCATCTCCTTATTTGAAATTATATTGTGTACATGCATTGGCATGATATTGGGTATAATTGGGCACGTGGAGATCGTCCATGCTGGGGATAGTGAGATGCAAAGATTATAATTTGGACAGGTGGAGACCGTCCTGCGAAAATTGTTTGATTTTATGATAGTGCATTCAGATCGTCCGCACAGACACATGGAGATCGTTCGTGTCGGTATATGGACCTCGCGAGTCCCCATGGGTCATGAACTCTCAATGTATTTTCGAGGAGTATTATGTATATACGGTTGAGAGAGTGCTGGGTATTCTGAGATATATCATTTCATGGTATCATATTGCACTGCATTTCATCACATCCTTCATTCTTGATGATTATGTGTTTTATTTGGTGGTTGGAAAGTGCTTGATATTTGATTACCTTTATTTGATGAAACTTGACCAGTAAGTGTAATATATACTTGTATAATTTAAGAATTTATTTTCTATATAAACTCCCTTCACTACTTTTTCGTTGTCGATCAATGAGATATACCCGATACAGGTGGTTTCGTACTCATACTACACTATTTGCACTCTTTGTGGTGTAGATCCGATTCTGAGTAGCAGCATATCTCGTGGAGCAATTTGAGTCCGAGTTTGGAGTGTCTTGGAGTTGTGGTGAGCTGCTTGGTTGTTCCGTGGCCCACACCTCCCTATATCTTTTACTTATTTCGTCATTTAGTATTCAGACAGGGCATCCCTTATGTTAGATTTTTCATTTTAGTTTCAGACTTGCATCGAATTTTAGAATCTCTTGTACTTATGACTTCAATTCTTTGGTGGTATTTTAGGTTTCAGCAGTTCGTACTTATAAAGAGCTTTATGTTGGAGAATTTCACTTAGTGTTTATTATTATTATTTTTCACTGTTTAGTTAAAATTGGTAAAATATGCTGGATTGGCTTACCTATTGGTTGGGAAAATAGGTGCCATCACGACTTGTGAATTTGGATCGTGATAACCTAAAACACCAGCAGAAATCAGGTGGAGACGAATATCAGAAGCATGTTTCACATTGTTCAAAACTAGTTATTTTCAACACTAGTTTTCGAACAAATTGTACCAATTTCAACCACCCTAGAAACAGTCTCATTACCCATACTCACGGTTCCAAAATCACCAGGAGTATAAGAAGAGAAAAAATCCTTCCTTGATGTCACATGAGATGCGACACCAGTGTCCACAACCCAGGTTGACTCATCACAAGCAATATTTATCATGCCTGCATCAAGAACCGTAACATGATCTTCTGTGATGACGGTGGCTAGGCAATTTTCATTGCCATCTTTTTTAGTTTCCTCTTTGTTTTTGGTTCTCCCCCTTCAACTTCCTGCAGAACTTCTTCGTGTGCCCTTTCATACCAGAATGATAACACTCAATATTTTTAAGTCTGCCTCTGGATTTGCTCCTATTTTTTTTCTCTATACTGAGAACCACGAATTTTGTTTCTTCCCGTGGGGCCAGTTATCAGGACATCCAACGAAGAAGAAGAACCTTGTTTTTTTCTTCTCATCTCTTCGTTCAAGACACTACTCTTGGAGGAATCCATAGAGATCACACCATCCGGAGAAGAATTTGACAATGAAGTTCGAAATGTTTCCTAAGAGTCTGGTAGGGAACCAAGTAGAAGCAAGCCTTGAATTTCTTCATCAAATTTGATGCCCATAGCTGATAATTGGTTCATAATCCCCTGAAAATTATTCAGATGGCCTGTCATCAGATAACCATCATGATACTTTAAATTCAATATCAGATTTATTAAGAATATTTTGTTGTTGCCAGTCTTCCGAGCATACAAACTTTCAAGATGCTCCCATAGGGTTCGAGCATGTGTCTCCCCAGAAATATAGTTTAACACATTGTTGTCGACCCATTGCCTAATGAATCCACAAACCTGTCTGTGTAACATATTCCACTCTTCATCTATTTTATTATCAGTTTTACAGTGGTAAATACTGATTTGTAAAAGTTATTGACATAAAGCAGATCTTCCATTTTCCCCTTCCATATGACATAATTTACACCATTTAAAGTAACCATTCTATTTGGGTTGGCTTCCATCGTTTTCCCAAAAAATATCATTATTTCAAATTGAAGTAAATCTTTTATGATGTGAAAGTTCATACTGTGCTGCAACCCAGAGCATACTCAACTAAGACCTTGGCTCTTATACCAATTTGTTAGAAAAATGCAAAGAAACACAAAAATATTTATGGTAAAAGTAATGGTAATAAAATGGGAAAATAATGACACCAAAAATTTTACGTGGACACCTTTTTAAATAAGGGAAAAATAATTGACCAAGAGGAGCAACTGATATCAATATAGTAAGGAATTTTACACTGTGTAGTCACGAATACAATACTCAAAGTGACTACTACACATTCAAAGGGAACAACACTCTTTTGGTTTCCACATTACTAAAATATCGGTCACACTTTATTTTTCTTTACAGACTATTTTTCTTGTATACTCTATGATATAACTCACTTTGCTCTCAAAATGGTTCTTTTTTTCTCTAGCTTGGTGTGTTCTACAAATGAGCATGAATGCTCTATTTACAGAAGGATAAAACCATGTCTATGTCACTAATGACATAGGTAAATATAGCAAAGTCAAAAATGGTTGCAAATTTTACCAATTTGCCAACCACCAAATCTTTTATTTTAAACTCCAATTACTTTTCTTTTTTAACAATTGCTTGTAGAAAATGAATAGCAAAAACTGACCAAAAAATGGAATGAATTCAACAATATAAACGACGTACAATCTACAAATTTCAAAGGTTAGCAAAGGCTAACTTTTAGTTCCACAAACTCAAAACTGCGAACAAAACCTCTAATTCAAAATTAATTCTCAAAATAAAAACAAGCTCACTCTTTTTTTATCTTCTTTCTCCTCACGCTTGTACTCTCCATTTTTTTTCTTATCATGTTCCTCTCTTTCTTTTTTTCTTTTCTGCTCACGATTTTTCTCTTTTTCTTTTCTTCTTACTTTTTTTCTCGTTATTGCTGGTTGACTGTGTTTATATATATATAATTTGTTGCGAGGGATAAGAAATGTGAGGGAGTAAAAGTATTTATGGTTGATGGTTTTAAAGTTGGAAATATGACAAGAATCGTGAATATTATAATATATCAATAGAATATTTAGACTAACTAATTCTAAGTCAATTACTATATAAGTGTTAAATGATCAAATTAATTAAAAAATGGATGGTAGTAAAAAGAAGTTACTACCTTATTTTATTAAATCTTAAAAATAAAAAAATGTTAGTTTTTTTGAAAAATTAATAAAACGTATCCTAGAATGTGACTCTCGTTTTTGTAGTTTTAGAATATTTTCAAATAATCTTAATAAAAATGAGATAATAATTATCATAAATCACAATAAACATTTAAACACTAAAATGTGTAAAACTATAGGTTCGGTAATCAAGTTAGTGTTCACAATAATGACTATATTCAGCTAGCGTTTAGCTTCAAGATTCCAAATATTCTTGGCAGGTGATATCTGGGTAAAATTTCACCATATGTTAGGCTCCAAATTTTCCCAAGAATATTTGACCATTTTAAAAATTATGATTTGTATTCATAAGTTCTAAAAATTATTAAAAATACTCATAAGCTTTGTATTTTCATTTTATAATGAATATGTTACGTTAAGAAATAACCTTATAACATAATTGATAACAATAAACAATAACAAAATAACAATATAGGCAAGAGCGATACATTAATCGCAAATAAAATTTGTTGTTAATTTGATTATTATTATAACTTCTTAAAATTAAATTATTATTTTTCTCAATTTGTCACTCAAAATAAAGAAGTAATCTAGTTATTTATTAGGAGTAATAGATAGATATAGTAGATAAATAATAGTTGGAAGTAATAAATGATGAATATTTTTTTTATATAAATCATAAAGTTTAGGTAATTTTGAATTTTTTTAATATTTCAAATACTAGAACTTGACCTGAATACTAGTTTTTTCTAATATTTGAAAAGTTAGGATTCTTGACATTGTTAATATGACACTTAAATATATTTTTAAAAATATTAATTGTATGGTCACACAGACATTTGTTTCTAGCTATTTGGTTGACTTGTTCATATGCTACAGAAGTAATGACAATTATTTCTTGCTTAGTGCATTACTTCATTTTTGAGTTATTGCATATGTTGCAATTTTTTCTTGAATGTCACCAACGGTCGGCTTTCATCTTTCGGCCAAGCGAACTTTTGTAACTTTTCATATATTAATTTTCTTTCTTTACTCCTCCATTGTTCTTATAACCTATGTAACTCCTAAGACTATTATTTTCACTATTTACTATCCCATTATCTTCGTATTCATTGCTAGGAAGATAATGGGATAGCAAATAGTGGTGGTCTTTATTTGGTTTGGGAGATACAACACACAAGAGAAATATCGAGTGAAAGAATAGTCAAAAAGAGAGTTCTTATTAGTTGAAGGGAGGTGTCTTTTTTTTGTACCTTTGGACTCAACTCTTGTCCAGAGTTGTTGAGATATACTTTGTGAAGACTATTGTATCCTGGAGTCAAAGAGGACTACTGCTGGACCAGTGAAAACATTTGCTGTAGTGGGAATAAATCTCCTTAAAAAGAGCAAGATATCCGCGCTTCAACATGAAGAGATTTATTTCTTCATTTTATTTTCAATTGTAATCTTGTACTTTTGTTATATTTTATGTTTTTCACTAAAAATTTTAAGGAGATTTAAATGGCTACAATTGAAAAAATCGCGGAAGTCAAGATGTGAGACCTCAACAAGCCACTTTAGTTCAATGGTAAAAATTTCAAGAAATCGAAGGGTATAATACTTTTCTACTTAAGTCTTCTCAATGTTTCTTATGTGTTAACTGAGAAGAATCCAAATAAAGTAGACACCACCTTGATGAGTGGTGAAGAAACTATCTCTCATCTAGAGAAAGTAAAAAGTACGATGGTGATTCTTATAAGTGTCGGTATTATATTCTTAATTGTATATCTAATAATTTCTATAATTATTATATATGATAGAACTTACTCTAGTGCAAAGAAAATTTGGAAGGCATTGCAGAATAAGTATGATACCGAAGAAGCTGGAGCGAAAAATTATGCGTCTAGTAGATTTTTTTGTTTCCAAATGGTGGACAACAAATTAGTGGTAGACCAGGCTCAAGACTTTATCATGATTGTTGGAGAGCTTAGGTCCAAAGAGGTTAAAATTGGATATAAACTTATTGTTTGTGAATAGTAGATAAACTTCCACCTTCTAGGAAGGAATTTAAAAAAATTATGCGCCACAAACAAAAGGAAACCTCTCTTGAAACCTTAAGAATGAAAATTCGCATGGAAGAAGAAGCAAGGGGTCAACATGCACTTTTACAAACAGAAGAGAACAACATCACAACGAAGGTAAATTTAATTACTTCGAATAATGCTACTCTTGAAACTCGCAAAGATACTTCTTTGAAGCCTAAGAAGAAAAAATCCAAGAAAAATAATGGTAGACCTCCCAAGAAAAATAATTGTGAAAATAACCAAGCACAAAATCAACAAATTCAAGAAAAGGGACCATGTTTTTTTGTGGCAAGAGTGGGCATATTGCTCAATTTTGCAGATTCCAAAAACGTGATCCTAACCCTCTGGCAAACGTTACCGAAGAATCATTTGTGGTGGTGATTATCGACATAAACATGGTTGACAATATTAATATTTGTGTATCATCTCGTATCTAGAAATAAGCTAATAACTAAAAATAATTACTTCTGGAAAGAAAGGGAAAAATCTAAAAAAAATTCTAAGTTTAAGAAGTGAGTTTTGGTCATTTTCAAACGGGCATAAATACTAGCTAAAGATGAGTTAGAGGTGGTTATTGATATGGTTGGAAATACCTTGGAGAGTTCTTTCTAGCGCTGCCGAGTATGTACATTTTTGATATTGTATGAGGGAGATATGCCTATCGAAAGTTGAGCTGTTGGATTGAGGAAGGTCCCAATCCGTATTTAAGGATGAGAAAACTAATCTTTTCACCAATTAATTTCCTATTTCATTTAAGAATTTATTTGAGGTAAAAATCAGTTTTAGTCAGATTAGAGAGTTTAACTTTAAACTTAGAGATTGGAGAAGAGAAAAGAGAAGAAGGAAAAGAGAGAAAGATCAAGGATTCGCCAAGAACGCCAAGAAATTTCAAGTGGAATTCATCGGGGATAATCCCCATCAAGGTATGTGAGATCTTTCGTGTTGGTTAATTCATCCACGTAACAAAACTTATTTCATTTCAGTGATTTTAGAATTGTTTACATGATTAGAAGTGAATTTTTGATGAATCTTATCGAATCCCTATTGGTTGAGTTGTTTTAATTCCCATTGATGTTAATTCATAATTTCCAAGTTGTTTTTCAAGTTAGATATACTAGGTATTGATGGTATTAATGATTTTAAGGGTTTGAGAATAGAACTATGAAGGTTTAGGCGATTTAGGATCAGAAAACGAGAGAAGAAAGACGTTTAGGCGCTTCTGGATAGCACCAGGCGCGACGCGCCACATCTACACCAGAAGTTCTGAGGCGGCGCGCCTGCAGTGCACTAGTATGGTGGCTCAGACCAACTGGTCTAACACTGCGCACCGTGAACGCGCTCGAATCGACGTTTTTCATCAAGTTTTCGTAGTTTAGCCTTTTTAAGTCCTTCTAAGGTATAATAATACTCTCCAATGATTCTAATTACTTCAAAGAATTTCTAAACACCTAGAAATCATCAAAGAACACAAATCATAACCTTGAATCCATAATCCAATTAAAGGAAAGCTAAGATCAAAGTTAAAGAAGTTAAGAGTTAGGTCTAGAAATTAAGAAGTAAGTCAAAGCAAAGTTTCTTAATGGTTTTCAAGAGTCTTTAATAAATTTTTTAACTTCGTTTGATTTGAGTTCATTTTTCAAAAGTTATAAGGGAACTAAGTATTCTTTAAAGGCTTAAGTTAAGAGGAAACTAAGATTTCCCAAAAGAGTTTTGAACAAGAAAAATGAACATCAATTCCAAGAGTGCTTAAAGCTAAGTGTTGAGCAATTATCTCAACCCAAAGAAAGAAAGTTATATTTGAAAGCATGAGCTAAAGTATATTTTGGAAGTAGTATTGAGCACCGATGTGGGAACGAGAGTTCATATTAACTCAAGTCTCCATGAAAATCATGTAGCCATTATGGGTATTAACGGTTCATACTTTTTAGATGATCGCGTAAGATAAGCTAGTGAATCCACTAAGTTAAGGAGTTCGATGCGACGACAATGTGTAAGACAGTTCTGGCAGTGTGGGTCAGACGCTGTATCACCACTTAGGCTCATAGTGGTGGTTTTCGGTTAGAGAATTTTCCATAGAAACTATATTACTTCATATGTAAGTAAAGTTGAGTTTGTTCTTGCATTTTCTTTGATGAACTAAGTGTTTACATTGTTTTACAAGATTTTATATATTGCATATGTCTTATTGTTTTATGTTTAGTAAAGTTATTCATGAGTTGAGCAGAGCCAAGGTAAGTGTTTCTTCTTACTCTTTTCAAGCTTAAGTTTTGGTTAGCATTCCAACTCGCATACTCATACATTCAATGTACTGATGTCGGTTGGCCTGCATCATATCATGATGCAAACGCAGGTAACGAAGATCAACATCACCTAGCGTCTCGTTGATCCAGCCAAGCACTCGAAGTCAGTTGTGAGCCTCCTTGTATTCTGGATGACACATATTTAATGTTTTTCAATCCTTTCTGTTATAGAATGTTGTGAGGTCTGTCCCAACATTCATCTTAGTATTATAGAGGCTTCATAGATAGATAGACGGTCAGATAGTTTAGATTTGAGTCTCTCATTATTTGCATTACAGATATTCTATTGAGAGACTTAAGTGTCATTTTGGCCAAGATATTTATTTCAAGGTATCCTAATGAAAATGTTTCTTGATTTACATTGAGTTAAGTCTTTCGCTTGAGTTAAGAAGCCAGACCAAGGTTCGCTCTCGGCCAACAATGATCATAGGTGTCGGTCACGTCCAGGGTGTAAGCTCGAGGCGTGACAGGATGGTGGGATAATTATTGTGCTAACCATCATGTCTTTTATGACAAAGATTGATTTAAAAAATATACTCATTTTGATAAGCTCAAAATCGTCATGCTCGGTGATACTCACAGTACTCAAGTGCTTGGATAAGGAGAAGTCGGATTGTGTTTTACTTCTTAAAGGGTATTAACTTTAAAAGATGTACTTTATACTCTTCTTATGAGGAAAAAATTGATGTCTAGTTTTCTTCTTAATAAAGCAGGCTTTAAAAAGATTACTAAATCTGATCAATATGTAATAGTGAAGAAGGTTTTCTTTTTTGTGGGGAAGGGGTATGAATATGATTGATATTCAAATTGAATGTTGAAATAAATAAAGTTTCTACTTCTATTTATATGCTTTCTTCTATCAATTTTTGGCATGCTCGTTTGTGTCATAGTAATTATCATTATGTTGGAATCATGAATAGTTTAGGATTAATTGCAATAATTATTTTTTTTAAAAAGTGTGAGGCTTTTAGTAAATTCAAAATCACTAAAATGCTTCATTTTCAAGTTGAAAGAAAAACTGATTTGTTAGAATTAATTCATACTGATATTTGTGAACTTGATCGAATTTTAACTCGTGGAGGTAATAGATATTTCATCACTTTCATTGATGATTTTTCTAAGTTAACATATGTTTATGATGTAAAATAAAAAGTGATTCTTTTGAGAATTTTAAAACTTATCTCCATGAGGTTGAAAATAAGTTTGGTAGAAAAATAAAAAGATTAGAAGTGACAGAGACCGTGAATTGAGTCAAATGAATTTAATTCTTTTGTTAGATCATTGAGAATAATTCATGAAACTACTCATCCTTATTCTCCTTCATCTAATGGAGTAGCGGAAAGGAAAAATAGAACTTTGGTTGAACTGACTAATGTCATGCTTATTGATTCATATGCACCTTTAAGTTTTGGGGGTGAAGCTATTTTAACTGCTTATTATGTGTTGAATCTGTTAGGACCGAAAATAAGCAGGTGTAAACGCGGAAGCTAGCAAAGCAAACCTCAAAAGACCACGAGTAAGAAGACAACGAGAAACATACCAAAAGACACAAAGATTTAACGTGGTTCGGTCAATCGACCTACGTCCACAAAGGAGATGAGCAATCCACTATAAATATGAGAGTACAAAATACAGAGAGAAACAACCTCAACCAATTCAGTCAGAATACATGGGAGGTTCACACAAGTGATAACGTATCAAGCTTGTGACCCACAAATTCTCCCTCTAACCAAAACTCTCAAAGCCCTTAAGACTACATTGTGAATGCTGATTAAGTTAGAAGGAACATGCCTCTATTTATAGAGTCCTAAACCTTTTCCTACAAGAAAAGGATTAGTCAATCCAAAACCTTTTCCTACAAGGAAAACCTATTTATGGTAAGAAATTTAGGGCAAATAAAACCCAACAAATCTCCCTCTTGGCCTGAATTTCTGACAAAATAAATTTGTCCACCTTCTTGACTTAATCTTCAACAACTTGCTTCTCCTCTCCATAATCTCCTTTGCAAAATTTATGTCTCAACA
>NC_028641.1:11752873-11754661 GCF_001406875.1 Solanum pennellii | reverse complement strand
GTCAAGATGAACACCTCTTTCTAACCTGGTTCAATAATCGATTATCGAATCTGACTTCATCATTAAATCTGGCTCTGATACCACTTGTTAGGACCGAAAATAAGCAGGTGTAAACGCGGAAGCTAGCAAAGCAAACCTCAAAAGACCACGAGTAAGAAGACAACGAGAAACATACCAAAAGACACAAAGATTTAACGTGGTTCGGTCAATCGACCTACGTCCACAAAGGAGATGAGCAATCCACTATAAATATGAGAGTACAAAATACAGAGAGAAACAACCTCAACCAATTCACTCAGAATACTTGGGAGGTTCACACAAGTGATAACGTATCAAGCTTGTGACCCACAAATTCTCCCTCTAACCAAAACTCTCAAAGCCCTTAAGACTACATTGTGAATGCTGATTAAGTTAGAAGGAACATGCCTCTATTTATAGAGTCCTAAACCTTTTCCTACAAGAAAAGGATTAGTCAATCCAAAACCTTTTCCTACAAGGAAAACCTATTTATGGTAAGAAATTTAGGGCAAATAAAACCCAACAGAATCGTGTGCCTCATAAAAAGTCTAGATTAACACCTTTTGAATTGTGGAAAGGTTACAAGTCAAGTTTGGAATATGTAAGAGTTTGGGGTTGTCTAGCCTTTGTGAGGCTAATGGATCCCAAGATTACAAAGATGGACAAGAAAGTTACTACTTGTGCTTTTCTTGGTTATGCTTCAAATAGTACAACATATAGATTTTTTAATCTTGAAGATAATATTGTGATAGAATCGGGTGATGCTATTTTTCATGAAAATAAGTTTTCTTTTGATTCTAAAAATAGTGGGGTTCAAAGGATTGAACAATATATTTTGTCACTACCTAATTCTTCTACTTCTACTTTTAAAAATAAAGAACTTAATGTTTTATGAGTTAAGAAGAAGTAAAAGAGCTAGAGTAGAAAAAGAGATGACTCTCTCACTTTGAAAGAAACATTATCTTCACATAATTCTATTTTTTGAATGAGGCTGTAATTGATTAAATAGAATCACTAATTTCAAATAAAACTTAGAAACTAGTTGACCACATGGGTTATAAAACAATTGTTTACAAATGGGTATTAAGAGAAAAGTTTAAACTAGATAGATTTATTGATAAATATAAGGGTAGGATAGTTGCAAAAGGTTTTAAACAACTAAAAGGGCTAGATTTTATTGATATTTTTCTCCGATAACAAGAATTACATCCATAACACTTTCACTTGAAATGACTGCAATTTTTGATTTGCAAATTCATCAAATGGATGTAAAAACTGCTTTTTTAAATGGAGACCTATATGAGGAAATTTATATGGAACAATCCGAGTCTTTTGTTGAAGCAGGCCAAGAAAGCAAAGAATTTAAATTTACTAAATCCCTAGGGGTGGGCATACACACCGGAAAACCGAAACACCGAACCGAACTGAAATTTTTCAGAATTTCAGTTTCGGTATTTTGGTTTTTGATTCGGTGTTCGGTTTACTTTTTTATATTTTTCGATATTTCGATTCGATTTTCGGTACGTATTATTTTGGTTTTTAGTATTTCGGTTTAAACTGAAATATTATACTATAATTTATATTATATTAATTAATAATTATATATTAAATAATTTTTTTTAAAAAAAGAAACCCTATGGCCCTATTCCTCTCTCTTTCATCTTTCTCCTGATTTTCTCTTGGTCTTTCATCTTCCTTTTGGCTCTTTCCATTTCCTCTTCTTCTCTTCCTCTTCTTCTCTTCCGCCAGCCAGAAGCAGCAGCTGCAGCC
>NC_028641.1:11745248-11752845 GCF_001406875.1 Solanum pennellii | reverse complement strand
CCGTCAAGCAGCCAGCAGCAGCCGCGCCGTCTGCCATCAAGCAGCCAGCAGCCGCGCCGTCCGCCATCAAGCAGCCAGCAACCGCGCCATCCGCCATCAAGCAGCCAACAGCCGCGCCGTCCGCCATCAAGCAGTCAGCAGCCGCGCAGGTTTGGTTTTTGACTTTTGTTATTTTTTTGTTCTTGACTTCTTTCGTTTTTTTTCTTTCAGATTTTGTTTTTGTTACTAGTTATTGTGAATTTATTGTGATTTTTTTATATATATATAGATGGCTGAACAAAATCAATTAAATATGGGTGTAGCTGATCAAAGTCGAATAAGTATGGCTGATTCTACGGATAATACACCTAGTAATAGCAATGATCCGTCAATTGGCACAAAAATAACCAAAAAAAAAAAAGAAATGGATCCTAGATCTCCTGTTTGGCAACACTTTGAAAAGGTTTTTGAAAATGGTGTATTAGTTAAAGCAAACTGCTTACATTGTAAACAATACTATGCTGCCAATACAACAAGAAATGGAACAAGCGGACTAAAATAACATTTGACTTATCGGTGTAAAGTGTATAAACCTCCAACTGTTGCACCCGGTATTCAAAAATTATTAAATATTTAAAATAACAATTTAGAGACTTGGAAATTTGAGCAAGAGGTACGTAGGAGAGCTTTAGTTGAGATGATTATTTTGAATGAACTACCTTTTAGTTTTGTTGAAAAAGAAGGCTTTAAGAAGTTTATGAGTAAAGTCCAGCCTTTGTTTCATATTCCTTCTCGTAGAACCATAACAAGGGATTGTTATGAAGTTTATGGTGAATTGAGAATAAATTTGAAACAATCTTTAAGAGAAATACAGCCAAGAATTTGTCACAACAGACACATGAACTTCAGTGCAAAGAATCAATTATATGTGTTTAACTGCTCACTTTATTGATAGGGATTGGGTGCTCTATAAAAGAATATTAAATTTTTATCCTATCACTAGTCATAATGGTGAGCATTTGGCTGAGTCTATTAGTAATTGTTTACTTGATTGGAAGTTGGATAATGTTTTTATTGTTACGGTTGATAATGCCTCTTCAAATGATGTGGCAGTTTTAGAGTTGTCCAAAAAATTAGATATGTGGGGAACTAATTTGATGGAAGGTAAGCATCTCCATGTGAGATGTATGACTCATATACTTAATCTAATTGTGCAAGATGATTTGAAAGAAATTGGTCTAACTATCAAAAGGGTGAGACAAATGGTGAAATATGCTAGATCATCTTCTTCAAGGACAAGAAATTTCTTGAAATGTGTTGAAATTCAAAAAATATAATGTGATAAGATGTTGTCTTTAGATGTGCCTACTAGGTGGAATTCTACCAATTTGATATTAGACACAGTAGAAAAGTTTGAGAAGGCTTTTGAGAGGTTTGATCTTTATGATGGTAATTTTAATTCTTTTCTTGCTACTGATGTTTGTGAAGATGGAAGTATCGCAAGGTCAATTCAATATGAAGATTGGGCTAATGTGAGAAATGTCACAAAGTTCCTTGAAAAATTTTATGAGTTCACTTTGAAAGTTTCAGGTTCACGGTATGTTACTTGTAATGTTCATTTTGATGATATATGTGAACTTGATGCTTATTTGAAATTATGTATAACAAGTGATGACCTTGATTTGAGTAAAATGGCTTCGGAAATTAAAGAAAAATTCAAGAAATATTGGGGTACTTCTGAAAAAATGAACAAAATAATTTTTATTGCTTCTGTTTTGGATCCTCACAATAAATTTGTGTATGTTAGTTTTGCTCTTGAAGAATTACTTGGGAAAGAAACGGAAAATGTAGTGAATATGAAAGTAGAGGCTTAATTGAGGGATTTGTTTGCGATATATGTAAGTAAGTATGGAAAAGGTTCCAAAAGTCAACCATCTTCATCTGACTCATCTGATTCTTCTGCTTGTGGTATTTCTCAAACTGTGTCCAAAAATTCTTTGAGAACTAAATTGCACATGAAGAAACAAAAGAATGATTCTGGAAGTTTAGGTGTTAAATCTGAGTTGGATAAATATCTTCTTGAAGACCAAGAACCTGAATCTGGAGATTTTGATATTTTGAGTTGGTGGAAAGTTAATTCTCCTAGATTTTCTGTACTTTCACAGTTGGCTCGAGATGTATTGGCTATTCCTATGTCGAGTGTGGCATCGGAATGTGCATTTAGCACGGTGATCGAATTATAGATCCCTTTAGAAGTTCATTGACTCCCAAATGTGTGCAATGTCTTATTTGTGTCCAAGATTGGCTTAGACAAGAAACCAAACCTATTTGTGTTGAAGAAAGTTTGAAGTTTCTTGAAAAAATTGAACTTGGTAAGACTTTTTATTTTTTTATTTATTTTTGGAAAAAATAAAATGCTTATTGTGTTGTATCTTGTATGACATGTTTCTTTTTCTGAATTATAGAGATGGCAAATAGTGGAAGAAACTCTTCCATTGTTGATCTATGATTGACTTGCAAGCGGTGAGTTTAATACATCATTTATTCAATCATATCATTTTTTTAATCTTAAAAGTAGTATTCTAAGTTTCTAATATTTGATTTTATCTTAAAAGGTCCAAGGGTCAAGACAATGAAGAAATAATTTTGTTGGCACGTGACACTTGAAAGTTGGAAGCGATCTCATGGAAGAAAGTCAAGAAACTCATTATTGTTGTTTGTTATTGTTGACATTTGAATTGAAAGTAATCTCATGGAAGAAGACAAGAAGTTTAAAATACATTGTTTGTTGCTTATTATTGTTTATTATGAGCTCATGAAAGACTTTATTGTTACTTGTTAGATTGTTATTATGTTGTATTTGTGAAGACATTAACTACAAATCTACAATGCAACTTTTGTTTTAGTGTCATTGTTAATTAAAAATTGTGTGTTTTAGTGATATTGTGAATTTAAAATTTGTGGTGTTAATGTCTAATGGCATATTGACATATTGATATGTGGTAGTAAATTAGTAATGCACTTCTTTGATGTATTGTCTATTTTTACTTTTTAGCCCATTAAGTTGAAAAATCAAACAAAAAAATTGTAAAGTTTAAAATTTTAAAAAGTCCACTAAGCAGGCCCATTAAAAAACCAAAATAAAAAATCGAACCTAATTAATAAAAACCAAACCGAATTAATAATAACCAAACCGAACCGAAATATTTTGGTTCGATATTCGGTACACAATTTACAAAAACCAAAAACAAAAAAAACAAAAAAAAAATGAAACCGAACCGAAATACCGAATGCCCACCCCTATAAATCCTTATATGGCTTGAAACAAGCACCAAAACAATGACATGAAAAGTTTGATTCCTGCATGATTGAAAATAATTATAAAACAAATAAATGTGATAAGTGCATATACCGTAAGTCTTGAAATAATTCACATGTAATTATTACCTATTTGTTGATGATTTATTGATCTTAGGCTCTAACATTAATGTTATCTATGAAGCTAAAAATGTTTTTAGAATCCATTTTGATATGAAACATCTTGGTGAGGCAAATCTTATTATTGGAAAAAAAATAACAAGAACATGTGATGAAATTTTTCTTGACTAGTCACATTATGTTGAGAAAATTTTGAAAAAATATAACTTTCATGATTGCAAGCATGTTGTTACTCCTTTTGATTCAAGTGGTCACTTATTTCAAATCATGTTGCTATTCCTTTTGATTCAAGTGGTCACTTATTTCCTTTCGAAAGTGAAAATAATATAATAAATCAAAAGGAATATGCTAGTATAATCAGAAGTTTGAGATATATGACTGATTGCACTAGGCCTGATATTGCAGTAGGAGTACTTAGCTGATTTACAAGCAAGTAAGGTAATGAACATTGACATGCTATAACAAGAGTTATGAGATATTTAATTGGAATGAAAATTTGTTGTTTTTCCTATAAAAAGTATCCTGCTGTACTTGAAGTTTTTTGTGATGCACATTGGAACACTTTATCAGGTGATTCCTATGCTACCACTGGTTATGTCTTTACTTTAGGTGGTGGAGTTGTTTGTTGGAGATCAAAAAAGCAAACTATAATTGCTAACTCTACCTTGGATGTTGAACTAACTGTTTTAGCTTCAACTAGTAAGGAAGCGAATTGGTTAAGAGATTTATTGTTTTAAATACATTATTTTGAAAAATAAATTCCTCCTATTTTCATTCATTGTGATAGCACTGCTGCGATTGGTAGAGTTTAAAAACATTATTACAACGGTAAATCCAGACTTATAAGGAGAAAACACAATAACGTAAGATCATATTTGACAAATGATACCATTAATCTTGATTATGTCAAATTTTGTGATAATCTTGCAGATCCTCTTACTAAAGTCTTAACGAGAGAAAAAGTCTGGAGCACATCGAGGGGGATGAGATTGAAACCTACAAATCCTTGAGTCATATATGAGGAAACTCAACCTAGGGACTAGAGATCTTATAACCAGGTTCAAAGGGAAAAACTAATCATATGATGACTTGTTGTGAAAAAATGCAACTATCTTTTTAATTCCCTCCCTATGATGTGAGTGCATTGTTTCCTGTAGTTTGTGAAGGTTGGATTGATAAAACTCTTAATGAATATTTGTAGCCCGTATGGGTGGAGTGTTAAACTTACAGGAGCACTCTCGACGGATTTCACCTATGTGATTGTTGAACCCAATTTTGACCCACCCCGATATAAATTAATCATACCGAGCTTCCGAATTCCAAACGATTTGAAATAATTAGTTTATAAAGTTCAAAATATTTGAAAAGTATTTTAAGTAATTTTGGTTGCTTTTGTAATTTTGATAATAAATATGTTTTTATATAATTAGTTTATTTTATAAATATTCGTAAATCGTCTAAGAAAAAAGAAATATTTTAGTTTTAGTTAAATATTTTGATTAATTAGTTTAGCTATATAATATTTATACTTTAAATTATTTAGTTTGTATTTGAGTTACCTTTTATGTTTCGTTAAGATTAAGAAACTCGTTAATTGATTAATATCAGTTCATCTCATTTAGGATTTAGCCGAAGATGTTAATTTAACTCAATTTGGATATTTCTTAAAAACTCCAAGATCAAACTTTTTTCCCTACCTTCACCTTAAACCCATGAAAATTCCAATTTTGGGCTAATTTGCATCAGCCAATTACTCAACCCTTCAGCCCAATCTTCTATTAAATAACCTAGGCCCAATTCTAGCAAATATCAAAGCAGCCCTTCAATTCAAATTCAATAGAAACTCATTTTATACAACAACATCACCAGCAACGTGTAGTAGAAAACCGACTCGACCGCAGAACATACGTGTTCTTCTTCTCTTCCAGCAGTTCAACGCGAAGAAAATCCAAAAAACGAATCCAGTCCAGCAGGGACTCAGCCCAGGATCGCGAGGCCTAGTTCGCTGCCTCGTCCTCTCTTACTCTCGTGCGTCGTCCTCTTCTCTTGTAAAAAGAACAATTAAGAGAATCCGTCCAGGTGGCTCCATCTCCTTCCATGTTCGTCCTTTTCCCTTAATTGGACAGCTTTCCTTTGACCTTCGTTGGAAATTTGTAGTCATTCCAGCTGCACACCTTATCTCTTAAGGGGAATTCGAATTTTGAATTCAAAAATTACTCCTACTCCTCACCCGATTTCCCCTCATTTTAAACCTAGTTCTTCTCCTATAAATAGTCGACTCTTCTTCTTTGAGTGGGCGGGAGAAAAAGCTGAAATAAAATAGAATAATAAAGTTGGAAAAAACAGAGGAAGGAACAACTTGCATTGGGAGAAAATATTGGGAGAGATATTTAGTTGGACGAGTCAAGAAAAGGTTTTGTTCTTCTTTTTCGGACGCGATTGTTTATTGGAATCTTTCGGAGTCGTCAGAAGTCGCTGCCCTCCAAGCTCGTCAGTTGTCTCAGTTCTGCTGTCCGAAAAAAGGTAACGTCTACTTTTATTTACTTTTTATTTCGATTTCGAGTATTATGTGTTGAACATGTCTCTGTTTGGTTTTCCTTGGCTACAATCATGCTTTCCTCTTTATTTTCACTTCGATATTCTTTGTTGAAAGCCTGTTTTGTTTTAACATAAATTTTTGCTTGTTCTCTTCGTTTCAATCGGTCAATACTTTGTATGCTTTGGAGGTTGTGATCATTTGTTCTTCCTCCTTAGCTTTCAAATATATATGTAGGTATAGAATTAATCTCGTTCGTGTTGAAAAATCTTGTTCTAAGGCTAAAGCATTTGATATTCTATTGTCTGTTAATCTGAGATGGTTAGATTTATCACTCTGTTGGTTTCTTTGGAGGACATATTTATATAATATGATTCATGATGTGCATTTGAGTGGTATAACAGTAGATCGTTTATGGATGATGATAATTGTAGTTTGAACTACTCTGTATTTGATTGTGAATAGATTAAAATTCTAAAGAACAAATTTGTTTTGGTCTGAGTAGTTCTGACCAACTATAGGTGAGAAAAGATCTATGTGTTTGAGTTATATTCATTTTGGAGTATTTTGTCCCTTGTTTTGCTGTTAAACTTTTTCTTTAGCGTAACTTTAAGTATTAGTAGCTTTTATTTCATTTTCTACCTTAGTCTTAAATAGTAGCTGAGTTCATTCCCTAGAATATGCATATGTTGCTAGCTATTGTTTTCTTTATGTTTGTTTGCCATATGCATATGTTGCTAGCTACTGTATTGATTCATTTGGCTTGAAATGATTAGTATGCTCTCTTAGTTGCTCTTTTTAAAGCTCATTAGTTCTTAATGTGTCTGTGTGATATACTTAGTGAGATTATATGTCGATTTATATTACCTTGAGCTCATTCACATTCTCTAATAAATCGTGTACTCTCCCTATTTTTAATCTCAAGTTAGTTTATGTATCAACTCTTTTCCTTTTCTTCGTTGGCATGTGGAAACTCCTTTTGAGTCTATGGTGGATTCTTTCTCCTCTCCTTTGAATTTTAAATCGAGCCATAGACTCAATTTTTTCCTCTCGAGTTAGCTTCATTGTTGGGTCATGAAACTGATGTACAGGTTAAAAACAACAATATGTTGTTGGAACTTAATTTTTCAGCCCCCCGAAAAGTTGAAAATAGGTTGATATATCGACTTTATACACATATATACTGTCAAAATATATAGCACACAGGTCAAAAATGTGCTTATGCAGGAGGAAAATGCAGAAAATACAAATAATAAATTACTCAGAAGTCCAAAAAAGTAGTATACATGATGTATACATCAAATATACATTTGATGTATATCATGGCAAATAGGAACAAAAAGGGGCCAAAAGCCCAAAGAATTTCCACAGGTTCAGCAGATTTGGGCCCAAGTCCATTTGTGATCAATTTTAGAATTAGGACAGGTGGGCCAAAAGCCCAATTTGGTGGAATTTGGGCAATTGACCCAAGTTCAAACATTCCCTCCCTTTCCTTCTTTATTTATGTATTTTTAAATTGACTAACATTTTGGTTGAATTTTATTAATTTTTCAAGGATAGCCATTTCTTTTTTTTTCTTTATATATATATATATATATATATATATATATATATATATATATGTTTCATATATTTTACTACTTT
>NC_028641.1:11725683-11745195 GCF_001406875.1 Solanum pennellii | reverse complement strand
TATATATATATATATATATATATATATATATATATATATACATGTTTCATATATTTTACTACTTTGTTTTATTGGTTTTGTTAACACCTAATTTACTTTCTTAGAATAATCCCCTTCAGTTCATTTTCCCTAAAAGAAATTAATTAAAAATGACAATGATGGTAAGTAAATAAAAATGAAAAAAAGAACTTTCTGTTGTAAATAAATGGATGATGTGGATGTCCACGGGACCCACATGTAATGTAGCAATATTAGTACTCCAAGTAATTTTCTTCTTATAAAAGGAATTAAAGGATATGTTCACTCAATGCAAAAAGACATATCATTAAAGGAATTACTTTCCTGCCTCCTTCCTTTCTAGTGCTACTATTTTTCTCTTCATTTTTCGTTTACTTTTAATATTTTATTTTAATAACATGTTATCCATACGAAACTCTAACTTCTTCCGGATAAATTAAATTTTTATCTCAGGTACAATGAAACATAAATCATATATCTAAATAAATTCATTTATAGTATAGCTTGCAATTTAATTTTCTGTCTAATGAGATGTTGGTGTTTTTAAAGATGAATAATATAATTATAAAAGTTTCATTTAACAACCAAAACTAACACGAAATTATATGATGCCTGGAAATTCTTGTTAAAGCACTTGAGAACTTTAGAAAAAAACAATTGTCTTTCTTTCCACAAGTTTTATATAACTTTGGAATTGTTCTCTCTGTTTCTTTTATTTTTTTCTTTAATTATTATTATTATTATTATTATTATTATTATCAAGCTCATAAGAATATAATCATAAAGATAAGAAGACAAGAGAACTAGATAGAAGAAGAGGAATTTTCTTCTTATTCAAGTGTATGTAAGTCTCATCTGTATATCATACAATAGTGAATGAACAACCCTATTTATAGAGTGAGAAATCACTCCAAAAGTCACCATATTAAGTATCATAATAAATAGATACATTCTTATCCAAAAAGGTTCATGAAACCTAGTGAGTATGAATGGTTGTTCATGTACCAACTTTATGGACTATCCACTCATTCAATGGATTTATAACACTCCCCCTTAGATGTCCATAGATAATGTGCCTCGTTAAAACATTACTAGGAAAAACCCTGGAAAAAATTCTAGTGAAGGAAAAAGAGTAAACATATCTTTTGATACGCACTACTTGTTGCCTCATTAAAAATCTTGCCAGGAAAACCCAGTGGGAAAAAAACTTCGGTCAAGGGAAAAAGAGTGCAACACGTATTATACTCCCCCTGATTAAAACATCACTTAATTTCTTGTGATGATGTCTCCAATCTTCGTACATTGTGGTTGTTATATTCTTTTTCAATGAAAAATCACATATTTTTTTGAATATAGTGTGTCATTTATCTCAACCAGACGCACTTTCGACTTGTTTCATGGAGGGCTTTTATTTCTGTGTAGCAACATTTGCTTTATTGATTGCCAGGTTATTATTGTGCCTCCACATGAAAATAAATAGCGTGTTTGAGATCGTGCTTTATGCGGATCAGATATATATTTTGCATCTGCATAAACAATCAATTTTGTCTTGGATTCCTCGGAATTGGATAAACCCACAACTATGGTCCTTTGAGGATATTCAATCATGTGCTCAACACTATTTCAATGTCCTTTTATCGGCGAGAAATTGAATCTTGCTAGTAAATTTACTGCAAAACAAATATCTGGTCAAATATTGTTAGTAAGATCCACTAGTGCCCTGATTGCACCAAGATATAGAGTTTCATTACAAATAAATCTTCATCCTTCTTTTGAGATCAAACTGAATTATCATTTATGTCAAGTGATCTCATAATCATTGGGGTACTCAATGAATGCGATTTATCCATATAAAATTGCATCAAAACTTTTCAGTGTATGTGCATTGTTAGACAAATATTTCATTTGTCAAATTATCAATCTGTAGGTCAAGATAAAATTTTATCTTACCAAGACCTTTTCATAAAAATACAAGGACAATTAGGGCCATTCTTTTGTACCCTTTTTCTTCCTTGACTATTTCAATCCATATAAGGATTTTTGAAGCTTTATTGAAAAAGTTTCTTATAAACTCTTATATGCTTCACACACCTCGATTGTTTCAAGGATTTTCATATAAAGCTAGACATTACAATTATTCATTACATGCATTCAAGTTTTTCATATGTTGCCAGATCAAACAAACCTTATTGCATCCACCAAAAGAGAAAACATACCAGATCAAAACAAACCTCATGGCATCCACCAAAAGAGAAAACATATCCAATAATGTCAGAATTTTTTTGCGATAAACTTTTATGCCCCAAGGCATAAACCGTATTTGATATCTTATGGTTATACTATCGCATAATAATTTATATGTACCCCCATTGACATTATACCTTGATTTATGGACTACCAGTCCAAAATGTCACTTTTCTAAGTGAAACAAAATATACTTGAATTGTGCATTTTACTTGGCCAACCATTTATCTGTCCACACTATATGACAAATTTGAATTCAAGATCCTCGTCACAATTTATATCATTGAGCGCTACCTCATATCAAAGATACCGTCGACGGTTATTTGATATCGATTCCAACAAGACATAACTTATCGAGATCTCTTCATTTTTCTTCATTTTTCTGGTACTTGAACCTTTTTCAAGATATTATGAAGTGTTATGTCAATGTGCTCTTTTATAGCACTTGCCTCATTATCATGACCATATTAATCATTTCCTCCTTCCTTCTTCAAGGAATTTTATATTTGGAATCGATTGGTCTATTACGCTTCCGGCGTATCATAGACTCTGTCCTTCAAGGACTTCACATTGGAGCATTTGCAGCTGAATTATATCATAGGGTCAGTGCATTCATCTGACAACTGATTTGCAACATTATGCAACTGAATTATCCCTTGAACTTTAAGTTCACATATTTATTTAACGAGGATCTAGATAATTCATAATTAACCTTACACATAATTTTCAGCTGTCAATCATCTCTTCCCCTATTGTTAGAAAATCTAATATTCATTCCAACCTTATTTGGAAGTTAATCTTTGTGCGTGGTGGAACAATTAAAATCATAACCGCACATTCAGCATTATAGATGAAAATTATATGGTTCCTGACCCTGAACCAATTTTGATGGGAAAACCTTGTTCGTTTGATGCATACATGTGTTGCTACATGTTAAATAAAATTATCTCATACCAAATCTTATTTGGGAGTTTTGTTCTCATAACCATGATTTAGCTATAATTGGAGGCATACAATTTCTGCTAAATCAACCAGCATTATTAATATAATTTCATAGTTTGGAACTGTGCTCTCAATTTTAACAATTCGAGCAAACAACCTTACAAAACCAATTGTAAGTTGACAACAAAAAAACATGTGACCATCGCATAGATGCATCGATCATATAGTTGCAAATGTCGACATGGCAGGTGAACTGACCCATATTCACCCTTTTATATGATCCAAAAATTTTAGGGGATTACAATCCCAACCTTAGCTGGTACAATGATCATTTTATCAAGAGAACAAGCAACACAAGAGAATTCTTGAAAAATCTTTATTTCTTCATCATAGAAATCACCTGAATTCTCAATTACGTTTGCATCACATTTAATTGGAATGGTCAACCAGTCATGCCAACTGATCTTTATTTTAGTACACTTATAATTTACTTTTACATATGATTTCATCAGCATGTACATGTTTGTATGGAACAAACAAGAGAAAAAGTGGGGTAATCTTTTACATAAATATTTAAAACCCTCTTCGATTGTAGTGATTTATAGTCTCAATATTTATTTTCAATTCATTCGAAACTTAAAAATTTTCTTTTGAGACTTACTACAACCCCAATATTATTCTTCTGATAATAGCACAACTCATTAGAGCTTGCAATTAATTTTGTGTACTATCACATGTTCCATGACACCATCCATATGGTGAACATCTCCTCAAGGAGAAATTATATCATTATTGTCATGGTTAAAATTATTACGAGCAAGACATGTTTCTTGCTTTTCTTTTGTTGTACCATAGGTACACAACCAATGACAAATTTGTATCGGCACACAATAATGACCACAACTCTTATAGGCAAGAACTATTTCTTTCTTTTTCCGTTTCGGTAGTTCATAATAAACATACCATAGTGACGTATAAACATACAATACGATTAGCCATTTCTGTCAAATAAAATTTATTTCCTCTCAAACCTTCCATAGAGGTGAGTTGTGGCATATATCAAATCCATAATGATTTTTTTATCACATCTAGACCCATTCTCTTATAGAATGGTCGAGCATGCACGATACTCATCACAAGTCACATTCTCTTCAAGGAATGGACTAATCATTTATATGTACTTCATAAATTTGCATTATAAGCACATTGTCATGACTTTAAAATTCATCATATTTCCATGATACACCTCAACATCACTTTGAAGGATCAAGTGTACCATCACTTTATCTTCTTGTCTTTTGATGGAGGATTTATAAACTTTTCAAATTATTAGGTCGACAACATTCACAAGTCTAATGACCTTTCATACCATTTTGATAATAAAAATTGCCTTCACATTTTGAAGGACTATTTGAAGAACTCATAGTGTTCTTCCTTTTATCATTACCACAATGATGACTATTATAATTCTGTCCCTCCACGCCCTTATTCATATCATTAATTATTTGTCATCTTTCAGACTAATCATTCACTGCTACCACATTCATATGATTGAATGGAGCAAGTGAACTGGCGGATTTCAGAGTTATCACATTTAGCTACCACATTCTTTTCAAGGAATGGAGCAAATTCAATATGATGAATTTCAAGACATTTCATAAAAAATATATTATTTTTGCCTTAATCATCATTTTATCACCATTATGGTGCATTAAGACTCAAACTCAATGTCTTATCCATATATTATTATCACAGTGCATCAAAATTGATGTCTTACCCTGTTGGTGCGATAGAATTTGAATCTATCGTCTTATCCTCAAATAATTTTCATTATGTGCATCTGGACTTAACCTGATGTTTTACCCTTTTTGGTGCGATGAGACTTGAACCCATCGTCTTACCCTTAACCAACGGTATAATAGACTGAAGTACAACATGACTCACCCTTTGAGTCTTTCAAAACAATCAAAATAATATTCAAACTCATGCTATTAAAATTTTGTACCTTCTTCTATTTAAGAAATTTTGTATAGCCTGTCATATTCATTTTATAGTAGTATATGTCTTTGGTTCCTGATAATTGTTAGTAACTGAATACTATTTTATTCTAAATCATAAAAATATTTTAGAAAATACAAACCTGATTTTATGCAAATAATACTTTGATTCTCATAACGAGATCAATCAAAACATGAGTTAAAGAAAACTAAAACTCACTCTCAATTGGCTAGAGACTCGTGCTAATAACGTGTTATAAAATCAAGCTCATAAGAATATAATCATAAAGAGAATAAGACAAGAAAAGTAGATAGAAGAAGAGGAATTTTCTTCTAATTCAAGTGTATGTAAGTCTCATCTGTATATCATACAATAGTGAATGAACAACCCTGTTTATAGAGTGAGAATCACTCCAAAAGTCATCATATTAAGTATCATAATAAATAGATACATTCTTATCCATAAAGGTTCATGAAACCTAGTGAATATGGATGGTTGTTCATGTACCAACTTTATGAACTATCCACTTGTTCAATGGATCTATAACATATTATTATTATTATTATTATTAATGTCACTTTCTCCATTCTTAAATATATGTTCTTGCACCAAATCGAGAATGTATCAACTTAATGTTTCTTTTTAAGATCAACAAGTAAGCTCTATAAAATTATAGATCCACAAACAAACCTCATCATAATATATACTGGTTGGGTTATAATATAAAGTTGGAAATAAATATTATTATAAAAGGAAAATTAACTAGATATCCATGATATATTAATTTCGCATAATTTCGCATCAAGTTTACATGTGATGTATTATTGTTATTGTTAGCTAATAAAGAGAAATTTATGTTATTTTTCTTATAGGAATATACCTTGTGAATCTACTTTAACTTATTTGTTTCAAAAGATTTTAATACAAACTATCTTGGATATTTCTAATTTTCTCTTTTAGTGTGTATCATGTCAAATTTATCAAAACTTGAGTTTGTGGCACTTGATATCACCGGAAAGAATTATTTGTCATGGGTTCTTGATGCTGAAATCCACTTTGACGCTAAAGGTCTTGGTGATACTATTAAACAAAAAATAAAGCATTAAGTCAGGATAAAGCGAAGACCATGATTTTTCTTCCACATCATCTTCATGAGGGATTGAAAACTGAATACTTAACTGTGAAAGACCCTCTTCAATTATGGATTAATTTGAAGGATCGGTATCACCACCTAAAACTTACGGCGTTACCAAAAGCTCGATATGAGTGGATACACCTTCGATTTCAAGATTTTAAAACAGTAACAGAGTATAATTCTGCTATTCATAAAGTAAGTTCCATATATTAAAATTATGTGGAGATACCATCACTGATGATGACTTACTTGAGAAATTTTTTTCCACTTTTCACGCTTCAAATGTGTTGTTACAACAACAATACCGTGAAAAGGGGTTTAAGAATATTCTGAATTAATTACATCCCTACTTGTGGCTGAGCAAAATAATACTTTGTTGATGAAAAATCATGAAGCTCGTCCCACTGGGTCTACTCCATTCCCTGAAGCGAATGTTGTAGCAACACATAATCAGTCTGAATTAAGAAAAAATAATATCGTGGTCGTGATCGTGGTCGTGGCCATGGACAAGGACGTGGACGTGGTAGAGAACGAAATAATTATCGTCATTATGGTGGAAATAGACATGAGAATAACAAATTTTCTCAAAACAATCTTTCTCGGGAAAGAATCAATATTTGTCACAAATGTAACATGAAAGGTCATTGGGCACGTGAACGTCATACGCCTGATTATTTGTGAAACTTTATCAAGTCTCTCTCAAAAGAAAAAACAATAATGTGGAGGTGAACTTGAACTTTTGGAATGATGATAATGAAGCAGCTCCCTCAAATAAATATGATGATATTGAGGCAAATCTTGCTTATAAAGATGACGATTTTGAAGACCTCCCAAATATTACTCATTTGGGAGCTGAAGATTTTTATGAGAATATTGATTTAAGAACTCGTCGTCTAACTGGGATAAAATTATGAAAAATAATACTTATTTTCTATTATGTTTACTACTATGTTGTTCTTCTTAAATGTTTTTCTTAAGGCATTAAGTCTTATTAATTTCTATATTTTTAGTATAATTTTCTTAAAGGTTCTTATGTTGTTAGTTTTTTATGTTCTTATAATATCTTTTATTTTTATGAAGAATATGGAAATTCCCAAGTCATTAGTTGAATCCAAAATCGATTATGATGATATATGCCTTGTAGACAGTGTCACAACACATGAAATTTTAAGAGATAAGAAATATTTCTTTACTTTATTATGAAAGAATCTTATGTTAATACAATATCTGGTAGTACAAAACTAATTGAAGACTCCGGAAAAGCTAACTTTGTACTTATCGGAGGAACAAATTTGATAATCAATGAAGCATTGTATTGTAGTAAGTCTCAAAGAAACTTATTAAATTTCAAAGACATTCGTCAAAATAACTATCATATTGAGACTACAAGTGATGAAACGAATGAATATCTTTATGTTACTATAATGATGTCAGGTAAGAAGTTTGTACTTGAAAAGTTACCAGCTCTTTCATCTGGCTTATACTACACAAGTATTAGCATGGTTGAAACACATGCCATAGTAAACAAAATATTTACTAAATCAAATAATTTTATTATTAGGCATGACCGGTTGGGCCATTTCGATTCTAATATGGTGCGCAAAATAATTGAGAGTTCACATGGACACTCTTCGAAGAACCACACAATTCTTCAATGTAAGGAATTCTCTTGTGCTGCATGTTCTCAAGGTAAATTGATTACTAGATCATCAGTAATCAAAGTGGGAATTGAATCTCCATCATTCCTGGAACGTATATAGGGTGATATATGTGGGTCCATTCACCCATCATGTGGACCATTTAAATATTATATGGTTTTAATAGATGTATCTACAAGATGATCACATGTGTGCTTATTATCAATGCGTAATGTAGCATTTGCGAGGTTACTCGCTCAGATAATAAAGTTAAGAGCACAATTTCCAGATTATATAATTAAAGAAAATTCGTCTTGATAATGCTGGTTAATTTACATCCCAAGATTTTAATGATTATTGTATATCAACTGGGTTAACAGTTGAGCATCCAGTTACTCATGCTTATACTCAAAATGATAAAGCAGAATCACTGATTAAACGTCTTCAATTAATTTCTAGACAATGCTTATGAGAACAAAGATTCCCATTTCATTATGGGGTCAAGCTATTTTACATGCAACAAGTCTTGTGTGGATCAAACAGACAAGTTATCATAAAATCTCCCCATTACAGTTGGCTTTTGGTCAAGAGCCAAACATTTCCCATCTAAGAATATTTGGATGCGCGGTATATGTTCCAATTGCTCTAACACAATATACAAAGATGGGTCCCCAAAGAAGGTTGGGTATATATGTTGGGTATGAATCTCCTTCGATTATAAAATATTTGGAACCTATGACTTTTACGACAAGATTTGTTGATTGTCATTTGATGAATCAATATGCCCAGCATTAGGGGGAGAAAATAAGCAGCTGAGAAAGGAAATAGATTGGAATGCATTATCACTATCTCATTTAGATCCTCGTACAAATAAATGTAAACAAGAGGTTCAAAAGATAATTCATTTGCAAAATATTGTAAATCAACTGCCAAATGCATTCACTGACCTATCAAGAGTTACTAAATCTCATATTCTAGCTGCTACTGCTCCACTTCGAGTTGATGTCCCGATAATACAATTAGTTAATACAAATAAGTCTAAACCACACTTAAAATGTGGTAGACCAATCGGTTCCAAAGATAAAAATCCTCGAAAAAAAAGAGCTAACGATTAAGATGGTCATAATATGAAAGAAACTGCTCAAGAAGAGCAAAGAGACATAATAATTGATGAAACCTTGGAAGAGGTTCATGCGCCTGAAAATAATGAAGAAATCTCAATAAACTATGTCTCATCAAGAAAAATATAGAACCAAAATGATATAATTGTCAACAATGTTTTTGCTTATAAGGTTGCTATAGAAATAACGAAACAAAATGAGGATCTTGAATCAAAATCAGTTGAGGAATGTAGATAGAGAAATGATTGACCAAAATGGACAGATGCAATTCAAGTTGAATTAGGTTCATTTGAAAAACGCAAAGTCGGACCGATAGTCCAAACACCTGAAGGTATAAATCTAGTGGGGTACAAATGGGTTTTTGTGAAAAAACGAAATGAGAAAAATAAAGTCGTAATATATAAGGCATGACTAGTGGCACAAGAATTTTCACAAAGACCTGATATTGATTATATGGAGACATATTCTCCTGTGGTGGATGCAATCATGTTCAGGTATCTTATAAATTTGTCAGTTCATAAAAAATTTGAAATGCATCGAATGGATGTCGTTACAACCTATTTATATGGCTCACTAGACAACAACATTTTTATGAAAATTCCTAATGGATTAAAAATGCCTGAAATATATAAAGATTCCTGAGAAAGTTGTTCGATAAAACTTCAAATATCTTTATATGGATTGAAACAATCAGGACGCATGTGGTATAATCGACTTAGCGAATATCTAAAAAGAATATAAAAATGACCCAACTAAGAAAACTATAATCTAATCCTTACTCCATGAGACAATGGTTTTTCAAACAATGTATACATCCTTCAAATGTAAACACATAGGTATGAGCGTACGTTTAGGCTGTGAGCGATTTTGGACTTATTGTGGTCTATCTAATGGGTTCAACATGCCTTGGGTGTTGGGTCATCTTAATTCAAATGCTCCTAAATTTTTGGGATTTTGGTTCGACTCTGCGCTAGTTGACTAGGAGTGACTTTTGAAAAAAAACCAGGAACCCAAGTGGACAAATTGGGCTGGAATTCACAACAACTATTAGACGTATGACGAACCAATAAATTATCCATCATTTTGGAAAAGGGTTGAGTATAAAAAATTCTGGCTACGGTTCTAGAAACTGTCCTTTAATATACTATACATACATATCGGAAGATATCATGAAATGCAATGACAGTAATCAATTTCAACATATTAAGCACATCTAATCATTTTAGCAATTAATAACACTTAGTCAAACAGTCAAAATTTCATGTGTGTTAGAACTTAATTAGTTCTTAACAGAGTCGTCATTTCTGTTTTACTCGAAAATGAATAAAAAATAAAAATGACTATGTTACGAAAAATTAATTTATCTTATGATTTAAGAGAAAATAATTTTTTAAATCAACAGAGTCACCACTTAATTTTTAATAAAAATCAAGAAAAACTTATACTTCTTTTCAAAAGATTGAAATAGATAAAATCAATTGAAAAAAGGGTCCAAAGTTCAAATGTACATTCCGAGAAGGTGTTAGGCCCTAGAAATGCCCGCTAACTCGCGGTTAACCGGCGATTTGACTAAAAATGAATTTTCAATAATTTTTCCAAATTACAACTAAGGATAGAAAGTGTTATGAAAATAAAATATTAAAAGTAATAGAAAAATTTAGATTTTGGGACAATGAAATGGTTCAAAAGACGTATATGTCATTCAAATCACTAGGCCTACTCTTGGGCACAAAAGATTCACGTATCTGTTTAGATCGTGTAATAACTGTTTATGTGTTATAACTGCTTATATGAATATATTGCTTTATTTGGAGATATTATAGCTCATTCTTATTCAAATGCTTTTTAGAAGCCCTAAGCACAAAAATTGAGTCACTATCAAAATGGGTCCAAATATTCTTCGAGTCTTTAGTTTCTCAACAAAATTCGAGCTTCATTTTATTTCAAATATCACTCTCTCATATCATAAAAAAGATTCATCGTCTCAACTCAACAAGAGATTCAAGTTGGTCAAACTAGGTAAAACCTGAATTTCTTTTGTGAGATACGTAGGGAGCCTTTCAAGGTTCAATTCCTTATTTTTTTTTTGAGAAATTCTATCTTTTCAACTCTTTTAAAAAAATTAGGGTTACATATCGATGGAAATTCACAAGTACTACTATGAAAGATACAAAGGTATTTTGACTCAATACAAGTCAACGTTCTCGATTCACTATTCTAAAATTAAATAGACAAATTTCTGTCTCTTTAGTCATCTCATATATTTGTGGGCTAGTTTATCTTCAAATGAAGCGACTCTTGTGTGCTTGCAACTTTGTGTGTGATATCTTGTATTACCTATTACCTAAACAAACTAATACATCTATCGTTTGAGTTATTTTTCTTTGTCAGGTACTCAAAACTATTTGTGTTGATTGTTGAACATTCAAAGTTCTCAAAGATTACTTTTCCAATTGAAATTTATTGAAAGAGAGAAGAAAAAATGACGCAGAATAATAAGAATACCAGCCTGACTGAAGTTGTTATAGTTCAACCACTTGCCATTGAACAAAATGAGTTAATTTCACACTTGATGCTACAGATTGCTGAGTTAAGGGTTGAGCCCCAGAAAAAACAAAATTTGTCAATTTCGACTGTTGATGTCAACATTCAAGGCAATGGAAGGCTTCCACTCTATTTTCCTCCTCTAAATTCAAATTTAGAACATGTCCAGAATAACCCACCCTCTAGCAATGCTCAAAATCCCTCAACTATCAACTTAACTACCCAAATATTCATCAGACCAACACTTCATACCAAACAACTCCTCCTCTTAAAAGCCCGAATCCCAATTCTCATTTTTTTCCTCTTCTTCAAAACCAAAATGCAAATAACTCTCATATACTCCTTCCATTTTAGAGATCAAATGTCAGCAACCATCAAACATCCTCAAAAGTGTACCACACGCCTGCAAAAGACACTCAAAATCCACAAAACTCTAAACCCTTACCTCCGAAAGTCACTTTTGATATCCCAGTCCAAACTAAGCCGCATCTTCACTACACTACCTATTCCGAACTTGATCACTACAAAGAGAAGGAGAAGGAGTGGATGGACAAAGAGGAAAAAACTAAGCAGATCATGAAGGAAGTGATTGCAAAAGTGATAAGAGAACTTGATTATGCTTTAAAAGAGGTGGGGCTGAATTATGAAAATTTATGCATTCAACCGAATTTGGACCTTCCGAAAGGGTTCAAAGTGTCAAAGTTCGTCTCTTTTAATGGAATTTGAAATCCTCTAGCACATCCGAGAGTTTATTGTGATCAACTCATGGGAGTCGGCAAAAATGAAGCATTGTTGATGCGTCTTCAGTCAAATCTAAGTGGAGAAGCTCTGGAGTAGCTTACATCACAAGAACTGAAACAATGGACAAGTTAGAATCCACTCGCAAAGGATTTCACGGAAAGATTTGGACATAACGTAGAAGCTGCCCTAGATCGCTACTACTTGGAGAATATCAAACACAAGTCTACAAAAAAATTATCGAGAGTACGCTCTTCGTTGGAGAAAAGAGGTCACAAGAGTTCAACCTCCCATGTCCGAACGTGAGATCACTGAAATGTTCATTCAAATTCAAGAGTCTAAGTACTATGAAAAAATGTTGTGTATGATGGGACAAAAATTAATCGAGGTAGGTATGGTTACGACTACCCACATGTGGTCAACTTCCCAAAGGAAATATCAAAACCATAATGTCAATTAGAAAAAAAATTCCCGTCCAAACTTTAGGAAGACTCCTAAAGTATTTACACCGTTAAGGGAACCTCAAACTTAACTTTATGAAAGGTTGAAAGCAACTGGTATGCTCTATCCTATAGAAGGAAGACTAGTCAATTCTTTGGGAAAATTTGACAGGGCTGACCATAGATGTGCTTATCATTCAGGAAAGTTGGACACGATACACAGAATTGTTCAACCCTGAAGCACAAGATGCAAAACATGATCAACAACAATTTGATCAATATTGAGGAAACCACCTCGAGGGATAACATATTGGATGCTTAAGAGTGAGTACAAGACATTTCTAAACTGAGGCATTTAAAGATGTTCGTCATCAAAGGTTGAAAAGAAGTATGCACAACATTGGTCAAAATACTGCATATGAAGTTGTTGTTATCTTTCTTTGAAAAAGCATATTTGATCTCTTTGTTTCCATTTTGTCGCACATTCTTTGTAATGAAATACGTTCGACCTGAATTCTCAAGAATGAGATATGTGGGCGGTCTGTGTCGTCCTCGGTCGTTTCTTTATTAAAATTTCCTATTAATCATTGAGGGGAACTATGTATGACCTGATTCCTGCTTCAACGGGATACGTAGGCACCACAACGGCTCGGTCATATTTCTAGCAAGATTTTCATTTCTTTTTATAATGAAAACTGAGGCAGAATTTTTGAGAGGATCTTAAAAATTCATTCGAAGATCGACTTCTTCAACAAGTCAAGACTGAAATATCAAAATGCAACTGGGTAGATTTTTGGGGTGGATCTTAAAATTACACAAGATGACATTTTATGGAGAATCAAGTTGGAAATTATGTTGAAATATGCAATTGGATAAATTTTTTGAGATGATCTCTAAAATTCCACACAAAAATGTCATTTGTTAATAGTCTTATACTTATTATTATTGAGGCAAACTGGGACATAATTTTGAAAATGGGCCTCAAAATTCCAGAATGAGCAACCTCAGAATTAACAAAGCATGTTGTGAGAGATCTACTATATTTTAGACCAGGACAAATTTTTTGAGGAGTGTCCAAAAAAATTCCATCAAAACTGTCTTACAAAGGACAGACGAGCGTGTAAGCCAACTGCAAGAAGGAGCATGGATACAAGACCAACACAAATCAGTCTTTCAATCTAAGAATTTTTCTTTGAATGCAGGAACAACGAAGTCACAAAAATGGCAATGGCAAAGTTGTCAAGCGTGGAAAAGACATCATTTACGCCTCTCGTGGCCTTATTAACATAACTAGAATACTTTCCGCCTCATTTTATCTTCATTTCATTATGTTGTCTCAAGTGATTTATAAACAAGTTTATTTTTATGTTGCAGGAATATGAAAGCCAAACACTAATAGATTATTTCAAAGTTGTAAAAAATAAAGTGTTGGATGATCTCTACTTACGAATCATGATCAAAGTTACAATTAGGCTTATCATAGCCTAATCTCGATAAGTCAAATGACTTAATCTAATTCTTCAACTTTACTTTTAATCTTTACTTCATCGTCAGTATTAACATTTGGTGTCAAGCTTTGCAGGTGATAGTATTGCAATGTCAGAATCATATATGAAATCAACATCAAATATGAAGATGATCAAAAGTGACACTATCTTAGAAGTGTTGCAAGCGAAAATCAACAAGTCCATCACATCAGAAAGATGTTGGTGATGCAATATCTCCATGACAGTCAAAGTTATCGAATCGTTACAATTTTTCGATAATGATTGAAAATGACTGCAACAAACTCAAATCTTGTTAAGTTTGTCAAGGAGGATGAAAGTGACTTTAATTTTCATGTGAAGGAATTAAGTCATTCACCTCGATAATTTTGTCTTTTAAAGAGAGAATCGTAGTTGGGATGTGCATATACGTCAATTTAGTTTTTTTAAGTATGTTTATCGCGTAGCAATTTAGGTATACGTGTTTTGTGACAATGTTAGAGACAAAATTCCAATTCGTTGGTTATCCACCCAATAAGTGGATTATGTGTTTTGATTGCTCAATCAAAGACTTTAACATATGGTTTTGTTAGGTGATCCACCCCATAAGTGGTTCGTATATTTGTTTTTCCATTTCAGGTTCCTATTTTTGAATTATATTTGAATATTATCGAGCATCCACCACGTTACAGTGGAAATATTATTGATCATCCACCTCGTTTCATATGGAATATTATCGAGCATCCACCTCGTTATAGTCGGAATATTATCGAGTCATCCACCTCGTTACAGTTGAAATATTATTGAGCCATCCACCTCGTTACAAATGGACTATTATCGAGACATCCACCTTGTTACAGATAGAATATTATCGAGTCATCCACCTCGTTACAGATTGAATATTATCGAGCCATCCACCCTTATAGATGGAATATTATCGAGCATCCACCTCGTTACAGTTGGAATATTATCGAACATCCACCTCGTTACAAATGGAATATTATCAAGTCATCCAGTTCATTGTAGTTGGACTATTATCGAGACATCCACCTCGTTACAGATGGAATATTATCGAGCATCCACCTTATTAAAGATGAAATATTATCGAGTCATTCACCTCGTTACAGTTGGAACACTATCGATCTATCCACCGCATTACAATTGGATAATCACTGAACCATCTAGCTCGTTGCACATATCACCAGAGTTTGGCATGCAAAAAACAAGCAATGACATCTCCAAATTCTCAGAAAATCATGAGTTGTAATGGACATACTGTGTTCGAAAGCGACATATAATGAACAAACATCTTCCACCTCAAGAATATCTGAAAAACATCGTAAAAGATACTACCATTTTTCCTGTTACATTTTCTACTAACAAGTTGTTTCAATCTTTGTCGAGAGCGTCCAAGAGGATGAATTCTCAAATCAAACCATAGTGCGGAAGACATCAAAAAGGATGCAGCACAATGTGAAACTTTTTCTTAGCAGCGAACTAGGACATAGTCCAAAGAGGAGTGTCAAACTCTAGGCACGCGAGCAGAGGAGCGACTTCCACCACAATCAAACCACACCCCTATTAGAAGGAACGTGGGCTTTTTTTTCCTTTAGGTTTGTCAGTTTCAGTTTCGCATCCGAAAATTTTTTGGTGTTCACCGGAAGCAGCTTTCCAATCAGAGTGACAATGCACCTAGAGCTTTGGAGATTATATCCGTATAAGTTTTTACTTATGGATGTGAAGAACTCCGCATTCATGACTAAGAGGTTGCAAGCCTCATTTTTACACTCGATTTTTTTTTTCACTCCTCCCCAACCGAAGGATATCTTGTCATAAAAGATTCCCTTCTCGACCAATCGAGTTGAACTACAAATAGCCTGATTACTAATGTTTTTGGATATGTAGGCGAGCTCAAAGTTGAAAATGCGATTGTATTCCGACATTCACTCTTAAATCTTATTCTCGAGCATTTTGGTCCCTTCATAATTCATTACAAGAATTCTTTCAAATCGTGCGTTGAATCAAGCTTATCGAATTACAAGTAGCCTGAATTCTCATATAGCCTGAGATATGTAGGAAACCCATTTCAGGGCTCGACCATAATTTCTAAAGTCTGTACCAAATACCATTCCTAAAGATGAATAATGTGGTCGGTCAAAATTTGCTTGGTCAATTTCATTTCCTCGAATTTCTTGCATCAATCTGAGTAAAACGAGGGACAGCTGTAGACACCCAATTTTGACCCTCCCTAATATAAATTAATCATATCGAGCTTCCTAAATTCCAAACGATTTGATATAATTAGTTTATAAAGTTTAAAATATTTTAAAAGTATTTGAAGTAATTTTGGCCGCTTTTATAGTTTTTGCTAATAAATATATTTTTATATAATTAGTTTATTTTATAAATATTTGAAAATCGTCTAAAAAAAGAAAGATTTTAGTTTTATTAAATATTTGGTTAAATAGTTTAGTTGTATGATAGTTTATACTTTAAATTATTTAGTTTGTATGTTAGTTAACTATTTTATTTCGTTAAGATTAAGAAGCTCGTTAATTAATTAATATCAATTCGTCTCATTTAAGATTTAGCCGAATCTGTTAATTTAACTCAATATGGAAATTTGTTAAAACTCTAAGATCCAACCTTTTTCTCTACCCTCACCTTAAACCCATCAAAATATCAATTTTGGGATAATTTACATCAGCCAATTACTCAACCCTTCACCCCAATCTTCTATCAAATAACCCAGGCCCAAATTCAAGCAAATACCAAAGCAGCCCTTCAATTCAATTCAATAGAAACCCATTACATACAACAACATCACCAATAGCATGTAGTTGAAAATCGACCCGACATCAGAATCTACGTGTTCTTCTCCTCCAGCAGTTCAACGCGAAGAAAACCCAAAAAATGAATCCAGTCCAGCAGCGACTCAGCCAAGATCGTGAGGCCTAGCTCGCTGCCTCGTCCTCTCTTACTCTCGTGTGTCGTCCTCTTCTCTTGTATTAAGAACAATTTAGAGAATCCGTCCAGGTGGCCCATATTCATCCTTTTCCCTTAATCGGACGACTTTTCCTTTGAGTTCCGTTGGAAATTTGTATTCATTCCAGCTACACACTTATCTTTTAAGGAAAATTCGAATTTTGAGTTGAAAATTACTCCAACTCCTCACCCTATTTCCCCCCATTTTAAACCTAGTTCTTCTCCTATAAATAGTAGTTTCTTCTTCTTTGAATGGGCGGGAGATAAAGTTGAAATAAAATGGGGAAAAAAAAGTTGGAAAAAACAGAGGAAGGAACAGCTTGCATTGAGTTGGACGCGATACTGAGAGAAAATATTGGGGAAACTTTAGTTGGAAGAGTCAAGAAAAGGTTTTGTTCTCATTTTTCGAACGCGATTTTTTATCGGAATCTCTCGGAGTCGTCGGAAGTCGCTGCCCTACAAGCTCATCAGTAGCTGCCCGGAAAAAGGTAACGTCTACTTTTGTTTACTTTTTATTTCGATTTCGAGTATTATGTGTTGAACATGTCTCTGTTTGTTTTTCCTTGGCTACAATCATGTTTTCCTCTTTATTTTCACTTCGAAATTCTTTGCTGATAGCCTGTTTTGTTTGAAAATAAGTTTTTGGCGTGTTCTCTTCGTTTCAGTCGGTCAATCCTTTGTATGCTTTGGAGGTTGTGTTCACTTGTTCTTCCTCCTTAGCTTTCAAATATATATGTAGGTATTGAATAAATCTTGTTCCTGAGGCTAAAGCATTTGATATTCTGTTGTCTGTTAATCTGAGATGGTTAGATTTGTCATTCTGTTGATTTCTTTGGAAGACATATTTGTATAATATGATCCATGATGTGTATTTGAGCGGTATAGTTGTAGATCATTTGTGGATGATGATAATTGTAGTTTGAGCTACTTTGTATTTGATTGTGAATAAATTAAAATTCTAAAGAATGAATTTGATTTGGACTAAGTAGTTCTGACCAACTGTAGGTCAGAAAACATCTATGCGTTTTGGAGGATTTTTGTCCCTTATTTTGCTGTTCAACTTTTTCTTTAGCGCAACTTTAATTATTTGTAGCTTTTATTTCATTTTCTATCTTAGTCTTAAATAGTAGCTCAGTTCATTCCCTAGAATATGTGTCCTCCTTTCAAAAAATGATTTTCCTTGGGCAAAATGTTCACATGATTGTGTACATGCAATTTATATATATTTTGTTAACTTGAATGTGTTGTAAAGCTCAATCTTACTCTTTTTTTAATGTTTCTTTGTCATATGCATATATTGCTAGCTACTGTTTTTTTATGTTTATTTGTCATATATGTTGCTAGCTACTGTATTGATTCATTTGGATTGAAATTATTACTATGCTCTCCTAGTTGCTTTTTAAAGCTCATTAATTCTCGATGTGTATGTGTGATATACTTAGTGAAATTATATGTAGATTTATACTATCTTGTGCTCATTCACATTCTCTAATAAATTATTTACTCTCCCTTTTTTCTTTTTTTTTTATCTCAAGTTAGTTTATGTATCAACTCTTTTCCTTTTCTTCCTTTGCATGTGGAAACTGCTTTTGAGTCCATGGTGAACTCTTTCTCCTCTCCTTTACATTTTAAATTGAGCCTAGTCTCAATTTTTTCCTCTCGAGTTAGCTTCATTATTGGTTTAGTGAAATTGATATACAGGTTGAAAGCAACAATATGATTCTGGAAATTAATTTTTCAGCCCCCCAAAAAGTCGAAAATAGGTCGATATACCGTCTGTATGCACTAGTATACAGTCAGAATATATAGAAAATAGGTCAAAAACGTGCTAATGCAGGAGAAAAATACAGAAAATACAAAATCCTAATAAATTACAACGTTGGGAGTCCAAAATCAACAGTATACATGATATATACATCAAATATACATCTAATGTATATCATGGCAAATAGGAACAAAAAGGGGCCAAAAGCAAAAAGAATTTCCACTGGTTCAGAAGATTTGGGCCCAAGTCCATTTGTGATCAATTTTAGAATTAGGACAGGTGAACCAAAAGCCCAATTTAGTGAAATTTGGACAATTGACCCAACTTCAAACATTCCCTCCCTTTCCTTCTTTATTTATGTATTATTAAATTGACTAACACTTTGATTGAATTTAATTAATTTTTCAAGGATAGCCATATTATATATATATATATATATATATATATATATTTATTTTTAT
>NC_028641.1:11711430-11725035 GCF_001406875.1 Solanum pennellii | reverse complement strand
TATATATATATATATATAAAACAATTTATTTTACATATATTTTACTACTTAGTTTTTTTATCGGTCTTGTTAGTACCTAATTTACTCCCTTAGAATAATCCCCTTTAGTTACTTTTCCTTAAAAAAAACAATAATTAAAAATGACAATGATGGAAAGTAAATAAAAATGAAAAAAAGAACTTTCTATCCTTGGTTGTAATTTGGGAAAATTATTGAAAAGTCACTTTTAGTCAAATCGCCGGTTAACTGCGATTTAGCGGGCATTCAGAGGGCCTCACACCTTCTCGAATTGTACATTTGAAATTCATACCCTTTTTCAATTGATTTTATCTGTTTCAATCTTTTGAAAAGAAGTATAAGTTTTTCTTGATTTTTATTAAAAATTAAGTGGCGACTGTTGACACCCAATTTTGGCCTAACATTTTCAAAATTTGTGATTTTTTAAGTTTAGTTATTTAATAGTTCAAAATATATATTTTTTACAACTTAAAATAAGTTTATCGATAACTATCCTTATTTGTCAAAATTTAGGATTTTTTATTAGTTAATCTTAATTACATTTTTCATAGTTGATTAAATACATTCAAATATTTGTATTAATTTTTATTTTGATTAAATCATTATTTTTGCTAAATTCATGTGTATATATATATATATATATATATTCATTTATTGTACGGAGATTGATCAATAATTTTGGGCCACAATTCAAAGCTCACACATTTGAGCTCATTGCATTTTTTTTCTATTTAGGTTTAGATTAGGTAAAAAATAGGGGCGCGGTGGATAAATATTAGTGGTAATTTTCAGATTTCCTTTGGTCTTTAAAGACTTCTTTTTAGTGTTCATATTTTCCGGCAAGTTGCCGGAATCCTGCAAAGCCACCAGTAGAACCACTAAGCCCATTTCACAAAACCACCCTCACCGGAGCATTTTCCGGCGAACCACCAAAACTTCACTGTTCTTCCTCTCCTCTTCCACTAAATCACCATTAAAACACAACCAAGCTGCCACCTGAAACCACCTCCAAATCATCACCAAACACCACAACCCCAAACCAGACTTTTCACCTTCACCACGTCCGTTTTCCTCCAAACAACAGCCAACCCAAGAACTCAAGCTAAACCACCAGTCCCCCGCCCCATTTTCTTTGACGATTTCTTTTCTTTTCAGGTATACAGTCGTACAACGAGCTCCAAGCTCTAGTAGCATAAAGAACCAGACAAGCTCCCAGCTCTGAAACTCCATTCTCCATTTTGCGTTTCTCCTCCATCAGATCTGAACGAAAAATTCATAATAAATGGTAAACTCTTTTGGCATTGTCTTCATTTGTTTCTTTTGAACACTAAAAGAAGTCTTTCAAGACCAAAAGAAATCTGAAAATTACCAGTAACATTTATCTGAAAATTTTCTTTGGTCTTGAAAGACTTCTTTTAGTGGTAATTTGTTTGCCTATATATTAGAATGCTATTTATCTTATTCTTTTTGGTTATATTATTAAATTTGTTTGAACTAATTTTTCAAAATTGGCCAATAAGAAAATCTCTCAGTCGGTTTTAGAGGTCTTTCCATGTTAATAAGATGGATTTTTATTTTTAAATTATTATTTAATTCATTTATTTTTATCATATATATTTTATATATATTTGATACAAACACTTTTACTAAGTGTTTTGACAGGTACCTCGGAGTTGCTTCTCATCGAAGCTATTCCAATGAATTCAAATGTACTTAATATTCATTATTGTGTATATTATTGATGTTAAGCAAACCTTAGACCGATACTTACATTATTATTTTATTTTATTATTTGTGTATATTACATGTTAATTGTACTTGTATATTGATTTATTTCCTCCTCAATTTGAAAAAATGAATTCAGTCGGGACCCATGATTGAGAATTTCGAAGAGTGTCTAACACCTTCCCTTCGGAATCACTTGAACACCTTACCCAGAACTAATGGTTTCATAGATTACATAAAGTGGTTTCCTGGTTTTCCTAAAATTAGGTGGCGACTCATTTAAAATTCATTTATTTTTAAACATCTTTTAAAACTGACTTAATTAATTATTTTTTGAGTCAACGCGACGTTTTTTCCTATTTGAATAGAGTGGGGATGTAAACAGATTGACGACTCCGCTGGGAATCTTAAATTTTTAACCAATATTAATTTATTATTTTCAAATTGAGGGGCATTCTCTTTTATTGTGCTATAACTTGTATTCTGTATATTTTGTTGATTATTTGTATATCATACTTGTTGTTCATTCATTATTCATTTTCTTTGTATGTATAATTTCATTGCGTTCATGATATGTTCTATTGTATGTATAGTATATTAAAGAACGATTTTGCGGGACTGCAACTGTACTTCTTTATAATCAATTGTTTTTCGAAATGATCGACAATTATTGGGTCGTCATGCGTCTGATGGTGGTCCTGAATTTTAGCCTAAGTTGTCAACTTGAGTTCACGGTCTTTTAAAAGCCACTCTTAGTCAATTAGTGTAGAGCTAAACAAAATCTCGATTTCTAGCGTATTTCGAACTAAGCTAACCCAACACCCAAGGCGTGTTGGGCCCATTCAAGAGATCACCTTGAGTCTAAAATGGCTCATTGCCTAAACGGACATTTATACTTACTTGTTTAAATTTAAAGGATGTATACGTTGTTTAAAAAATGATTGTCTAGTTTATTCTAGTTGAAGAAAGTTTCACAAGCTATTACTTTATCCAAAAATGTTGACATCCAGAGAAGACAAGAAATCAAGAAAGAAGAAGGACCTTTCATGGATGCATAGTTTAGGGTTGTGCCCCTGCGTATGACTGATTAGTGATTATTTTGTATCCCTTTTTTCGTGATATGTATCCCATTAAGCTTTATTCATAAAGATTGTATGAATTTCTGGTTTGGTCAATGACGTATTTCAGATGACGTTATTCATCCTTCAAATCGGTAGGTCTATTCTTGGCATAAAAGGTTCCATATTTGTATAGGATGCACAATAATTGTTTGTATGTTATGTGATGTATATAATTGAGTTTGTCTTCAATCAAGACAGTGATTATGTGTTTAATTAATTATTTATGTGATATTTTGAATGAACAAGAACTAACACTCTTACCTTTTGAGTTGTTCTTCTTTAAAGCGAAAGGTTGATTTATGTTAGAATTTGAAAATCATTGTCCGTCCAAAGTTACAAGAGACAAGAAGACTAGCCGAATTCGAGTCTTTGTATTTCACAAAACATTAATGTCAAGTCAAAAATATAAATCAGGGGGGTCTTTGACTATACGGTCACACTCATTTATTTTCTATTATTTTTACAATTATGGTCCTGGTTTCACACTTTTCTCATATTTTTTTAGAAAAACCATCCCCGACATGATATTTGGTTCTCATTGAGAATTGAGAGAATACAGAGTTCCAAAAAACATACAAAAAAGAAAACAACAAGTGGTACTGTATAAAAAATAAAAAATAAAAAGACCACTTCAACATGCAGTACAAAGGTTGACAGTTGAGAGAATATAAGGAATCACCTCTAGTTGGTCTCAATTTTAAAATTGTTTTATGTCTTATCTGAATGAACTATGTGAATCTTGTTCTCATTTCAATGATATACGTAGGCAACCCTTTTTGAGTTCGGTATTATTTTTTCCAAAAGTAAAAAAAATAAAATAAAATAGTTCGTGCATATTTTCCAAGTCATATCGGAACGAACTACGCGAACATGATTCAAATTTCGATGAAATTTGTGTAGGCAGCCCTTCTTGGATTCGGTATTATTTTTTCCAAAAGTAAAAGAATAAAATAAAATATTTTGTGCGGTTTAATAGGCATAACTTCATGAACTACGCACACCTGACTCTCATCTTAATGAGATACGTAGGGAGCCCTTCTTGAGTTCGGTATTTATTCTTTTGAATTCAAAAAAAAGGGTCAAATGGTTTGTGCATATTTTCAAAGGCATAACTGCATGAACTACGCTCACCTAATTCTCATCTCGATGAGATATGTAGGCAGCCCTTCTTGGGTTTGGTATTCATTCTTTGAACAAAATGTGTATATATCAAAATATTCATGTCTTCGACTTAGTTTGGATCAATGCAGTTAGGATCATTAAAAATAATCTATATGATGGAAAGGATTGAATTTGTGGTAAATCGTAGATTCTTTTGGTACCTCTCGTTTATACTTTTGTGGTGCTTGAAAATTATCTTGCATGCATTCAAGGTATGAATAAAACCGATCTTATATTTCATGTGCATTGTATGGTGAGCTTTTAGATCAACATTCAATTGTATCGCACTGTTGATCTAGAACTTGGCCTGAATGTCATCGAGGCGAAATCCTGAGTAATGTTTTGTTTGAGAAAGGATTGTAGGTCTTTTGACCCGATTGTGCCTTTCAAAACCTACCAAATGACATTGGTCCCTAGTTTTCCCACTTCGAGCCTAAAGCCTTTCTTTGATAACCACATTTTAGCCATTACCCTTTTGAGTGCTCACATGCATTATCCCTCTCTTGGTCCAACCTTCTTGATTGCACCAAGAATGTGCAAATTATAAGAGAAGATTCATATTTGAAATTTCCAAAATCAAAGATATCGAGTCTCCGAAAGTTAAGTAAGCAAAAGACTTCTAGAGAAAAAAAAAAGAAAGGAAGAAAGAAAAGGTGAAAAAAATAAAGAAAGACAAAAATACCCTTAGGGGTCAATGAAAAGTGGGAAGGAAAACACTCCAACAAAAAAGTAGAAAAATTTATAATAAAGGAGTGAAATAAAAGAAAAGCTCCAAGAAATAAGGACTTAAAGAAGTCAAAACAAAGGAGTGAAAAAAAAAAGAAAAGAAGGGAAAAGCTCCAAAAAATGAAAACTCAAAAGAAATCAAAACAAAAGGGGAAAAAAGAAGAGAAGAAGGGAAAAGCTCCAAAAAATGAGAACTCAAAAGAAGTCGAAACAAAGGGGGTGAAAAAAATAAGAAGAAGGGAAAAACTCCAAAAAAAATGAGAATTCAAAAGAAGTCAAAAGGGGAGAGGACAATGAAGAGGATCCGACACCAAAGACAAACCAATCATTAAGAGCACAAATTTTGTGTGACGCTCAAGGAAAAATTAAGTCACTTTAATCCCAAATAAATATCCTACCCATCCCTAAGCCTACGTTACAAGCCAATGACAAGCCCTACATGATCTCATTCCAAATGTTCTCATATTAGTGGAGATTTACATAAGGGTCGAGCATATGGTATCACAGTTGTATGCATTGAACATTCTTCTGAATGTGAGTGCACTTTGAAAATTTTATTATAATCAAATGTTTCAAATATGTGTGGAATAGGACCAGTCTTTGTTGTGAGGGCACTTGAAACATAAGGATTGCTATAATTCAAACCTTTGTTTGAAGCAAGATGAACGAAACTTGTTGATTCCTAAGTATGTTCGAGATACCACTTGAAGCAGTAGGAATTACCTTGAGCTCAATCTTAATTAGATAAAAAGAAAGAAAAAAGAATGAGAGATTTACCTGCAATCCTAACCGTTGATATCAATTGTAGTCAACATTTGACTGTCTCATCACATTCTTTTTTTTTAAAAAAAAAAGTAAGCAAACACTCGCTCTTTAATATTTTTCAAACCTTTTTTTAGAGTCTTTCCATTTTTAAAAAAAGAAGAAGAAGAAGAAATTGTTTTTTTTCCAGTTTTTCATTGTAAAAAGTGTCATTAGGTTAATTTTGTACATATGAGAGTCCTATTTTAATTTCATTGGGTTGTCCGTCCAAAAAATGTGATATATTTTGTCTTAGGCTTTAAATATAGTAAGGAATATCATTTTCCTATTTTATCATGTTCATATTGTGCATTTTTTATACTAGATGATCTTGTCTCAGATTCTTTACAAAATTCATCATTCATAAGATTGGAACTACATTTGACATGATTCCTGATTCAACAAGAAATGTAGGCGCTACGAAGGCTTGGCATATACCTAGTGTAATTTTTCTTTCTCCTTTACACTGGGACAGAACTTTTGAGAATATCTCAAAAATTCACAATAAAAATGCTATCTCCAGCAAGTCAAGATGGAAGATCATTTTTTAGATTTGCCAAAAGTTTTAACTGGGACAAAATTTTTGAGGAAGACCTCAAAAGTTTCAACAAGTACTATGAGAAGCTTGATAGTCAATTTCAAACGATCCGTCATCGCTTGAAGTTCCAAGTCAACTTGCAAATCTCCAGCATTTTATGGCAAGACAGCATCTCCTCGTACAAATCTCCAATAAAACATGAGTTTCAAAGAACATAAAGCGTTCAAGATCAAAATGATGATCGCTCACTTGTGCCAAAGTGGAAGGCACTTTGTACATATTCTCTTGTGAATCTTTCCTTAAAGTTTCTTAATCATGTTGCTAGCTAAAGCGACATGTTGTCTTCTAACTGTTCCTTTTAAAATACAGGGACATATGAAAGCATCGAGATGATGAAATTTTTAAGATACACGAGTCATCCACCTCGTAACAGTGGAAAATCATTGGGTCATTCATCAGTTGCATTTTCATTGCATTTTTTATTTCCGAAAAGGCCATCATATTTTTAATTTTTCAAAAGGATAATTGTAGATTTCATTTGCAAAGAGGGTCATTGCATTCATTATTTACCGAAAAGGTCATTGAATTTTTCGTTTTCCGAAAAGATAATTACATTTTTTATTTGCCAAGAGGGTCATTGCATTTTTATTTGTCAAGAGGGTCGTTGCATTTTATTTACCTAAAAGGTCATAGCATTTTAATTTTCCGAAAGGATAACTGTATTTTTCATTTTCCAAGAGGGTCATTGCTTTTTTATTTGCCAAGGGGTCATTACATTTTTATTTACCGAAAAGGTCATTGCATTTTTAATTTACCGAAAGGATAATTGAATTTTCATTTGCCAAGAGGTCCATTGCATTTTTTTCATTCGCCGAGAAGGCCATTGCATTTAAGTCGCATTTATTCGGTGGTGAAGGATGTGCACTATATATTTTCAACGTCCAAGTCGGTGAAAACTTGCGTTGAAGATATTTGCATTTAAGTCGCATCTATTCGGTGGTGAAGGATGCACCATATCTTTTCAACGTTCAAGTTGGTGAAAGCTTGCATTGAAAGATATTTGCATTTAAGTCGCACCTATTCGGTGTAAAGGATGTGCACCATCTCTTTTCAATGTTCAAGTAGATCAAAACTTGCGTTGAAATATATTTGCATTTAAGTCGCATCTATTCGTAGGTGAAGGATGTGCACCATATCTTTTCAACGTTCAAGTCGATGGAAACTTGCGTTGAAAGATTTTTGCATTTAAGTGGCATCTATTCGGTGGTGAAGGAAATGCACCATATCTTTTCAATGTTCAAATCGGTGAAAACTTGCGCTGAAAGATATTTGCATTTAAGTCGCATCTTTTCGGTGGTGATGGATGCGCACCCTATCTTTTCAACATTGAAGCCGGTGGAAACTTGCGTTTAAAGATATTTGCATTTCAGTTGCATCTATTCGGTGGTGAAGGATGTGCACCATATCTTTTTAATATACAAGTCGGTGAAAACTTGCGTTGAAAGATATTTGCATTTAAGTCGCATCTATTCGGAGGTGAAGGATGTGCACCCTATCTTTTCAACGTGCAAGTCGGTGGAAACTTGCGTCGAAAGAAATTCGCATATAAGTCGCATCTATTCGGTGGTGAAGGATGTTCACCCTATCTATTCAACGTTCAAGTCGGTGAAAACTTGCGTTGAATGGTATTTGCATTTGTCCTACCGATGGACATACATTCAATATCCTACTGATGGATAATCTTTTCATTCGTCCTATCGATGGACATACATTTAGATCCTACCAATGGGTCACCTTTTTTTCATTCTACCGATGGATAATCTTTTTCATTCGTCCTACCGATAGACATACATGCAAAAACCTACCGATGGATCATCTTTTTCATTCATCCTACCGATGGACATACATGCAAAATCGTACCAATGGATCATCTTTTTCTTATTCGTCCTACTGATGGGCAAACATGCAAAATCCTACCGATGGATCATTTTTGTTCTTTCTTTTTTCATTTGTTCTACCGATGGATATACATTCAATTACTTTCAATGGATCATCTTCATTCGTCCTACCAATGTACATGTATTTATATCCTGACGATTGATCATCTCCATTCATCTTAGCAACATTCTAGAGGATGCACTCTCAGTGGAGCGACATGTACGGACTACTTCAACAAGGACGCAACACAGCGTGAAACCTTTTAGATGCAAGTTCGGAATCGACTTCTACTACATTTCAACAACATTTTTATATAAAGGTCATGTGTTCGATCAAAATTGGGTTTGTTAATTTTCGTTGTGCACGATTTCTTTCGTCAATCATATTCAACGAAACGGACAGTTGTTGACACTTAATTTTGGCCTAACATTTTCCAAATTCGTAATTTTTTCGTTATCTTTGTTTTTATTTTTTGCACAATCTAAAAAATTATTTAAATATTATGGATGAATTTTGCATACGTAGATTGATCAATTATTTTGGGCCACAATTCCAAGCCCACACATGTGAGCCCATTGAATTTTTTTTCTATTTAGGTTTAGATTAAGTCAATAATAGGGGGTAGTGGATAAATGTTAGTGGTAATTTCAGATTGCCTTTGGTCTCTAAAGACTTCTTTTAGTGTTAATATTTTCCGGTAAGTTGCCGAAATTCTGCCCGAATCCGGCAAAGCCACCACCAGAACCACTAGACCCATTTCACAAAACCTCCCTCACCGGAGCATTTTCCGGCGAACCACCAAAACTTCACTGTTCTTCCTCTCCTCTTCCACTAAAGCACCATCAAAACACGACCAAGCTGCCACCTGAAACCACCTCCAAATCATCACTCCATTCTCCATTTTGTGTTTCTCCTCCATCAGATCTGAACGAAAATTCCATAATAAATAGTGAACATTTTTGGATTTGCCTTCATTTGTTTCTTTTGAATGTTCTTTTGTTATATTTGGCTACTGCTTTGTGAATATTGGTTGGTTTTTATTATTTTTGTTTGTCACTTTGCTCAATTTTTGGCCATTATTATCTCCATTTTTAGAATATCTAAGTCTTTGTTCATGACTTTCTAGTAAGCTTTAGTATGTTGTGTAGGTTGTATTCGTTCGACGTTTTAGTTAATGTTGGTTTGATTAGTTTTGCTCTTCTTTGTTGCACTGTTATTTGTTACATTTCAGGAGGTTCACTTTGTTCATTTTAGCTTTGGATTTTGATAATCTTTATGTTTTTCATGATGATTGTTTCCATTATCTTTTATTTTATTCCATTGTTAATATTTATATGTTCAAGAAAATGGTATGTTAGTTTGAAATTTATTGTTAAGAAATTAGTCTCCCTAATCTACTGATACTTTTCATTACAAATTTGTTTGCCACTATATTGGAATGCTATTTATCTTATTCTTTTTTGCTATATTATTAAATTTGTTTGAATTTATTTTTCAAAATTGGCCAATAAGAAAACCTCTCCGTGGGTTTTGGAGGTCTTCCCATGTTAATAAGACGGATTTTTATTTTTAAATTGTTATTTAATTCATTTATTTTTATCATATATATTTTATATATATTTGATACTAACACTTTTACTAAGTGTGTTTACAGGTACCTCGGAGATGCTTCTCATCGAAGCTGTTCCAATGGACTTCAAATGTATTTAATATTCATTATTGTGTATATTATTGACGTTAGGCAAACCTTAGGCCGATACTTACATTATTATTTTATTTTATTATTTATGTATATTACATGTTAATTGTACTTGTATATTGCTTATTTCCTCCTCAATTTGAAAAAGTAAATTCAGTCGGGACTCACGATTGTGGATTTCGAAGGGTGCCTAACACCTTCCTTCGGAATCATTTGAACCCCTTAGCTAGAACTAATGATTTCGTAGATTACTTAAAGTGGTTTCGTGGTTTTCAAAAAATTGGGTGGCGACTCCTTTAAAATTCATTTATTCTTAAAATTATTTTAAAACTGACTTAATTAATTATTTTTTGAGTCACCGCAACGTTTCTCCCTATTTGAATAGAGTGGGGATGTAAGAAGTGATTTGTTAATTTGGAAAATTGATTTCTCTTAAATCATAAGATTAATTAATTTTTTGAAACTTAGTCATTTTTTTAATTCAATTTTGAGTAAAATAGTGATGTGTGAAAGTAGGTCGCTTCCTATGAGTATCAGGCTCATTCTCAAATGCACTCATGAAACCGGGATAACATGACCATAACATGCTGACCTTAAAGCTCATGTCAACACCTTGATTATTATGTGTGGACTTGATATTTTATTTCATTTAAGCAGTCATAGTTCAAGTCTGAGACCGCTACGACTCTGGAATATAAGTTACTGTTTCACTAAGTGGAGATTCAATGCAAAGTACACCTTCCTTTTGCATAGTAGTCTTCCTTTAGCTGATGGTCTCTCTTATCATATACTAAAATGAATGGGGAATTATTGGTGTGACATTTTAATATATTTTTAAAAATATTAATTGCATGGTCACACAGACAGTTGTTTTTGGTCGTTTGGTTGACCTGTTCATACGCTAAAGAAGTAATGACAATTACTTCATGCTTAGTGCATTACTTTATTTTGGAGTTATTGCATAACATACACCATTTTGGAATTACCGTATATATTACAAACTTTTTCTTAAATGTCACCAACGATTGGCTTTCATCTTTTAGCTAAGAGACTTTTGTAACTTTTCAAATATTATTTTTCTTTCTTTTACTCCTCCATTATTCTTTAACCTATGTAACTCCTAAGACCATTATATTCACTATTTACTATCTCATTATCTTCTTACTCATTGCTAGGAAGATATCCCTAACTATAAATAGTGGTGGTCTTTATTTTGGTTTGGGAGATACCATACACAAGAGAAATATAGAGCGAAAGAGTTGGTCAAAAGAGAGTTCTTATTAGTTGAAGGGAGGTGTTCTTTTTTGTGGATCTTTGGACTCACCTCTTGTCCATAGTTGTTGAGTTATACTTTGTGAATGTTGTTGTATCCTAGAAGGGACAAGTCAAAGAGGACTACTGCTGGATCGGTGAAAACATTTGCTGCAGTGGGCCTAAATCTCCTTAAAGAGAGCGAGATATATGTGTCTCAACCTGAAGATATTTATTTCTTCATTTTATTTTCAATTGTAATCTTTTACTTTTGTTATATTTTAAGTTTTTCACTAACAAATAGATTTATCAAGTTATATGACCAAAGATCACTTCCCTATTTTTTTCAAGTTTTGCCCATTTTTTTGGGGTCAAACTGATCTTGAACGTTGTAACGTGATTTAGATAATATAGGATACATTGTCGTTGCAATGTCGTCTTAGTCAGTATAGTGATATTTATTATTTTAATTATTGTTAATATTGTTTTCAATTTAGTCTATGAACTACATTATAAAACAAATTACAACCCAGTCGTTAAAGTTCGGTTCTACCTACAACATGTGTTTTGTAGATGATTTCAAGTTTTTTGATGGTGGTTGAAGGTGTTGAGTTGTTGAAGAAAATTATTTTTGAGCAATACCTCAACATCTCTATTTATAATTATCAAGGCCAAATTACGAAGTGTTTGTTGCTTCATGAGTTGGAGTAGGACAACACCAAAGAGCTTCACGTTCGTCGTGCAAATGGAAATATATTGCATTTTAGTATCAAAGAATTTGTCATCGAATTGAGCTACAATGTCCACATAATTTTGATGATTTTAGATATTCGAAATTCACTTCGAGCAAGTTGTTTGAAAGGTACTTTCTTGACGCAAAAACAAGTGAAAGCAAAGGACATCAGTTCAACAATTTCAGATGGGCACATAAATATTAACTAGGATGTCGTTCAAATGACAATTTTATACTTTATACACACATTCGGGTTTTCATCACTTGGTGATACAGTGATATCTATTGACGATTTCATAATGGATGAATATGGGAAGTATGAACAATTTCCATGGAGGCAACTGACATACTCAAAGTCGATGAAAACAATGAGGTAAGAGTTTACATCGGCTAAACAAATATATTGGTTAGCTGGCTTGTCGGATGACACTTTATTTATTTATTTTTATTTTTTCAAAAAATATTGGGTAGGGAAAGGAAAAATGAGGGAGGGGATCACAATACAAGGAATCGAACACTCACCAATAAGGCTGGAATTTAGTAACCAACCTACTAATCTACTAAGATTCTCATAATAGTAATATATGTAGTTTAGAAAATATTAGAATAACAAAATAAAATGGAAAAAAATAAAAAAAACTAAAAGGAAGAAACTAAAAACTAATTAGTTTGTAATTACACCATATAATTACCACCAATTCACGATTTCTCCTTGAAGATTGGAGAGTGTAATTACTCCACTCATGGTTGCACTTAATAGCAATTAGACAGTCAACTAAACATGTCAAAAAAGTACTTTCTCCGCTTCTATTTATATGTCATCCTAATTAAAAATTGATGTGTCACGACCCAAAACGAGCCGCGAGTGGCACCCACACTTATCCTCCTATTTGAGAGAACCAACAAATCTAAACCCCAACGTTTACCAGTATATAAATTTTGAATAACAAAATATAATGCGGAAGACCAAAACTCACTAATATAACCAATTAAATAAACTTCTAAAATGTAATACTTATCATCCCCAAAATCTGGAAGTCATCACATCAAGAACATCTATCCTCAAATTACTAAGTCTAAGAGTATTTAAGAAACTAAAATAAGTAGAACGGTGGTCCATGTCCGAACTTCAAGGACATCAAGACGTGAATGAGAGAATCCAGTCCGAGCTAGGAACAATAGCTCACCCTGAAATCTGACGTGCTGAAGACTGGCTAGAGTTGCGGACGAGTTGAAGTCAACGGTGCACTTGCTGCACTCCACAAAACAACAAGAAGAACATAAAAGTAGGGGTCAGTACAAGTACTGAGTAGGTATCATCGGCCAACTCAAAATAGAAAGCAATATATATACGGAATAATAATGTAAAATCAACCACAATACCTAACAGGTGACAATCAACAAGTACAAAAACCATTGGCAACAACACCAAGCACATCTATGAGGGCTCAAGCCTCCACACCATACTCATTTGGGAAAAATAGATTCCTTGAAATTTAGTAAATTAACATAATTCAAGATTACTTCTCTTTATTCTTATCGTGTCGGAACGTGACACTCCGATCCATTATTCCTACGTGTCGTAACGTGACACTCTGATCCATTAATACTACGTGTCGGAACGTGACACTCCGATCCATTATTGCTACGTGTCGGAACGTGACACTCCGATCCATTAATCCTACGTGTCGGAACGTGACACTCCGATCCATTAATACTACGTGCCGGAACGTGACACTCCGATCCATCTATCTCATTATTTCAGTTTATCAAGCTCTCTTTATGTCAAGCATCATCTTAACAAAGAGGATTTAGGATTGAAAATTCAACAGTCTTATCATTCTAAACACCACAATTATACGATCACAACATACAAACACACAATCAAGTATAT
>NC_028641.1:11690279-11706345 GCF_001406875.1 Solanum pennellii | reverse complement strand
TCTATGACGGTCCGTCCTGCAGGTCCGTCACAAAGTTCAGAGAGTCAAATTCTGTAAAGGGTTTGTGACGGTCCGTCGTACCTACGACGGTCCGTCCTGCAGTTCTGTCGCAAAGTTCAGAGAGTCGATCTCAGTACCCAGATTTTCAGAGTTTAAGTGTTTTAGAACGAAGCCCCTCGACGGTCCGTCGTGCCTATGACGGTTCGTCCTACTTGTCGTCGAGGGTAATGAGAAAAGTAGCAGAAGAAAATTTACAAGTATGGGACGACGGAATCCATCACGGGCCGTCGTGACCATGACGGTCCGTCGCGTGGTCCGTCGGCCCAGTCAGTTTTTAACAAAATAATCTTACTGCTCGAATCGACTAAAGGGGTCGTTACAGGATGTTTCTTTATATTTGTCATTTTATAAAATTAATATATTAAAATATTATTTTTTTTATTTTATCCGGGTTATTAGTTTTGAAAATATAATTTTGATCAACATAGAAAAACTAAAATGTTAATTCATATTCATTGGTAATTTAATTAATCAAAATAAATTAGTTGATGTTTAGTTATTTAAAACTTGACTCCAAAATAACACTAAGTAAAAATATAATGATAAATTTATCTAAATTTTAAGGAACGTGAATTTAAAATAATATAACCATTAAATAGGAACGGGAAGAGTAATTGCACTTAATTATACACCAAATTTAATTGGCTGAATGACTTTTCAAACATGTCATGGTGATGACATTACAAAATCCTTCAAATTCCACTGGGAGAACAATGATATGATGCCATTGGTAAGAATGTTGAACGATCAGAAAATTTAGTTAATATTTGATAAAAAAATTAAAAAATTATGACCTTTTTATTTTAAAATAAATTGATCTTGTTTTTTAATTTTAGAAAAAAAATATTTTAAAGCTAAAAAGGTAAAAATATTTTCTTAAAAAATAATATAGATAAGATATTGTTCTAACCAAATTTTATGTGTAATTTCTTTTTCCCTAATGTCATTATATTATGAAATTACATATTGCCTTAAAATTCAACACAGGCACGACAAATGATATTTACATATTTTCTTAAAATTCAACAATAGCACAAATAACTTAGAAAAAAGCATATTACAACAATCATAATCATGGAAAAATGAAACACTAGCACATATAATTCAGAAAAAAGCAATAGCACAAATAATTTAGAAAAATCATAGTACAACAATCATAATTATGGCAAAATGAAACAATACTATCTTCGTTCATCAATAGTTATACACTATCATTTTTGAATGACTAATAATATTTATTCACTTTATAAAATTAACGAATAATTTTATAATTAGTTCCTAATTTATTTTTATAATTAATTATATACATTTTACTTATTACATATTTCAAGACATTGTGTTTTATTATTCCCTTCATCTAATTTTATTTGTTATGTTGCGATTTATGAAAGTCGAAATTTGACTAATTTCAAAATTAAATTAGATTACATTAATTCGATATTTTAAATAAAATTAAGATAATCAAGAACTATACCAAAAATACTATAAATTATAATTTTTTGCTTATCAATTGATGAAAAAATGCATCGTAAAATGTTAGTCAAAATTTTTATCGTTTCAATCTAAAAACTTAAATAAAACAATTAAGAATGGACGGAGATAGTATATTCAAAAGGTGATAAAATATAATTATCCTTCTATTTATAATTTCTAAAAAACGCGGTAAAATCAATAGTGAACAAGTATGGTTGGATATAAAGAGTATGTAAAAAGACATTTAAGTAATTGAATTTTGAATAATTAAGAATGAAATTATTTTAAAAAATACATTTAATTACTGAATTTGAAAAAATTAAAGGGAAAATAATCAAAATTGCCCTTTTGACGTATTGGCAGAGGCGTATTTAGAGGGGTGTTGTGGGTTACGTGAACTCATGCTCCCCTCTCTAAATCACATATTATAGTGTTTATACAATGATGATTAAGTGCACTTGTCTTTTTGAGCAACACCTCTCCAAGTGGTTATCACATACTGTGTTGGCATTTCAACTAATTTTACTTTTGTTTTTTTCCCTTTAATCTTTCAAAATTTTCAAGTGTATTACATTTACAAATTCCCAAAAAAATTAGCACTATAAATTTTTAGTATAATTAAATTAAATATGTATAAAAAAATTTGAACTGAAAGAATATTTTTCTCAATCCCATCTCTCTATTTTACTGATCCTTATATACACAAAGATCGCAACAAATAAGGCTACAGAATATACTCCTAACTAATTTACCATAATACAAGATATTTACCATAATACAAGATATTTATCATAATAAAAGATATTTACAATATATTTAACACACCCCCACAATCGAAGCGGGAGGTTTGCGGACGCTAAGATTGTCCCGAAATTCTTCAAACAAGACACGTGGAAGACCTTTTGTGAAAATGTCCGCTCTTGATAACGGGATGGAACATGTAAAACACGAACATGTCCACGAGCAACCTTTTCTCGAACAAAGTGGATATGCATTTCAATATGTTTTGTACGTTGATGTTGTACTGGATTACCCGATAAATAAATAGCACTTATATTGTAACAGTATACATGTGTGGCTTTCTTGATCGGACAATGCAACTCTAAGAGAAGATTACGAATCCAACATGATTAGGAGACGACATTGGCCACCCCACGATATTCGGCCTCGGTACTAGAACGAGACAATGTGGGTTGTCGTTTTGATGACCATGAGACCAAGTTATCTCCCAAAAACACACAATACCCGGATGTAGACCGTCGGGTGTCCGGGCACCCTCCCCAATCTGCATCAGTGTAAGAGACAAGAGTGGAGAAAGAAGAGGGATAAAGGTGAAGTCCATGATCCAAAGTACCCTTAACATACTGGATTATTTGTTTGATAGCATTAAAATGATCAATACGCGGATTATGCATATGGAGACAAATTTGTTGAACATCATAAGATATATCCGGACGGGTAAAAGTGATATATTGAAGGGCCCCTGCAAGACTTCTGTAAAGAGTGGGATCAGCATAAGGAGCACTAGAATTAGCACTAACTTTCGATTTGGAGTCAACCGGAGTAAGAGTCGATTTACATGAGGACATGCCGGCTCGTTCAATTATTTCATCAGCATATTTCCGCTGTGAAAGAAACATACCACCCTTATGTCTAGTGACAGCAATACGAAGAAAATAATTTAAACAACCTAAATCTTTTATAGCAAATTCAGAACTGAGAAGAGCTATGATAAAACACCGAAGAGAATCAGAAGAAGCAGTAAGAATAATATCATCAACATATAATAAAATGTAAGCTATGTCCAAACCCTTGTTGTAGATGAATAGAGAATTGTCACACCGGCTATTAGTGAAACCAATGGACAAAACATAATCAGCAAAACGCTTATACCAAGCCCGGGGGGCTTGCTTAAGGCCATATAAAGACTTACGTAACAGACAAACATAATCAGGATGAGTACGATCCCTGTACCCCAAGGGTTGATTCATATAAACAGTTTCCTGAAGCTCACCGTGAAGAAAAGCATTTTTGAAATTCAATTGATGAATTGGCCATGCTTTGGACAGAGATAGACTAAGAACAGTCCGGATTGTAGCTGACTTGACCAAAGGACTAAATGTCTCACCACAATCAATTCCAACCTGCTGAGTTTTGCCAGCACCTACAAGACGTGTTTTATGCCTCTCAAAAACACCATTAGATTTGACTTTATGAGTAAAAATCCTCATAGATCGAATCACATTCACATTAGGTGGACGGGGCACTAACTCCCACGTCTTATTTTTAATAAGAGCATCATATTCATCATCCATGGCCATTTTCCAATTTGGATCACGGAGAGCCACAATCGGATTACGAGGCAAAGGTGACCTTGTAATCTCAGAAACAAAAGAATATTTCTTATTTGGTTGAAATATCCCAATTTGGCTACGGGTCGCAACTCTTTGCCGCTGGAGAGGAATTTGAGTGGGCTGTGGTGCTAAACTGTTTAATGGTGTGGAATGTGTTTGGCCAAAGGGGAAGTATGGGGTGAGGAATGAGGTGATGAGCTGTCAAGGGAGGATGGCCAGAGGGCGGTTGGGGAGAGTCAGTAGGGGGAGAAGCGGGTTGGGCTTGCTGGGAAGAGGTGATGTCAGGTGGAGTAGATTGGGCCGGGGAATGGGCCACAGGATGTGGAGGGTCGTTGGACGCAACATTAGAATTTCTAAAATGTTGAATAACACAAGAATTTAGTCCAGAGTCCAAAAAATTATATTGTGGAGAAGGAGTATGTAACTTTGCAAAGGGGGAGGAATTCTCATAAAAAATAAAATGTCTACAAATGATAATTTTACGAGAGGATAAATTATAGCATTTGTAGCCACAGTGATTCGGGGGAAATCCCAAAAATACACACGAAGTAGATCGGGGTTGCAATTTATTAATAGTTGTAGATGGAAAAAGTGGATAACACAAACACCCAAAAACCCGTAAATGAGAATAAGAAGGCTCCATTTTATAAAGAATTTCCAAAGGAGATTTATTACCCAACAATTTGCACGGAAGAATATTTAGAAGGTAGGTTGTCATTTGTAAGGAATGATGCCAAAAAGAAGGTGGAAGTGAGGCATGGGCAAGAAGAGTACGGCTAATGTTATTGATAGTACGAATTTTTCTTTCGGCTTTCCCATTTTGTGAAGAAGTATGAGGATAAGAGAGACGGAAAGACATGCCATGTTTTTCACAGAATTCCCAAAATGGACCATTATCAAACTCCCTCCCATTATCACATTGTACTTTTTTAACACTACGTTCAAATTGGGTGAGAATGTGATTCCTAAAAACCAAGAATGTGTCAGATAAATCAGATTTTTGGGCTAAACGAAAAGTCCACAAAAAATTAGACGAATCATCAAGTAATAAAACATAGTAACGATGTCCTGAAGAACTCAAAATGGGAGATGACCAAAGATCACTATGTATTATATCAATTGGCAAAGTCGTACTAGAAATCGAAGAAACAAACAGCAACTTCACACGTTTCCATAAAACACATGATCCACAAATACTAGAACTTGAAAGTCTATTACAATCAATATTTTTATTGTGCTTAAGAGCATCTAAAATAGGAGCACCCGGAAGACTCAACTGATCATGCCAAAGTTTAGGAGAAAGTGCGGCAAAAGTAGAGGTAGCTTGATTGTTGATTGGAGTAGTAATTGGGTAAAGGTCGTCCCGGCTATCACACCTCATTATTTGCTTCCCCGTCTGAAAACCCTTTACAGAAAAACCAAAAGGATCAAATGCAACAGTTGTGGAATTATCAGTAGTGAATTTTGTAACAGAGATGAGATTTTTTATGATTTTAGCATGAAGGACATTATTTAAAGAAAGGGTCGGGCTAGATGAAGGCAAACAAACAGTGACCGTAACCAAGAATAGGAATTTTATGACCATTACCAACAACTATATTATTATTTGGATGAGTGCTCAAATTAAAATAAGACGAGAAGTTACCTGAAGAGGAAGTCATATGAGAAGTAGCCCCGGTGTCCATGTACCAAGACGGATCAGGCGGATTAAGGGACATAGTATGCATTGCAGCTGAAAATCGGTAGGAGTCATCGAACCGGACTGTTGCTGTTGTCCAGACGCCATGTAAGCCTGCTGATTTCATGGCCTTGTGCCTAATAGTCCAGCCTGTTGGTTTGGAGTCCAGGCCTGGTCCATCCTTGAGTTGGGTAAGGTCAAGGAGGAATGGTCCAGCCATATCCCCAAGGATACACTTGCTGCCAAAAAGCAGGGGACATGTTCGAAGCTTGAGCCGCACCGGAGCCTCACCCAGCAGCCGGTGGATTCCAACTACCATTTTTTCTGGCACCGCCGGAGCCACCACCGGAGCCACGACCAGCATTTTTTTGGCTACCAGAGTTGCGCTTGTTGTTTGACAAGCTGGAATATTTGCTCTTCAACTGACCCGTGTTTGTCAAATGACCAGAGGAGTCATCTGACGAGGTTGCAACCATGGCAAATTCGGTTGCCGCCTCTTTTGCCATTCCGGTTTCCTCAAGAACAAGCATGGAGCGAGCCTTGTAAAAGGGAGGAAGCGAATTGCTTTGACGAATAAGCGTTTCCACACCACGGTAGGCTCGGGTTAGTCCACCAACCAACTGTAACACCATCCAGCTATCAAAAACCGGCGCTCCGACATTCTTCAACTGATCAGCGAGAGACTTGAGATGCTGACAGTAAGAGGATGCATTGGGAAAATTCTCCATAGAAGTGGTGGAGAATCGTTGTTCAAGAGCAACGGCATGGGAATGTTGGTTGTCCTGGAATATGTCTCGCAACCTACCCCAGGCCTCCATAGCAGTCGAATCAGGCTCAATGATGGTTTGTAGGAGATCATTAGAGATAGTGGCATATATCCATGAAAGAACTGTGGCATCTAGAGTAGTCCACAGTTCCTTCTCTTGATCAGTTGAAGGTGGTTTGGACGTACCTTCTTTGGGAGGAATAATATGCTCTAGTACTCTATGAGAACGAGCATGAATTTTGAATAATTCCGACCACGTAGAGTATTGAACGTTTTCCATCTCAAGAGTGATGGGAATATGGTTCTTGATATTAGAGATGGTCAAAGCTGGATGAAAAGATTTATCCGACATTGTGAGATTGCCGGCGAAAAGAAAACGAAGAAGGGGAAGAAGAGAAAGGGGCGGAATTAGGGGCGTATGCGGAAGAAGCACCCTAAGCAACTGATACCATGAAAGAATATTTTCCTCAATCCCATCTCTCTATTTTACTGATCCTTGTATACACAAAGATAGCAACAAATAAGGCTACAAAATATACTCCTAACTAATTTACCATAATACAAGATATTTACCATAATACAAGATATTTACAATATATTTAACAAAAACTAGTAGTATTATATATTTTGGACTTATAATTTTTAAAATTTTATGGTTCATATTAAGAACCTAAGGGGTCGTTTGGTACAAACATTGATAATGCAGAGATTAGTAATGCATGAATTAATAATTCAGGGATTAGTAATGCAGGGATTATTTTTTGTCAATTGTTTGGTCCACTACTTTCCACTTAATTTTGTGTTTAATTTATAATTCTACAGAAAGTGCTTTTCCTATTATACCCTTGTGTTATTATGAGTGTTTATTTCATGTAATTGGGTCAAGGTAGATAACCACCGGACAGGATAATTTTTTTAAAAGAATTATGTATTCCATTTAATTAGTTAAATCAAATACATGAATACATAAAATTGTTATTTATTTTAAGGTATGATATATCACTAAGAAGATTATTGACGACACAATGTATATCTAATTTTTTGTTGGTCAAATATATATCTTAAGCTTAACATAGATTTTAAGACTACTTAAATTGTTCATACATAGAGCTTATTTTTATTTTTAAAACAAACAGTTCAAGTGGGTAATCGACAAATTATCTTGAATATAAAAAAAAAAAAAGGAAAATTGGAGAAAAAGATATTGGTGAAATGATTAAATTACACCAAACGGATTTGGAGAATTAAAAAAGAACATTTATAACTATCCCAATATAAATAAATAGGAAATTAAATTACAAAAGAAATTTTAAAAAAAATAAGAGGTTAGTTTAGTCATTTAGGGGTCTTATCCAAGGTTTAACAAACCTTCGATTAGTTATTCTTCCATTTTCTAGGGATAAGATAATACCACATATGATAGATAACAATCTATGGATTAAATTAAATGAAGTAACCAAACAATGTATTAGATGGACTAAATTTTAATCCATGGATTATTCTATCTAATACGGCTTACCAAACGAATTCCAAAAATTAAATCGATCAAATTTCTATTTAAAATACATTTTTTCATAATTATGCATCCATATAACTGAAATTCTGAATACGTCTTTTGTTATTGGAAAAGGATAAAAACTATCGGTATAGTTGGAGATAAAAAAATAAAATAATAAGTGCCAATAACTATAGGATTATCTATATATATCCATAACTAATCAGGTCGATACAACTCTTTTTTGAAAAGTCAATATTAGTATTAGTTCTGATGGAAAATGGAAAAGTCAATATTAGTATTAATTCTGATGGAAAAACTGATATTATAAAAGTCTATTTTGTTGAACAAAGTTTCATACTTCAAAATCACATAATCAATTTCATCCCTTAAAAAATATGCAAAAACAGAGTCATAGCCATCTCAAGCCACAGAGATCATGGTGCCTCGTTACAGCATTAGTTGCAGTTCTACTCTTCATTTCTCTGTTTCTCAAAACGTCTAACAATTGGATCCTTTGCAACAACAACAAAGCTCCAACCATGGACAATTTTCTTGTTGATAAGTTGAATTCACACCAAATCTTGCTTGATGCAATTTTACACTATGCCACATCGCGAGTGACACCTCAACAAAACATCAACGAAATCCGAATATCTTTTGATGTTTTGAAAAATCGTACTCCTTGTAATTTCCTTGTATTTGGTTTGGGTCATGATTCACAAATGTGGGCCTCATTTAATTCCCGTGGGAACACATTGTTTTTAGAGGAAGATCCGAAATGGGTGGAAACAATAGTAAAAGACGCCCCGTTTCTTCACGCGGAGACAGTGAAATATCGAACGATGTTATCAGAGGCAGATGAATTAGTTGAACATTATCGTAAAGAGCCAGATTGTTCAGCGAAGAAATCTTTTCTACGCGGCAATCATGGATGTAAATTAGCATTAGATATGTTATCGAATGAAGTTTACGATAAAGAATGGGATCTGATTATGATAGATGCACCTCGAGGGTATTTTGCAGAAGCACCAGGTAGGATGGCAGCCATCTATTCGGCGGCGGTTATGGCGAGAAATAGAAAAGGAAAAGGCGTTACCCATGTGTTTTTACATGATGTGGAACGGAAAGTAGAGAAAGTTTATGCAGAACTATTCTTGTGTAGAAAATATTTGGTCAAAGGTGTAGGAAGGCTTTGGCATTTTGAGATTCCACCAGCGTCTAATGTGGGAGATAGTTTTTGTTAGGATTTATTAATGCACCTATCTTTTACTTTATAATTTTCTTCACTTTCCTTCCATTCCCAATGTTATTTATATAATGGCATTGATTTTTTACAAATTCCCAGTTTTCTTTGTTTTAGACTATTCTAATTTAATTACTTGTTTGTTTTTAAATTGTGACACATTAATTAAGAAAATAAATATTAACCTAATAAGTTTACTATTTTATTCTTATTAATTATAATGTATATTACTTTAAAAAATTTTAAAAATTTCTATTTTTTTCAAAGTAATTAACCGATAATACAATAGGTAAAAATTATCCTTTCTTGATTTGTCAAAATAACAAGTAATAGCAACAAAAAGGAAAAATGGACAAATAATTACGCGCAACAAGAAAAGGAAAAATGGACAACTATAAGGATATAAAAGAAAGAAAAGTGAACAAGAAATTAGAGAGAAATGAAGTGTTAGACCACTCAAAATTTTCTTCCCCTTAATTTTCCTTTAAAAATTAAATTCTGCATTTATTCTATTTAAATATTTAAATGTAGTTCTATCCTTTGACTCAGACTATTCTATTAAACTATTCAAAATCGTATTCACCCCTTAATTTGTTTTTAAAAATTAAACGAAAGCCTAAGAGATAGTGCTTGAATTTCCCAAAAAATAGGCAACTTACTAGAATAAGCTGTTACACCTAAAAAGTGGGACCCATCTCTAGTAAAACTTAGAGTAGCATTCAAGACCATTTTCCTTTTCTTTTTTTTTAATCTTTTCTAAAATTGGAATCAAGTTAATCTAATTGATGTATTTTGCTAAAAACAAGTAGATTAAATTAAAATAAATAATAAATAATAAATAAAAATAATTTAATTGCATACTTTTTAAAGATTGTTAAAAAGACAGTGTGATAAATAAAATATACAAATGAGTAATAAAGTAAACCAAGAACGCTCACTGAATTTTAAAATAATAATTTTTATCATGTTTACTTGAAAGTATCGTAATATTTTTTTTTTCAAAAATTAATTTAATTTATTTATATATATATATTGGGTCCGTGGCCTTTCAGTATCTAGTTCAAGTTTTTCTCAATAAAAAGCTGGATGATAGCCAAAGTGTTTAATTTATATTTTGAAGGCTGAGATTAGTTTAGACTATTAATAATATCACTAACGGTCCCCAAAACTAATTTCACACACATTTTTTGCAGCTTTTAGCAAAAATCGTAAGTGTACTTTTTCATCCATTTGAATTCAAAAAAAAATCTGAGCTTTGTATATTCTCTTTTTGTGCTTGTTCTTTTAATTTTCATTTGTTTGATGTCAAATTTTTATTGAAATGAATTTTCATATTGATTGATTCCTAACATTAGATTTACATAAATTAAGAGTCGTAACAACCTTATTTATTATTTTTTTTAATTAGTCATTTAATTTTTAAAAGATTGAGGTAATCAAGATGAACCGAAGAAAAATATCATGTGTAGCATGAAAGAGGATGAATAAAGTCAAGAATCAAGAGTGAGGATTGCGATGTATCTTTTTAAAAATATTTCTAACGGTTGCGAACGCTCTTTTACTAATTAGATTTAATTTAATTAATTTAATGTAGATTTAAATTATTTATCAGTTAAAACAAATTAGTTCATCCATTTGTGTGCTTTTGGACTGTAGGTGAAAATTATTAATAAGGAAAAGTTCTTTTGGCCATAATTTGGCCAGAATGATAAAAAATCAATTCACATTATAAATTAGTTTTTTAAAGATATTTTTACGCTTTTAACTTAAAAATTAAATATATTTTTAGGGGAATTCATTCTTCCATCATGTTTCCAACATATTAAAAATAACTAATTGCATCAATTATTGAAGATTCCATAATTAATTATGTACTAGGGAATTCCTATGTACTAGAAATTCTACCAAAGAGCACATTGATCATTAAGTAGATTAGATGACCAAATATGTAAAAAAAATGTTTTTAGTTATGTTTTAAAAATAATAATTATGACATTAATAGTAAAAGAAATATTTTTTGAATCACATTATATCCTTGTTAGTTGTATTATGATAAAAAAATTATTTAACTGATATTACAACAGATTATGGCTAAAATATTTGTGTTAACTGAATTTACTTAACACTAATTTATTTTATTCAAACATAATAACTAAAAAAATACTCAATTAGAATTTGAAGGTCATTTTTGTAACACATATAAGTAATGATTCATAATTATAAAATCGATGTAATATAGGGATAAAACATGTATGATTAATAATATTAACATTTTGATCTCTTTGATTCGATATATATGAACTATTCACATGATTTCTATAATTATCGATATTTACCGGGTCTAATGTATTTTGAGTTGTCATTATCTCAATATTTTACAAATTACATTTAAAGATTATTTAAATATATAGTTTAATTTTATTTAAATATAATAATTTAAAAAATTACTTAATTAGAGGTCATTATAGTAATAAATATAAGTAATAATTTACAATTCATCAAATCTACGTAATATAGGAGATAAGTCGTGTTTAATCAATACTATTAATATATGTCTCTCTTTGGTTCGACGGATAAAGACCATGTCAAGTATAATTAGGTCAAGTAATGTTCAATGACCTTATAGATTCATGTCATGTGTACTATATAATAATTTATGGTTGAAATCTATTTAATTATATATTATTATCTGATATAAAAATATCAAAAAAAAATATCAAAAAAAAAAGTATATGATTCATATATCATGATCTGATACAAAAATATCAATAAACTAAATGTTTGATTCGTAATATTTAACAAATAATTGCACAATCATATTGTTTTATGTAGTTCTAAGCAGCTACAAATACACTTAATATTTAACCACTGCAATGCATATTTTAAGCATGTATCAACTTAATTCTTTTTGTTTGTGATACATTCATATTCCCACTTCATTATACGCTACACACAACATATCTTAATTACTTTTGTATCAAACACAAAACAATACATAATATAAATAGTATATTTGAAACATAATTCCTTGTACCAGATTCACTTTATTATATTAGAAATTACCAATCTAAATTATAGCCAGAATTAAAAACTGCTTGATACAAATCAATTTATTGTATCAGAAATTAATAATCTAAAAGTACTTTGTAATGTATATATCTATGACAGTGAAAAAAATTGTTACTAATTGAAAATTATTAATTTGATACATCACAGTATTTCAAAAAACGTATTCATTAAGAATCTTTCAGAAAGAAAGTATAAGCTCTTTGATTGTGACCTTCTTGTCCAGGACGTCCATAATTGTTCGTTCTTGCGGTTAGTTTTTCATCTGAATTTTTCTTCCTTCCTTTCCTTGGTCGTCCTGACATTCTTTTATACATTTAGACGCGTCTACAATCAAAATCTCTTCAAATATCCTCCCAAATGTAAAAAAGTTATTTCTTAATTTTTGTAATTTCAAAAACTAAATATAATTTTAGCTTCTTCCAAAAAGTATAATATAGGTAGTTGTCTTGCCTCAACAAGGCAACCATTGATACATTTTGCGATGTTAGAAGTCATCATTTTCTCCTTGTTCATTGTTGCAATTATACAAGATACAATAAAAATTTGTTACTATTCAATGTATCATTTAAAAAAAAAAAAAACAATTGAAGATACATTCTTATAATTAATCACAACAGACCATATTTTTCTCAACATTTTTTCATGTTTCAGTTACAAATCAACTACATGATATATCTCATACCTCTGTACCTTAATTACTCGCATCGTCAATGATACATCAAAACAACGAAGAAGAATTTTACATGTCTTTGATACTTTAAAATTACCAAACAATGATACATAAATCTAATAATCTAACACATCTGATGCAATTGTTTTATTTATAAAATAGTAACTAACAATGAATCATGAACAATAACATGACTTATGTATCGAAAAATTAAAAATACTAATTCACAATATAAAACAACTTATCTTATACCTTTGTTATCAGATCTTTATATCTTGAAATCGATTCACTTACTTCTCTGTACTATTCTCCCTGACAACTATCTTATCATTCCGATATCATTCAAATCTAAATTTTAGTAAAAAATTTCAACAAAACAATGAGAACGAGGAACAATGAAAAAGACGAAGCTTGGAGAATTTTTAAAACAACTGATCACATACCTATTTTATCAGATCTTTATATTTTGAAATTGATTCGCTTACTCCTCCATATTGTTCTTCCCGACCACAATCATGTCATTCTGGTATCATTTATATCTAAGCTATAGAAAGTTTCTTCGATGAAACAGGGATAAACAACAAAAATGACAAAACACGGAGAACGATGAGACATGGAGAACGACGAATCAGGAAGAACTATGACGTATATGGAGTTTTGATTTTTGAATTGGTTTGTTATGGTAGGATCTAGGTTTCAGTGATTGACACTAAGACAGGAACTGAATAGCATAAATTATGGGATTGTAATTAGATTTTTTCTGTTTTTTTTCCTTTTTAAGCGCAACAACTGCAAATAATGTATCATAATTAATGTATCCGGACAATCAATTATGTCTCCGGATGACTCCTTTTTAAGGGATTGTTGTAAAATAAAAAAGAAAAGAGATATGATGTAATTTAGGTTTTACACTATGAGATTTATGTAAGTTATACTTTATCTTTCTAACATCAATACTAAAACAATTTAATTATAAAATGACATTTTATCCCTTTTTGAGATTTATCTTTCTAACATTAATACTAAAATTCATTCTTACTAAATTCATCTTTCTAATAGCATCACCAACCTATGTCAGACTTCTTTTCTAGTGATTCTGATCTAATGCAAAGAAATTAACTATGGTAATACACACAATTCACTTGAAGAAGATGTTCAACAAAAGAAATATTAATTTTTTTAATGATTGTTTAAATAATGCTTAAGAAATAATTGTCGTAGAAGAGGTATACAAAGAGGAAGACGAAGAGAGGGAGGATGAAGACAAAGAAGAGGAAAACAAGGAGGAAGAATCTCCTGATTTGTTTGCAAAGAAGTCTTTGCTATCTATAGATCGACATTTGGAAAATCAATAGCCATAGATAAAGCAACTCAAATCAAGTCAATACCTAGCCATGCTAAGGTTAATGGAAAAGCTATCAAATTGTATAAGGTTGTAGTTTATGATAGGAAAATCTGGTAGGTTGATTGAAGTTTTTTGGGAGGTTGTATATGATAATCTACCTTTGTATTGCAATTATTGTATGTACCAAAGCCATGATGGAATTATTTGTCTTTTGATCTAGAAAAGAAATTAAAATAATAAAAATATTGACGATACCATTGAAGCTGCTTTAAAGATACTAGTAAAGAGCACAAGTCTATTCATATATATACCTCCCTCAGACTTAGGTGTGAAGTACGCAACTTCACTTGAGCTTATAGTGCAATCTTCTTTTATCTTTCATAAATCTTTGTAAACACGTGAGTGAAACAATTGAAAAGAAAAGAGAAAGAAAGATTCTGAGTGTAGGTTTACCAGTAGAGAAAGTGTCAAGATAGAACATCTGATTTGCATATCAGACATGATAAATTTATAGAAAGTCTGTACATCCAAAGTTTACTTCAAATCTCTAAAGGAAACCCTTGAAATCCAAGAGGACTGGAAGTAGGCACCAAATCGGTGTTTCGAACCAGTATAAAAACTCTATGTGTTTTTACTTACTGCATACTATTATTACTGTTTATCTATTCGACTACGTGTAGGTAAGTCTATTTGCCATTACAAGAAGTTGACTGAAGGAAATTTGAATGCACCCCATCTTGAATTTCAGTTATTACTTTAGATCGGCAATTGGTTTCTCCCACTTCTGAGCAACATCGTACAGATTCAATGAATCGTGACATAGGGGAAACATGAATAGTTTGGGTTGATGCTTCACGAGTTTATTCAGGATAAAATTAATGCATACAATTGACATTGAAAATGTTGAAAATTTTGAGAAGCATGTTTTGCAAGTTGAAAACAAGAATGCAATTAAAAGTTGATCACACCCTTTCCCCGACAAGTCAAAATTATCCTCCATGTAGTGAAAAGGGTGCGACTCAAAGTCATGACAGTGAGAAGAGACAAGACATTATTAATGATTCAATAGACATGTTATGTTCGAATAACTTTGATACTTTATTAAATGCTACTGGAAAAGATGGTAATATAATGACTCCAACATTATATCTCATTCTCAGGTAGCTAAGTTATTCAATAAAATCAAGATGTCATGCTACTTAAATCAATCCAGTAGATAAGCCACTCATGTTCACATTGAGTACATCGAATCATAAGATCTCTTCCCCATCTTAGGAGTCGCTTGGTGAATCTTGACAACTAGTAAGTTCAATAGAGAATGATAGTGATTTGGTCCAAGAAGAGCATGTTTCACCTGCTATGAATAGAAAATTAAGCCCAAAAGTTTTTGTATTTGTACCTGAATGTGTAATTGCAAAGAAGAATGAATCAGGAGCCTTAGCGTCAAATACAATTGATTTGCGCGAGAATCTCTTGGTGAAGATGAGAAAGAGCCGGACATATGCTTTGGAAGAGTGGTCAGAGATGAGAATCTATAACCTAAGTAACAAAGAAGTGGAGCAACAAAAGAAAAAAGAAGACGCATGAAATGTGTTAGGTTATTAGCATTTTAATATTAATATTTAACATATTAAATTGCTTTATTTTGGAGTTATAAGAATGAACATTGGAATGGATGACTTCTACATCATCCATTAGCATTGGTTATCCATCAATGTATTTCATTCTTAATTCCTCCATTACTCTTTGTAACCTTTGTAACCTATGTAACTCCCGTTGTAACCTATGTAACCTATGTAACTCCCATTGTAACTTATGTAACTTATGTAACTCCCATTGTAACCTATGAAACTCCTAAGGCCATTATCTTCACTATTTACTACCTCCATTATCTTCCTATTCATTGCTAG
>NC_028641.1:11637962-11687556 GCF_001406875.1 Solanum pennellii | reverse complement strand
GATGTGTGGAAGTAGGTCGCTTCCTATGAGAATGGGGCTTATTCTCAAATGCACTCATGAAACCGGGATAGCACATGGCCATAACGTGCTGGCTGTTAAAGCTCATGTCAACACCTTGATTATTATGTGTGAGCAGTGATATTTTATTTCCCTTAAGCAGTCATAGTTCAAGTCTGAGACCACTACGACTCTGGAGTAAAAGTTACTGTTTCACTAAGTGGAGGTTCAATGCAGAGCACACCTTCATTATGCATAGTAGTCTTCCTTCAACTGATATACTCTCTTATCTAAATATTAAAATGAGTGGGGGATTGTTAGGTTATTAGCATTTTAATATTAATATTTAACATATTAAATTGCTTTATTTTGGAGTTATAAGAATGAACATTGGAATGGATGACTTCTACATCATCCATTAGCATTGGTTATCCATCAGTGTATTTCATTCTTAATTCCTCCATTACTCTTTGTAACCTTTGTAACCTATGTAACTCCCATTGTAATCTATGTAACCTATGTAACTCCCATTGTAACTTATGTAACTTATGTAACTTCCATTGTAACCTATGAAACTCCTAAGGCCATTATCTTCACTATTTACTACCTCCATTATCTTCCTATTCATTGCTAGGAAGACTTCTTGTAGTATAAATAGTGGTAGTCTTCATTTGGTTTTGGAGACACACAATTCATAAGAGAAAACAAAGAGTGAACGAGTTAGTCTAAAAGAGAGTTCTTATTAGTTGAAGGGAGGTGTTCTTTTTTGTGGAGCTTTGGACTCAACTCTTGTCCAGAGTTGTTGAGTTATACTTTGTGAAGGCTGTTGTATCCTGGAGGGGACAAGTCAAAGAGGACTACTGCTGGACCGGTGAAAAACATTTGCTGCAGTGGGCTTGAATCTTCTTAAAGAGAGCGAGATATCCGCGCCTCAGCCTGAAGAGATTACTTTCTTCATTTTATTTTCAATTGTAATCTTGCAATTTTATTATCTTGTAAGTTTTTTCACTAACAAAATGCAATATAGTTTGGACGGTATAGTGATTGAGGAGTTTGTTTTAAGACAACTATCGAAGCGACATAAAAAAACATAACGATTTGACAGTATCAATAGGTTCGACAAGATCCAATAAATCCAGAAAAAAAGTATAAATTATTGGACAAGTCTGAAGAAAAAGACAATAACAAAATACTTCAAGTTACTTTTAATGGGACAATTAATCTTTTTTAATTCATACTTTCGTAATAGAAAGTTTGAGACTGATCACACAACCTTCTTCTTGATTGTCATATTTTTACATTATTTAAGCATCTTCATTCGTAATATCATCATATAGTGTATCACAAACTCTGTAACAGTCACAAAATACTTAGTTATTTCTATTTCTTATTTTAATAGTACTTGTTAGTTAGTAAAAGTTAGGTACTTCATTAACATTGATAAGGTAAGACCTAGTCCTCCGCTTGTACTTATCCCTATTGATATCTTTTTATTTTTAATAAAAGACCGATAGATCCTTTGTCTAGGGGAAAATTTGGAGGAAAAAAACAAAAAAGCAATTAAAAATATTATTACATAAGTTGTGGAAAGAAAGTGGAAAAGAATTCATGAGATAATTACATCTTTAATCATGCTAATACATATATTTATATTGCCAACATCGTGATTTTTCATGCATTAATTATACCTAGCATAATATTAAATAAAATATATGATAAAATATCATGCATTATTTTTTTAATACACTTTATCACCGTATCAAAAAAGTTCCCTCACGTAGTAATCAACGGATGAAAATCTTCCAACAGAATCTGCGGGAAATGAATCAGATACAGATACGGCAGCTTACTTCATTTAAGACCATCCCGTTTCACATGCTGACAACCCAACCAGCCTATAATTCATTACACTCCCAACTACCCACCTTTATTATTCATTCACCCCCATTTATTCCTATTTATACATAAAAATATTACTACAGTTTATTACAACACAACAACAAAAAACCTTACTTTCCTTCCCTAAAAATAAAATGGCAAGTGCAAATAAATTAGTAGTTTTACTAATCGTTTCTATTGGAATAGTAATAGCTAATGGCGATGATGATAAGAGTTTGGGCGATAAGTGTGGTGCGGAGTTTCAAAAAGTGGCTGCATGTTTAACGTACGCGACGGGGAAGGCCCCATCGCCATCGAAGGAATGTTGCGATGCGGCGGAGGATATAAAAGATCATGACCCGGTTTGTTTGTGTTATATAATAGAACAGATCCATAAAGGATCAAGTCCTCAATTGAAGAGTATGGGAATTCAAGAAGAAAAATTGCTTCAGCTTCCTTCTGCTTGCAAACTCACTAATGCTAGCATCTCTAACTGTCCTAGTAAGTTCTTTTTTTTTTTAATACTATATACTATAAGAAAAAATATATGAGCTGCATGTTATGTGTAGACAAAAATTAGTTATGTGACATAATTAATTTCATGTGACACGTACGTTCTTGGTCATGCCATACTATATATAGTCAATATTTGACTTATAAGGTATACATGCTGTGAATTGCTTTTTAACTTGTAATACAGAGCGAAATACACACTAAGTTTAGGATTGTGTTTAATATTTTATCTATTTTACAAAGAATGATCTAGTTTAACTTGACACGAAGTTAAAGAAAATAAAAAAGACTTTTGATCATGTGGTTCTAAATTAAAATTATATCAAATGTACAAAATTGTCCTTTAATCTTGTGACCTTAAATATGTCACGTGGAAAGTTATTACCATAAAAAGAAAGAAATCGTTCTTTTTTAAACAAACTAAAAAGAAAATGATGTTATTATTTTTGAAATGGAGGAAGTATCTTTTTCAGTTTTTTTATTAAGCGTCACATGCTCATACAAAAAATAATTTTTTTCTTTTATTTCTTATTTCTTATTTTTCAAAAGTATTTTTTCAAAAGGTGTGTTAAGTATAATTTAATAAATAATATTGTATATAATTATTTAATAATAAGAAAATATATTTCTCTTAATTTAGATCAAAATTTATATAATTTAAATGAACAAGTAGTTGGGACACAGAGTAGCATCTGTCAATTACAAAACTCATTGTTTTGCATTCATTCTCTTTATAATCAACTTGTTCAAAATCCAACTGTTTGAATTTTTCTACCTTAATCGATAGTGAAGGATATTCATTATTTCAACAGTGATCGAATTTAAGAAGCAGCTGGACCAATTTGGACGGGGAGAATTGACTATTTAGGTTTTTTTCTGAAAAAAAATTATAATCTTTTTTTTTTAAACAAAAGATCTTGATTTATATCTAAAAATTTGAAGAAAAAAAATGTATTTTATCTTCTTTTTTTTTTTAATTTTAAATGACCAAAAATTCTTATTTCCTTTTTTAAAAATAAATAAATTAATTAATCTTTGTTTCTTTTAAAGGTTACTTTGGGTTTTTTTTTCTTCCCACCCAGAATTCGGAGTCCATAACAAAGCTTCGACTCAATTTGAATTGCTCTCAGCAAAGCCTATTCGAGATTGACGCTCTAATTTAAATTTTATCTATATCCAAAGCTCAAATATGAAACCTCTTATTAAAGATAACACATTCCCACCAATATATCATAAGTCGTATTGTTTACTCTTTAATGACACATTCTCACCAATACATCACAGGTCATATTGTTTACTCTTTCTTTTTTTCTGTTTGGTTATAATGACAAGTGACACAGTGCATCATAACTTAAATATAGATATTAAGTTCAATGTATTTAGGCATGAGAAATTTGACCAAGTGTACCTGAAAATAACCTTTATCTACCTGTCTACTCAAATTCAGCCACTACATCAATTATGGACCATTTCATAATGTTTTCAATAGTACAGGTCCTAATAATACATTGATGAAAATTGATATAAATAATCCTTTATTAAAATCATAATTTATAAATATTTACTTTTTCTTATGTTAAAGTGTAAAATGTATTCGAGGATATTTATTGATTAACTTCATAAAATGAATAAATATAATTTAATTATGTAAAACTTATTTACACCGAATGATTTTGACCGTAAAGTCTTCTCTATATGTCCTAGAGTTTTGAAAATGTGTCTCAATTTGGGCTAGCTAGCTAGCTAAGTAGCTATTCCATTTGATTTCATTTTACTTGTCAAGTTTATTAAAAATATTTAGCCTACAATATTTAAGTTTTTTTTTCTTATATATTTTTGGTGCATGAACAAAAATTAATTATGATGCTAAATAAAATATACAAAATATTAGTTATGTATACAAAAATATTTTTTTTCTTATATATTTTTGGTGAACGCAGAGCTCCTCAACATTCCTCCAACTTCTCCTGACTATGCCATCTTCACCAATGCCACCAGCAAATCGCCTGTATCCACCACACCATCCGCATCTTCATCATCATCATCACCAGATACTAACAAAGACGTCTCCAACGGATACAAGAACGGACCTCAACTTTCAGTCACCGGAACAATTGTGGCTGCTGCACTTGTTGCAATCTTTTTAGCTGTATTAATTCCTACGGAGCTACTTGTATTTTGATTGGCAAACCTACTTTTGGCTTTAATTTCCTTTAAAGTTTTTGGTTGTAGCTTGATCGTGTTGTTTTGTTTTAGAATTTGATGTACGTATGGAATTAATTATGTTGTATGGATTTAGTTTGCTGGTAGTACGAAACTAAGGAGCAGTTTGACCAAGTGAATTTATTCAACTTTATGCTTTTTGCTATTTGCTTATAAATTCTCTAATTTCATTTTCATAATTTTTGTTTCCTTATTGTATTCTCGATATAATAAAATTTTAAGAAAGTAAAATATAAATAAAATTACGTGGATTGATACCGTTTAATAAATAATTATCAATTTTAGCGATACTTTTATTTATTATTATTATTTATAGCAATATATAACAATACTATGTCCAATCTGCAATATGTATAAAAAATGAATTATGTATGCAATATATATGTATTATAACTATTTTTTAAAAATATATTATGCTTCTTTGGTAAAAAAAGTTGACACATTGAATTATAAATGTAATAAAATGTATAATAAATGTATTATCCATCAATAGAACTTGTATTGTATGTGAATAATAAACTGTTCTTTTTAATATATATTAAAATTATATTATAAATATATTAAAAATAATCAAATAAAAAGATTATTATTATAAATGATAAATATTTTCTCTAAGTTTCCAGAATTAGGTAAATAAAATTCATAGACTAAAAAAAATTGATCTGAAAAATTAGAAGAGATAAGATTTTTTTTTTAATTTAAAAATGAGTGAAAATAAATAAAGAAATGAGAAAGAGGAAGGCTGTGGAGAAAGGGTAGGACCATATACTCTTTTATTTATATAAAAATAAAATAATTCCTCACATACCAAGTCAAACTTTATGGCTCTATCCCCACAAGAAACTGGTAAAGTAGACAATATTCGTTACGTTATATTTCTTATATAAACTGTTTGAAAAATTTACGCGATTTAGTAAATTTATATTATTTAATTAATTATTATAGTTATAGTTTGTTATAATTATTATTCGTAATTTTAATTAAACATTTATTACGTTGAATGACTCCGTCTTAATATAATTAGTCAGGTTCGTCATATTGTATAATTCGCAACTAACAATTCTTCGCTTGATTTGTACTCGATAGTTTGTATTTGTATATGATGATGATTTTCTTTGATTTTTCAGTTTTATCACTATAATCTTTATTCATATAACTTTTTAGAGTTTATATAAACGTGTAATTTTTGAATTTTATATGATATACTTTGTATACTTGTGAAAAGTTCATATGTTTATGTTTGTATCAATTCGTTATTTCAAGTTTTTTCATATTTGTGTAATTCCAGATTTTGTTTTACTCAACTATACAAAAAAAAATGTGAACTATACAAACGTACCCGTGAATTATACAAGCGAGATGTGAATTATACAATTATTGCTCTCTCTTGCTCGCCTGTCCCCCCCCCCCTCCTAATCTCACTCGCCTCTTCTCTTCCTCTCTCAATCTCGCTCGCCTCTCTTCCACTCCCTGCCCTCTCTTGTTAGCCTCTGATCTCCTCCTCTGCCAATCTCGCTCGTCATTCTCCTCCCTATAACTTGTAGCTACAGATCATGATTAGCAAACTATACCTATGTAGCGTAATTAAACTATTAGTGGTTAGATGCGAAAGTTCCCTGAAATATTATCATAAAATGACCATTCACACTTTTCTTTTGTGTTTTCTTGCTAAAGCATCTTGTTCTTCTTTTCTAAAAAGAATTTTAACAATACCGTAAACATGAACTATTTCAAGTAAATTATATATCAAAAGAAGTATCGAGAAGATTTTATATCTATAATTTAGAACTGTTTAGAGGTGATTTCGAGTTAATCGTGATTGCATAGTCAATGTATACTTCATGTATATATAGTGAATGTATAATTCATGTATAGTTAAGCTATTTTGAGTTACTGAACGCGTATGTTATCATTATGACTTTCCGTGCCTGTTTTAGCTTTTGCTCAAAATAATACAGTTCTGTAGCTCTCAAAGACGTCTAAGATGGTGCCTAGATCATGATTTTACTAGACTTAATGTTGAGTCCGACTCCCTTTTGATTATTCAGACAAATAAAGGTATAATCAACCCCCCCCCTTGGCAGATCAAAGATGATATTAAACAGATTCAATTCATGGTTCACTTGGTCATTTCTCTTTTATTCACACCTTCCGAGAAGGTAATAACAACTTATTTACTCGCGGATATGACTAAACATTCCAAAAACAACTACTATTTTCACCGAGGCCATAAATCTTCATTCTAAGATTAGATGCACCTTGAAGAATGATGTAGTTGGCAAGCCCAACATTAGAATTCGAGTGAAGAAGTGGAACTTCATAAATGAACTTGGTTAAATTTTATTTGGTTGCTTTTAGTTTTATGAATTCTAGTATTTCTTGAAAGCTTATGTGACAATGAGCAACCTCCTTTATAAAAAAAAAGAAAAAAGAAGCAAAAAAAGCTATATGAGTTTTGGACTATATCATAGTGCATAGTTCATGTATAAATACACTATATTGTATAGTCATTGTATACTTTCTTTTACTTTTGTCAAGCTATAGTGTATAGTCAATGTATACTTTTATGACTTCTAACTATTTATAATATAAATATAACATGTGAACTTATGTGTATTGTGTTTTATTGAACTTATGTGAATCAGATTATCCACCCACAAAGAAGTTAGGCAAGAAAATGTAACATCTTAATGATGTATAATCATATTCAAAGCAAATGAAAACTAGTACAAATTGTCTCATATAAAACAAAATAACATGATGCCAACTTTAGGAGACCATTCATGGGTTAACCCCTCAAGTAATACAGTTGAGGCTCTATCTCTTAAGACTAGCCTAAGATGGTGTCTACATCATGATTTTCATAGAGTTAATGAAGAGTCCAACTCCCTTTGATTATTCAAACAATTAAAGGTATGATTAACCTCCCTTGGCACACCAAAGATGATATTAAATAAATTCAATGCAGGAGTTTAGTTGGTCATTTCTCTTTCATTCACACTTTCAGAGAAGGTAACACTACAAATGATTTGCTTGCGGATATAATTGAACATTGCGAAACAACTATCTTTTTCACCGAGGCCATAAATCTTCATTCTAAGATTACATGCATCTTGAAGAATGATGTAGTTGGCAAGCCCAACATTAGGATTCGAGTGAAGAAGGGCAACTTCATAAATGACTTTGGTTAAATTTTGTTTGTTTGCTTCTAGTTTTATGAATTCTAAAATTTTTTTGTAAGTTTATGTGACAATCAACAACCCTCCTTCCTTTTTTTTTCTTCTAAAAATAGAAGCAAAGAAAGCTATATTGAGTTTTTGGAGTATATCATAATGTATAGCCAGTGTATAGTCCATGTATAAGTACATTTAACTATATAGTCATTGTATACTTCCGTTTACTTTTGCCAAAATGTATACTTTTATGACGTTTAACTATTTGTAATTTAAATAAAACATTGTATACTTTTATGACTTCTATTAAACTTATGTTAATCAGATCATCCACCCACACTGAAGTTAGGCAAGAAAATGTAACAGCTCAATGATGTATAACCATATTCAAAGCAAAGGAAAACTAGTAGAAATGGTCTCTCTTTCCAACAGAAGTAAACAGAGAATTATACATACACAAAGTTTTATAACTTGCTTCCCTAACCTTGAGAAAATATTTATGTTTTTCCCACCAACTACATCACCCCGTCATACGATCAATAGTGTTTCCACTTATCATGTATAGTTACTCGAACCCTTTACCTACCAGATGATAACAGAGTCGCTTAACCACTTGAGCAAGTCTCACTTGTCAACCTTGAGTAAATTAACATGCTGAAGAAGCTGCAGTTTCGAAGGACATTTTCCTTACAAGAAGGCAAGTGATTTTAGAGGGCTGAGCATGTGTATTATCAACTGTACACAACACGAAATCGGGTCGATATAATGCTAAAGCCAATCTTTCTTTTCCTGCATCCAAACCAGAAGCATCTAACAGAACATGCCATGAATTTCTATGAGCTTCTGAGATCCAATGCATTGAATAGCGCGTTTCTTCTACATAAGCAGGATAAGCAAATAGCCCTTTTGGACTATGCTTTGATCTTCTCCGAAAATATTGACTTAGTTGTGATCCTTTGATCCTTAAATCAAGCCATGTTTCTGGTGCTGCAATCACTTTTGAATCTTTAAAAGTAACAAATTCGCGTATACAGTCATACTCTACACCAAGAATTGTCATATAGTAATTTCCCCTGAAGAAAGGGTAACACTCTCCAATCATCATCATGGCTTCTTTCAATGTAAGTGCAAAAACAACTAAATACTCCTCTTCACTTAGTCCACATTGTTGCAATGCTCGATTACGAACTTGTATTTCTGGGATTGAAATGAAATTCCCTTGGTACGAAGTTTTCTTTGTTAGGATATCAAGCAATCTTGATGGCTCCAATTGGATTTTTCCCAACTCTGAATTACTAGTACCAAAAGAAGGCGATGAAGACTCTCTCCTCGGGGATTTTCCCTTTTCGTTCATACAAAGTGCATAAAGATCAATTTTATCCCCTTCTTCCACAAGTCCATTGCAATATTCGGGGTACTTAGCTAAAACATATTGTTGAACATATTGCATTTCACTTGGTGTAATTGGACCTGACCATCTTAAATCAAGCCCATGGAGTGTTGATATTGCTTCTGCCACCAAATGTGCTGGAATTACAGTATTTGCTTTCTGTTCATTTATCAACAATTCTTTTTAAATATCATACAAAAAAAAAAACATCTTCCAGAATATAACTTATATCAATATAACTTATATCACGTTTGGTTATCATTTTCCATCGCAATTATCTCAATTCTCAACTTGACTTTAACCAACATAAAAAAACATTGGTATCAATGTTTCATACTCAAGGATTTCAAAAACCATCAAGTTTGCCAATTTTACTATAAATCTTTAATAATATCTTTTCAGAAATAATTTACACTCTTCCAATGAAGTGTTTTAGATAAAACAAGTCATTCCAACCACATCTAAAATATAAAACAACAAAATTATGGTTAAAATTAGCATATGGATAGAGAGAAATTGAACTTGCCTTAATCACCATGCTGTTTGGTCTGCTATTAATTGGTGATTTTGGTATAGGAGGTAACAAGGAATATTCTACAACTTCACCATCCTAATCATGAAATTAAAACCTTGATTAGTACCAAAACCTTCATAATTAATCAGAAGTTATAGAAGAGCCCATACCTTGTTATCTTTGTTTAGGGTTAATTCTATTTGGGCGTCTTTTCCCATGTTGTGATGTTTTTGCACACTGATTTTAATTAAACAAAATAAGCAGGAACTGAAACAGGGAAGCTTTTAGAAGAATAATGGTGCACAAGAACCTAATTAAATTGTTTTTAAATAAAAAATGTATCACTCTATTCTTTTTTGAATAAATAAAAAATGGAGTGTCATATAAAATGAGTAGATAGTACCACTCTTTCGGTCCAATTTATCTTTTCTACTCTTCTGATTTATAAAGGAGTTTTTGACTGTATATTACGTCTAAGATATGTGTTTTTTATTTAATTTTGTATAAATTTAAATGTTCATTTATCTATGTTCAAAGTTAGAGGAATACATATATATCAAATAAAATTAAATTAAATTGAACATATTATACTTTTTCTTTTTATCAAATTGAAAGAATGCTCACAAAATCAATTCACAAAGGTATCTGATTTATATATTATATAATAATATAAAGATTCTTTTGTTGTTAATGTTTTTAAACCTATTAACAAAGAAAATTATAGTATGTAATTATCCTGTTAAATGATCAAACATTTTAACTATTCTCTTACATCGATAATAAGAAACTAAATTTGAGATAATTTTTAGTTTTCATAAAGTTTATGAATTAATTAGCGGGGGACATAGTTATTAGTAATAAAGTTTCAACAAATCAACTACAATATATTGTATTGTTAGTAAGTTGGCATTTAGTCATTAAATAAATTTAAAAACGGTCATTGAGGTTGATGTTATTGATTTCTCAATATAATAATTTCATTCAAGCAGACACATAAACCAATCACAAGTTGACTAAAAGCAATACGGAGAGTGCAACAACTCACTAAATTAATTTGTTAATGACTAATTAACAAAAATATAGAGGAATCAAATTGAAAAAAATTATATAGTTATTGTTAGAGATAGCGACCCTTAAAGCATTTAAGAACGTTGGTTAGGTATCAGGATTGTTTGGTCCTACTATGTGAGATCATCTTGAATTGTTCAGTACTAATTCAACCAACAATTGTTTTAATTATAATAATAATAATAATAATAATAATAATAATAATAATAATAATAGAATTATCCCACCTTTGGTCTCATCTCCAAGTTTATTTAATAATTTAAAGTGAAAAGAAAATTTATTTGAAGAAACATATTATCTAGAATGTTCACATTTGACCAAAAATCTATAGTACAAAGGCATCTTTTCTCTGCTCTTACGGGTATTTATATTGCACAAAAGAACAATTAGACAAGGAGTTCTCCACATACAATATGCAAATGATGATATCTGTTTATTTTTTTTAAAAAAAACTTGTTCATTAAAATAGATCTAGTGTTTTATGCAGAGCGAGGTCGAATCGAGATAGTTAATACCTATACACTCCATGTGTCTTATTATTATTATTATAATAATAATAATAATAATAATAATAGTTGTTGTTGTGAAATTCAGGCTACACAAGAGGACCGGTTGACATTTGACACGTGAAAGCATGAATTAAGCTAGAACTAGGCCGACAATAGAAACCCCAATTTCGAATCAATATAATGACCTTCTAGGTTATTTATGTGTTTATGCCTTTTTTCCCCATTGTTTATAGCTCAGTCACCTAGTTGTTCGCTTAGTTTTTATCTGAATTTTTGTGTTTTGGAACTTTTGAACCTTGAAAAGTTGATTTTTGACTAAAAGTTCATAAAATTAGCCTCAAAATTCAATTCTGACGGTTCCATCAACTTCGGAAGGGGTCATTTTAGTCAGCTCCATAATATCGAGTTTTATCTGGGACAACCCTTCGTGCGAATCCCGAGGCTTCCAAGTTAATTTTAATCCCCCTTGTAGATATCAACTTAAAATATGATTCGGGTGTGGGACTAGGGGTGGCAGGGGGACCGGGATGTCCCGCTCGCCCCGGCCCGCGTCCCGCCCCGCCCCGTTTCGAACCTGTCCCGTCCCCTAGGGTTTAGGGGTTTTTAGGGGTGGGGGATGAGGGGACCCGGCCCAGTTGAACCGGTCAGTTCGCGGGATCCCCTCTGTTTTTTTTTTAAATTTTAAAATTTTTTACCGTTAAGATCCGTCGGGGAAACGGCTAGTTGGCCCCCCAACGGATTTTTGCTCCTTTTTGTGTTCCCAAACACCCCCTACCACCCCCCTACTTTTAAAACTTTATTTTAAACCCTCAAGTTATTATAATTACATTTTAACCCATTTTTAATACTATAAATACACGTATCCTCTACTATTTCTTACAAAATCATCTATTCTCATTTCTCTCATCTATTTTCTATATTCTATCAACTCTCAACTCTCAAGTGTCAATCTTAATTTCTATTCAATTTTAATTCTCATATTATTTGAATCCATATATTTTAATTTTCAATCCAAAATTTTCATATTATATCTATAAATATAATTATATTATCTCATATTTGTTATCAAGTATTGGCTTGGAGTTACAAATTACAAGTTACAACAAATCACAAGCTTCAACATTCGGTTTAACGTCTGCTATTAACGCAGACGTTCGGTGCATTCGTTTCATAATATTTATATTTTATTATTCGTCTTTACTTTTGTGTTATTATTATTTTTATATTACACTTTATATATATATATATATATAAAATTAAGTATGAGTTCTAGCAAAAAAAATAGCGGTAAAGGAAAAGAGAAAGCACAAGATAACGAAGAAAGTAGACTTTTTAAATTATTTAATTTTGGTAAAAAAAATAGTAAAGAAAAAAAGAGTAGTAAAAGTGGTGGTACTTCATCTAAATCAACGAGTAGAGTTAGATTTAACATAAATGATTCTACTTATGTTGATGATACTCCTTATAATATTGATTCAAATGTTCAACTCGATCACGAAAGTTTAGAACGACGTTATGGTAATATTAATCCTAATGTTGATGAAAATTCAGGTGAAGAAGTAGAAGCTGATTTGGGAGAAGAGGAGTTAGAAGAAACACCTACTAGTCCGGTGACAGAAGTTCCAAATGAGACTATCAATTTACCGGAGCAAAATTTTGGACATCCACCCCTTATACCTCCCACAAGGGAGAAGGTGAAGTATCAACGACCTAAAACTTCTATTGTGTGGCAATTTATGACTTTTGATAAAGAAAATAGTGTTGCTATTTGTAATAAGTGTAAGCAACCTTTTAAACATAAACAAGGTGGGGGTCAAGGTGGAACGGGGGGATTAAATAGACATTTGTTATCTTGTGTGCCGATTCAATATAAAGAAGCTAAAGCATAAGCCAATAGAAAAAAGGGAATTTCGATTAATGAATTAGATATTACCGGTAATGCATCGATAGGGGCTTCTAACATGGTTCAAGGAACATTAGATCCTTTTAACCCCGCTGGTCCAATAACACAACATAAATATAATAAGAAATTAGATCAGGAAAATTTAGCTAAAATGGTTTCTGTTTGTGGTTTGCCTTATAATTTTCCTTCAAATCCCGATTTTATTGAATATATTCAACAAACTTATAATCTGGATTATAGAGGCTTTTCAAGAAATACTGTTAAATCTGATGATTTCGAATTTCAAGGTAAACATTGTCAATTTCTTCGTTGTATATTTAGCATATTAGATAGTAGAGTGTCTATAGCTTCGGACATGGGTCGTAGTGTTAATGGAAATGATTATTTAACTATTATTGCACATTGGATTGATCATAATTGAAATTTGCAAAAAAGAATTATAAGTTATAAACTATGATAGAGAAAAAAACTGGTGCATATTTAGCTTCAAATTTTTTTAAGTGTTTTAGATTATTACATGATTATAGATAAAATAATGTCTGTCGCATTAGATAATGCATCTAATAATACAAACGCTGCTAAAATGTTATAAGTTATATTATGTCCAATTGTCAATAATGTTTTTCATGTTAGATATATTGCACATATATTAAATTTAGTTGTACAAGATGGTATTTCATTTTTTGATTGTGGTAGCGTAAAAGTTGAATATGCTGTTACCTGGATTTTTCATACAAACAATGCTGCTAGAATTAGGGAATTTAATGAGCGTTGTTTACTATGTGAATTGTCACCTCGAAAAATTCCAAAACATATTAAAACAAGGTGGAATTCTCTTTACGAAATGCTTTCGGTTGCTTACAAATATAGAAGGCCCATACAAATGGTTTTTAATGCTCATAATGCTGACCCATTAGATAGAATTTTTGATGAAGATTGGGAAGAAACTAAAGAACTATTACAATTTTTAAGACTTTTTTATGATGCTACTACCATGTTTTCAGAAATTTATTATCCTACTATTTCATCCGTATTAATAAATATTTGTGCTCTTTCAATTCAATTTTGTAAATATAAAAAAATAATAAATTTTGAGTTGCAATTGAAGGTATGATTGAAAAATTTAAAAAATATTTTTCCTATTCCTCAAGTTTTTTTAACGGCTACTTTACTTCATCCTGTTTATAAATTACAAGGTGTGCAAGACCTTGTTGACACTTTTTATGAAACTTTAGAAATTTTACCGGAAGAAATTCTAAATTGTCAAACGTGTAAGTATAGCATAAAAGTAGAAGCAAAACTGTTGTATGAAAAATATAGAACTACGGAAAATTTTCAAGGAGAAGTTGGTCAAACTTCTAATGTTGAGATTGATTTGTCACTTCCAATTTCAAATTATATGCGAGGTTTTCTTGGTCTTAATTCTACTAACCGTGATGATTTTGAAGAATATCTTAATCAATCTTTAGAAGTATTGGAAATCAAAGATGGAAATGAAGATTTATTAGGATGGTGGAGTAGGCGAAGCTATGCATTTCCAACTTTGAGCAAAATGGTTGGTGATGTTCTAGCTATTCAAGCTTCATCAGATGAATCGGAGGCTGCTTTCAGTGCGGCAAGGTTTCAAATTGGTGATCATAGACATTCATTTGCGGAAGACAGTTTGGAAACAACAGTTTTATTTAGAGACTGGTGCAATGCTGAAAGGAGGAATAACAATTTCCCAAAGTTAAGTAAAAAACAAGCGAGTTGGATCAAAACACAAATTTAATGCAGTGATGATGAATTAGAGGCACAAGAATTTCTAGCAAGTTTGCCAACACCGGAGGATATCACCATCGATATGATGCGACAATTAGAATTAAATTTTAAAGGAGAAAACAGATATTTTAAGATTACATTCGAGAACTAACTGAAACAGAACCCTTCCTAGAAGGTGGCTGCGTAAAATTAGTTACTCATCTAATATCTGTAACAAATATTAGTTTTACGTATGAGAACTTATTGAAACAGAACCCTTCCTAGAAGGTGGCTGCGTAGATTAGTTACTCCACTAATATTTGTTAATTGTAAGTTGTAACTTCTAAGTTCTATTGAATAAATTTGAAGGTTTTAACTTTTGTTCAAGTTTTTTTTATACAATTATTATTTTGCATTTTAATTTTAATATATACAATTAAGTATATACTAAAGTACTAAACTAATTTTAAAATACTTAATTTAAAGTTTACAATTTACATTACTTTAAAATATTTAAATTACAAATTTAAACTTCTCAAATTTGAAATTTAAAACTTTAAAGTTAAAACTTGAAATTTGAAAATTGAAACTTTAAATTTGAAAATTTATTTTGATATTTGAAAATCAAAAATTACATTTAAAATTTATTAGCTAAAGACGTGTAATTTCAATACAAATATATAAGTATTTAAAAAAAAAATCGCCCGTCCCATCCCGTCCCGTCCCCCCAAATCCCATCCCATCCCGTATATATAATGGGACGGGATGGGACCTATTTTTGTCCCCCCAATCCCGGTCCCGTATCAAATCCCCTCCCCGTCCCCCGTCCCGTCCCGTCCCCCTTAGTCCCGTCCCCCAGTCCCCTTCCCCGTCCCCTTGCCAGCCCTATGTGGGACCCACTTTTTGTCAAGATGAACTCAAATGAATGTTTTGACTGCTCTGTTGAGTCCAAAGTTTTGAATTTATTTGGGTTGCATATTCCATTTGCGTGCACAAGGTTCTAAACATATTTTGGGCCCCTAGCGGAGTCCGAAGAGCTTAGCTTAATTTTTTTGGTGCCTGATGCTGGTGCAACCAATTTCGCAATCCTAGGGTCTCTTAAGCGGCTCGAGCTCTGTTTTAGTGGGCTAGGCAGCCAGACGATAGCTGCTTTAACAATCTTGTCTAGCTTGGGATTTGTCTCTTAAGAAGTTCTGGCCTCGCTTAAGTGACGTACAATTTATTGGCTAGGGGTTTGCTTTGGCTAGAACCACCCTTTATGCCCCGCCCCTTTTGCGGCACCTGCAGCTGTCTTAAGAGCAAACTCGATCAATAATTATTTAATTAATTCCAAGTGCAGTTTTCCCTCCATCTTAGTTCAAAATCCAGTGATTCAAAGTCCTGTGTGTTTTTTGAGCTTGGGAATACTAAGGTGCGTGATCGAGGAAACATTGTTGGAGGTGAAATCACTATTCTTGGGCATGCCTTAGCTTAATTCTTGTCCTTTTAAGTGTGAATTGTTGCATGTATTGATTCTTCCTGTTTCAAGCCCCGAATTATGTTTCATTTTGGAAAACAAGTTCGGGAGATTAAATTGGACCTTTAGATAGAGTCCTTTTTTAAATTTCTGATGTGGGTCCTATAATTTCTATTTTTATTCGAATATATATCTGTCTCCGTTTTATGTAATTCTAATGTCTAAATGACCATATTAAAATTATGATCCTAATTTTGATTGCGCGACATTGTTCGAAGACGTGAATTGAAGCTCGCGCGGTTGATCTAATTGTAGGCTACAACTTCCCATTCCTTAGATTGAGATAAAAATGTGAAATCATGTTGATTTGAGTGAATTAGGGGCTGGTAACTAGTTGATCATGCTACTTCACTTAGAAACAATGTTTTAGGATTATATCGGGATCATCGGGAGTAAACATATGTTAGGTGAGTTACGTGATCATTCTTACCTTGTGGTTGGCCTTGGTTGATTATATTGTTGAATGCTTGAGCTTGTTTGGCCTTAGTCTAGGCTTAGAATAGTGCTTTCCATAGACTTGCAATATTTGAAGCTGCTTGGCCTTTAGTTTTTCCTCGACATTATTTAAGATGATTTACCTCCTTAAAAATTGGAGTAGCAGACTCGAGTCTGCTAGAATGAGCCTTAGATTAGGTGTTGACTTAGGTTTGATGACGTTTTATCCACTCTCCTTCTTTCTACAACCCCGTGTGTTATATTTTAGATTTTGGGCTTCACTTGGTGACTTGGGATTGGAGTTGATTCAAGCTTGGAGTATTTTTTTTATTACATGAGAGTGAGCTCTGTCCTACATCAGTTTTATGATGATGCTTTTACATGAGATCCTTCAACAACCATTTATTGTCGCAAATTCAAGGTTGGGTCACTGCTCCTTATTCTATACGGATTTGATTCCTATTAGTTGTAGATTTAAGGTCTAGTCATGATGCTCTTTATCCTCTATGGAATCGATACACTTTTGCTACAACCTATTTTTTCTTTTGGTGACCATCCGTGGTTCAAGGTCCGGGCTCTACACCCCTCAGCTCTGGGCAACTCTTATCGTTACTTGCCTTCTCCGACTCTAAAATCATCATGACTAATTCTTAGTAGATTTAACTATTCAGTGTAACACTAGACTTAAGGGGTTTCATTTAACTTTTTACTTAACTTGTGCACCAGTGTACCTTCTTTGCTTATGATGTCCAATTAAGCTTACAACTACATTGAGAATGATCATTAGTAGCAATTAATTGTTAAATGTCGCTAAATATATTTTTTTAACGACAATTAGGACTCTTTGTATATGTCCCTAAAACCTTTAGAGACATTGATTCTAATTGCACTTAAATAACTCAGTAAAAATTTTAGCACTCTTTATTATTATCAATATTTATTGCCGCTAAAAGTTATTTTTATTATAGTGTTAATTATATGTACTTGTGGTTTTGTTGGTTGGTTAATTGGTCACATTTTATTCAAGAAATGACTTGGGTTAATTTTATCTTAGTACACTCGCATGAATTTCTTGCTTTAACTTCCATTGTCTCTAGATTCTGTCATATCTTATGACTCGGTGGGACTGACAGTCCGGTCACCTAGTTGTTCCTTTGGTTATTGTGTAAGTTTCCATGTTTTGGAGCTTTTAAAACTTGAATGGTTGATTTTGATCAAAAGTTCAAAATTATTTAACATGTTTAAATTGAACTATATTACAAAATCTGATTCACACAGTTGAGAATGAGAACCTAAGGATGTGATAACATGAGTCTATATCATCCAATTGGATTATAACATTTGATTATCAAATGATATTGACATGGGTAACATTGACTTTGCCTGAATTTTCAATTCTCAATATACAAAGGCAATTCACTTTTATTTTTGTCAAACCCCAAAATGTTTCTAATTAAACAACCAATTTAGCTCAAGTAAATAATTCTATTTCTAGCAGCAATTATCTAATGGGTAAAAGCCCAAGTCCTTGCTAATGAATCTTTCTTACAAAATTTACCCTTTTCTCAAGTAAAATAATCAATGGTTAGTAACTCTTCAATGAAAATAAATTTATTCTCAAATAAGCTAAAAGTAGAATCTATAGCAATTTACACTATTGTAAGCTCTTTTCAAACATAAGTTCTCTATCTTTAACAAGGCTTTTAGCCTATAACATATCTCTTCATGCCCCAACTTTATATTCTTTACACCCCTTATATCTCCTTTCTTTTCTAATTAAACAACCAATTTAGCTCAAGTAAATAATTCTATTTCTAGCAGCAATTATCTAATGGGTAAAAGCCCAAGTCCTTGCTAATGAATCTTTCTTACAAATTTTACCCTTTTCTCAAGTAAAATAATCAATGGTTAGTAACTCTTCAATTAAAGTAAATTTATTCTCAAATAAGCTAAAAGTAGAATCTATAGCAATTTACACTATTGTAAGCTCTTTTCAAACATAAGTTCTCTATCTTTAACAAGGCTTTTAGCCTATAACATATCTCTTCATGCACCAACTTTATATTCTTTACACCCCTTATATCTCCTTTCTTTTCTTATTTTTTTAAATAAGAAGCAGTCGAATAAATCATTGGAAAAATCACTCGATTCTACAATAAAAAAATCAATACAATAAAACAAATCCACAACTCGAAAAAGAACTATGTCATGAAAACAAATTCATGGAGTTTATTGACACACTATTTATAAGAGGCAAATTAGGAATACACTCGATATAACATTAAAACAAGCCTAGTGAGATCAATCAACACATCAATAAAATCAAAGACATCAATTAGAAACATCACCCATAAGGGCATAAAATAATTACAAATCATGCAACCAAGGGCATACAAATGTATCAAAAACATATCAAAACAACAACCAATCCTGAACTTTGACACCGTCAATGTATCTCATAATATCATAACATGAATGACAATGAAGTCTCGTTTTGACAGGCAAACACTTTTTTTAATTGCTCCGGAAAAATTTCACCTAGACTTATCAAGATGTGATTGAAGATACAAGCCACAATTATCTCCTTATGAATGGCTATTTTGGTATCATTCTTCGAAGGAATCAAGCAAGAACACACAAAGTTGAGCCAATGTTTGGCATGAACAGTCAGGTCTTTCTTCATTGTTGGGCTACCAGACATGGCCCAACAAGACATCCCCGAGCTATAACTAGAGCAATGTAAAGACGTTAGTCCTCCTTGTTTCCACCTGATATGCATATTCAGTACTAAAACCTTTTTAGAATCATAAAACACATAGTTTATGGCCTATATTGTGCAATTAACTACTACATCTTGAACCAAAACACTTCCTAAGTATGGATGAATATGTACCAACGCCTTATAGTTTTTATGATTCATTCTAGCTTGGTAGCAAGCAAAGACCTCATGAACTATTTGAAGAAACAAACAACCGAGAAACTCAAAGAACAATTGGCACTCCCTCTTAATTACTGTTTCTTCCACCTCTACATAGTTATCTAGGAAACAATACAAACTAAAGTCCTTTTCAATGTTGAACTCATGTTGCTGACAACCTTTGAATACATAGATTTGCATGGACGATTCTTGAAATATTCTAGACTTATTGAATATTCTAGAATGGAGAATTATTTGTAAATATGTATGAAATATATTTATGAAAATATTATTTTTATTTTGTCCCCAAGTAAGTAATATAACTAGAGAGACACTCATCACTACACACATCAACCAAATAATTTATGTTCTCTCCAATACAAATCTCCCTCATAATTCTCTTGCGAGGCAGATTTGTATTTGAGAGAACTTGATTTATTTGCTTGATTCATTTAGTGTTGAATGACTCTATATTTATATTAGTCACTTATGGATAAAATAATCGTACATATTTACAAATAATACCCCTTTCTAGAAACTCTACAAGTCTAGAATATTTCAAGGACTTCCATGCAAATCTATGGTATTCTAAGGCTGTGAGCGACGTGATTTAATATCGCAAATAACTCCAGCTATTTCTTTCCTGAAACTTATAAGAGGAAATTAGGAATGCACTCCATATAGCATATTTATAAGCCTAGTGAGACGAATCAACACATCAATAAAATTAAAGACATAAAGTAGAAACATCGCCCATAAGGGCATAAAATAATTACAAATCATGCAACCAAGGGCATAAAAATATATCGAGAACATCTCAAAAAAACTACCAAGCCTGAACTTGACACCATCAATATATCTCATAATATCATAACAAAAATAAACTCCCCAACTAAAAAATATGCATTGTCCCTAATTCATAAAGTAAAGCATACATGAGGTAGGGAGTAAGGACTACCGAACTAGAATAATGGTTCATCATGGGGTGCTGTCAGAGGAGCAGTAATGTCTGAAGCCTCCTTAAACTATTCCTCACTTTTGCGTTGTCACTAGAACTCCAACTTGCTCCTTAAGGTATAAGCCCCAAAGCTAATCATTTTTATCAATGTGGGACAACAACGTCACCTTGGCATTCAAGCAGTTGATAGAAATAAGGCACATGAACAACAATGAATATTGAAACTAATGCATTCACACCTTGATGTTTAGTGTTTCAATATTGTCTCTTAGTTTTTCAAGAATTCTTTTAGGATTTTGTAATACATGAATCTAGTTAATTGTGCAATACTTTTTGTTTTCTATTTTGAGTAGTATAAATAGAGTTGTAGTTGATGATTGTAATCATCTCAAGTGATCTTAAGTAGTCTGTATAAAACTTGAGTACTCTCTAAGTAAGTGTTCTCCTTCTATATTTCCTACAGATACATGTAGTTGATAATTGTAACCATGAAAGTTTGATTAGTGTTGGTCAATTCATGGAAAATGGTTACTCGTGTGTTTATAGATAATTATTGCAAGATTTATGATAAAAAATTGAGCTAAATCAAGTCATTGCTGAAGTACAGATGATAAAAAGAAAATTTACTTTGCAATTTTATTACAATTCATTCGAAAATGTAGTTGCAGATGATTGATGACTTTGGCACAAAAGATTTTGTTACTTGAATTTTTATGGTTTGAAGCTTCTCAAGCAAAATGAAATTGTGCAAGACCTTCCTAATATGCATACTGAAATTAAGGTACAAAATAATTTTATCATATCTTTAGATGTGTCAAATCAATAAGTGGAAGAGGAAGATGTCCCTCAAGGGGGAGATATCTCAGATTCATATGATGAAGAACGACCTCCAAGAGGTACAAAAATGTTGAGTTACATTTATCAAAGATGTAACTTTGCCAGTGTTGAGAAAGAAAATTATGAGGAAGCAATAAAGCATGATATTTGGAAGAAAGTCTTGGTAGAAAAAAATTGGATGATTGAGAAAAATAATACTTGGGAGTGTGTATATATACCCGTGGAAAGAGAAGTTGTAAGTCTAAAGTGGATTTACAAAACAAAACTCAATCAAGAAGGAGATATGTAAAAGCATAAGATAAAGGCGAAATTCAGTTGTAATTATTGTCAGACTAGAGAACAACTTGCTGACATCTTCACATAAGCACTTCAAAAAGAAAAGCTTTTCCATCTTCGAGAAGGCATTAGAGTTGTCAAGTAAATGCATTAAGGGGGAGTGTTAAAATTTATGCATTCACATCTTGATGTTTAGTCTTTCCATATCGTCTCTTAGTTTTTCAGGAAGTCTTTTAGGATTTTGTAATAAATGTAACTACTTGTTTGTGATACACGTATCTGCAGGAAATATAGAAGGAGAATACTTTATTAGAGAGTGGTCAAGTTTTATATAGGATATTTTAGGTCACTTGAGATGATTACAATCATCAACTACATCCCTATTTATAGTACTGAAAGTAGAAAATAAAAAGTCTTGCACAATTAACTAGATACTGCTAAATTAAGTCTTAGGCCTAACTCACATCCCAAAATCTAGCTCAAAGGGCGGATAATTGTCGAATTATTATAAGGAGTCCACCATCTCATTAACCACCAAAATGAGACTTTTGTCATTCTTTAACAATGAAGTCTCGTTTTGACGAGCACACTCTTTTTATATCCTCCGCAATAATTTTACCTAGATTTATTAAGATGCGATTGAAGATACAAGTAACTCCTTGTGAATAGCTATTTTTGTATCATTCTTTGAAGGAATCAAACAAGAACACAAAAAGTTGACATCAAGTGTTATCGATGAAACTGATACACTACCTGGAGGGTCATTTTACCACATTGTCAATTGAGACGATATCACTATCCAGAAGACACCTAGAAGACACTATGTCGCCCGTTCGAAGCACTACCTCCATTTGGTACAAAGTATGATCCCGTGAAAAATCATGCATCGCGAGTTAATATTCATGCCTCGCGGAAAATGTCATGGACCACAAGTTGATATTCATGCATCGCGAGAAGATATCCTTGCCTTACAGAAAAAGCATGCATCGCGAGAAGATATTTATGCCTCGCTGAAAATGTCATGCATCGCGAGAAGATATTTATAGCTCGCAGAAAATGCCATGCATCGCGAGAAGATATTCATACCTCGCAGAAATGTCATGCATCGCGAGAAGATATTCATGCATCAAAAAAATCATGCATCGCAGAAAGTCGCGCATCACGAGAAGATATTCATGCCTTGCAAAAAATCATGCATCGCGAATTAATATTCATGCATCGCAGAAAATATGCATCGCGAATTAATATTCATGCATCGCAGAAAATATGCATCGCGAGTTAATTTTCATGCATTGCAAAAAAATCATGCATCGCGAGTTGATATTCATGTATTGCAAAAAAATGTCATGCATTGTGGAAAAATCATGCATTGCGGAGAATAAGTCATGCATTATAAGAGAAAATTCATTCATTGCGGAAAAGTCATGCATTGCTAGAGAAGAAATTCATGCATCGCGGAAATGTCATGCATAGCGGAAAAGAAATCATGAACTACAAGAAAAGGAAATCATGCATCCCAAGAGAAATATTTACCCATCGACATCAACTGCATCTTTTATTTGGCAAGAGTAGACACCAAGAGAATAATTAAAGACGACATCAAGAGAAATATCAGCACACTGCATTAACTTTTGTTTATTTTGACATCAAATGAAGAGTACATCGAAGATTATATAGCAACAATAAGACATAAGATTTATTTGCTTTACGTCAAACAGATCGAGTTGACATCAAATGCTGAAAGAGAGCAATTAAGTGTCAACACAGTAAAAGACACTATCTCCCATTTGGATTACATTTTTATGTTGACGAGTTTTATCTCAGTCTTTGTCAAGAGCATCCGAAAGGATGAATTCTCCAATACAAAAAACCACAGGTGCGGACGACATCAAAAAAGGGAATGCAGCACGACGTGGAACTTTTTTTTAGCAGGGACATAGTCCAAAGAGGAGTGTCAAACTTTTATGACGCGAGCAGAGGAGCGAATTCCACCACAATCAAACCATACCCCTATCAAAGGCATGTGGGTTTTTCTTTGTCTTTTGTCAGTTTCGGTTTTGCATCCGAATTTTGGATATCTGCCGGAAGAAAGTTTCCAATCTGAGTGACAGTACACCAAGAATATTGGAAATTATGTCCGTGTAAGTTCTTAATTATGGGTGTGAAGTGCACCACATTCATGGCTAAGAGGTTACAAGCCTCCTTCTCATACTCAACTTGATTTGTCACTTGTCTAGAACCAAAGATTATCTAGCATAATAGATTTTCTTTTCAATCGATCGAGTAAAACTACAAAAAGACTTATTTCTAAGGTTTACGTATATGTAGGCGGGATCAATGTTGAAAACTCGACTGTATTCCAGCATTTGCTCTTAAATCTAATTCTTGAGAATTTCGGTCCATTCATAATCCGGTATCGAGATGACTCTTGAATTCTTTCAAAATCAGGCGTTAAATCAAGCGTATCGAACTACAAGTGGCCTTATTTCTCATATAGCCCGAGATGTGTAGGAGACCCATTTTCAGGGCTTGGCCATAATTCCTAAAGTTCGTACCAAATTTTTGTTGGAAAGATGAATTTGTGGTCAGTCAAAATTGGCTCAGTCAATTTCATTTTCCTCAAATTTCTTACATCAATCCAAGTAAAATGAGGGACAATTGTTGACACCCAATTTCGGCCCTCCCGGATACAAATTAATTCACGAGTTTCTTAAATTCCAAACAAGTTTGAAATAGTTGACTTTATAAAATTCCAAATGTTTTTCAAATCATTTTAATGTAGTTTTAGTCGAATTTTATAGTTTCGAAGTGATACATACTTTTATATGTTTCGTATATAGTTAGTTTATTTTATAAAGATTCGAAAATCGTCTCAAAGGATTTTGCTTTCACCTAATACTTTGTTAAATTAATTTTGTCTAAATTGTTTTTTACATTTTTTGAATAATTAGTTTATAACTAAGTTGATTATTTTATCTTGTTAAAGGGAAGAGGTTCGTTAATTAATTAATATCAATTCATTTTACTTAAATTTTAGCCAAATTTGCTAATCAACTCAGTATGGTTTCGTTCTAAATTCATTTGGTTTTAGTCGCAACCCAAAGGCAAATTTATAAGTTCAAGATCTGATTTGGGCCATTTTTCTCAACCCACTCTTTCAATTTCCAACTCCAAGCAACCCACTTTTATTCAATCCCAACAACCCAACATCAACTTCAAATTCAGCCGTCTTAATACACTTAAAAGCCCAGCCCACCAAACAACCCCCATAACACCTTGACCCAACCTAAATAACCCATAAACCAATCCAACCTTGCTCTTTTCATCAGGGAGAAGCCCAGAAAATGTCTCTTTTGAACAGAGTAAACAGAAAACGACGCGTGAAAATCCAAACGACCCCAAATCGACCCTGCACGCGCCTCACCCTCTTAACTCGAGAGAGAGAGAGAGTTGACGGAATCAGCCACACAAACGTTCACAAAGAGACGGAGCGGTACAGGCAGTACGTTGCAACTTTGTTTTCTTCTCCAAACATCACTCTCAGCAGCTTTGGAGGCACCCGATTCTGTCCTTGTTGGTGTGAGATCGATCCATGTCACAACCCAAGGACGATGGAATCGATCAAGCCGTCCGTTCCCCTTTTCTCTTTCGGATTGTGGTCAAAAACTCCAGAAAAAGAGATTTTCCCAAAAATGGTGAAGGTTTTCTTAAGATTTGAATTTTTTGGAATTGAACTTGATCTATCCGTTTTCCTTTTTCCCCCAAAAAATCTAAAAAAACCCTAATCTCTCTCCTATATATATTATTTTCTATTCACAGTGAAGAGGTGTTGTAATATAGAAAAGTTGTAGAATCTAGAAAGGGTAGAATAGTCTTTTTACGAAAAGTTAGTTATAACTAATTTTCAAATAGTTAGTTACAAATTTGTTAATAGTTTGGTATGTTAAAGAGCTATATATATATACAACTCATTCTTTGTACATGGAATATACTTTACACACGTATACACTACTCTTCCTTCTTCTTCTTAACTGCTTCTTCTTCTTCTTCTTAGCTATCTCTTAGCTGATTTTTCTTTCTTCTTCCTATCGTCATGAAGCTCCTCCATTAACGAACATGGTATCAGAGCTTTTGCTTCTCAATAAACACTGATGAAGCTGGAGAATCCACAGAATCAAAGAATCACGGTTGATTCATAGATTCACAGTTTTATTTTTTGAAGAAATCGCAAGATCAAAGAATCAGTTACTGATTCACAGATTCACAAGTTTCACAAGTTTTGTTGAAAAGATATTTAAGTTCAAGGTTGTTGAATTACAGTTGAATCATTGATTTTCAAATCTCAAATGGCAATTGAAGGTGAAAATGCAGATTCAGTTCAAAACAGATCTTCACAAGTCAGTTCTGGGCAGAGTCAAGGTATCGTTATAACCATCCTTTGTTTCTTAATCCTACTGATGTTAGTGGTATGAGTATTATCTCATTTCAGTTGCTTGGTGTTGAGAATTACACTTTGTGGAGTCGATCTATTAAGATAACTCTACTAGGAAGAAATAAGATGGGTTTGATTGATGGAACTGCTAGAAAGGAGATGTTTGGTAAGGAAATGTGGGGGCAATGGGAAAGAGTGAATGCTATTGTTTTGTCATGGTTAATGAATTCTGTATCCAAGAGTTTACTAAGTGGTATTGCATTTGCTTCTACTGCTTTTGATGTTTGGACTGATCTAAAAGAAAGATTTGATAGAGTAGATGGCTCTAGAACTTATAGTCTACACAAAGATATTGCTTCACTGCAGTAGGGCACTGTTTCTGTTTCTATGTATTATACAAAGCTGAAAAGCTTGTGGGATGAGTTTGAGGTGTTGGTGCCATCTCCTTGTTGTAACTGTGAAATATCCAAAGGTTTTGTTGCTCATATGAATAGGCAGAAGTTGTACCAGTTTCTAATGGGTTTAAATGACTCCTATCATCAAGCAAGGAGTCAAATCTTGATGATGGATCCATTACCATCAATTAACTATGCCTATGCTATGATAGTTGGTGATGAGAGTCAAAAGGCTGTAGTGAGTGGTGTTAATAGTATTTCAGCTGCATTGGAGTCAGTTGCTCAGAATTCTAAAGCAAGTAGCAGCTCCAATGTAAGTCAGAAATTGAAAAGGAACACATTGTTGATATGTGATTTTTGCAAATGTAAGGGTCACAGCAAAGAATTTCGTTACAAGATTGTAGGCTATCCTCCTGATTTTAAGTCCAAAAGAAAAGTGCAAGGAACTTCTCCTGCATATGGTAAAACTGGTAGTAACAACTACAGTCAGGCACAATTAACACATGCAAATCTCACTTATGGAATGAACACCAATGTTCCTCCACCAGGATGGGGAAATATATCTGAGCAGTATCAATCTTCATCAGAGACTCCCACTCCCAGTGTTAATAGAACAGTGAGTCCAGCAGAAAAAGAGGTTCAACAGTTGCTTCAAGGATGTACATTTACAAAGGATCAATATGATCACATTCTACAAATGATTCAACAAAAGACTGAGCCTACAACTTCTGTGTGTAATACTGCAAACAATACAGGTAAAACATCTTTTGTTTCTGCACACAGTAACATGTGGATTATAGATACTGGTGCAACAAACCATATGGTGTCTAGTTTGAATATGTTGACTAAAAACACTGTGCATGAACTTGAAGTATCTAAGCCTGTATATCTACCAAATGGTACTACTACTCAGGTGTCTCACATTGGGTCTTGTTGTTTATCAACAAGGAGTGTTATATCAAATGTGCTTCACATACCTGATTTCAAGTATAACTTGTTATCAGTAAGTCAGATTACTAAGGAACTAGGGTGTTCTGTTACCTTTTTTCCTCATTTTTGTGTCTTCCAGGAACTCTACAGTGGGAAGGTGAAAGAAGTTGGTAAAGAGGAAGGAGGATTGTACTTGCTAATAAAGCATTTGACTACTCAGTATAATGATCAAGAAAAGGAAGTTGATGCTGCATTTGCTGCTCATGATGTCAAGGAGACAGACATGGTGTTATGGCATAGAAGATTGGGTCAAGTATCATCAACAGTGCTTGCAAGAATGTTTTCAGTGCATAAGCAAAGTACATGTAGCATTTCTAAGTGCCTTGTATATCCATTGGCTAAACAAACAAGGAATGTGTTTCCTAATAGTAGCATTAAAAGTACTGCTTGTTTTGAGCTACTTCATGTTGATATTTGGGGTCCTTATAATACACCTACTGTTGATGGCAAGAAGTATTTTCTTACAATTGTGGATGATTTTTCAAGAGTAACTTTGCTATTTTTACTCTCACATAAATCTGCTGTGTGTGTTTCCATTCGAATGTTTCTGCAATATGTTCAAACTTAGTTTGGAAAGAGGGTTAAAGTGTTGAGGACTGATAATGGTACTGAGTTTGTAAACTCAGAATGTCACAAGCTATTTACAGAATTAGGAATCTTACATCAAAGATCATGTCCATACACTCCTCAGCAAAATGGGGTTGCTGAGAGAAAGCATAGACACTTACTTGAAGTTACCAGAGCTTTGAGACTTCAAGATCATATTCCTATCAGATATTGGGGTCAGTGTTTGTTGGCTGCTGCATATATCATTAATAGGTTACCAAGTAGTGTTCTACATTTTAATACTCCTTATGAAAGGTTGTATGGTAGTAAACCATCAATATCTCATGTTAAAACTCTAGGATGTTTGTGTTTTGCTAAACTTCTAACACAACATGATAAGTTGATGTCTAGATCAAGACCAGCAATACTTATGGGTTACTCAGAGTTACAAAAGGGATATCTACTTCTTGATCTAACTGATAAATCATTCTTCACAAGTAGGGATGTGATGCTTAGAGAAGATGTGTTTCCTTTTACAAAGATAGATCCTTCATTACAAGAAAGAGTGTTTGTGGATCCTATGCGAATTTCAGACAGGCTAAGTAGTGATGTACAGTGTATAAATCCTGTGATTCCTAGGTGTCCTTCTACTACTGTATCTCATGATGATAATGTGCCTCATGAGACTCATAGTTTGTCTTCTGTTGATGAGGTAGAACAAGCTCCAACTGATGATGTGGTAGACAATGAGATGAATCAAGAGTCTGCAAGTCTTACTACTAATAGAAGATCTACTAGATAGAAATTCAAACCAACTTGGATGAAAGATTTTGTGTCCTTGACTGTCAACAAAGATGTCATGTACTCTTTAGGAAAGTACATGAGTTATGATCATCTTTCTCCTACATATCAAAGCTATATTGCAGCCACCTCTGTCATTAAGGAACCTGAGTCCTATCTAGAAGCTGTTCAAGATAAAAGATGGATAGAGGCCAGGCAACATGAAATTCAAGCACTAGAAAGTAATCATACTTGGGAGCTTACTGATCTGCCAAAGGGGAAGAAGGCTATTGGGTGTAGATGGATTTATAAGGTTAAATACAAATCATCAGGAGAGATAGAGAGACTCAAAGCAAGGCTAGTGGCTAAAGGCTATTCTCAACAAGAAGGAATAGATTACAAGGAGACCTTCTCACCTGTTGTTAAAATGGTGACAGTCAGAACCATTGTTTCTCTTGCAGCAGCTAGGCATTGGCATATTCATCAAATGGATGTATTCAATGCTTTTCTTCAAGGTGATTTGGATGATGAGATTTATATGCAACTACCTCAGGGATTTGTTGGTCAGGGGGAGAAAGTATGTAGACTAACAAAGTCCCTATATGGGCTGAAACAAGCTCCAAGGCAATGGAATCAAAAGTTGACTGAAGCTCTTAGCAAGCTCAAGTTCAAACAAAGCCAACATGATTATTCCTTGTTTGTTAATCAGTCAGAAGAGGGAACTATATTATTATTGGTTTATGTTGATGATATGCTAATTGCTGACAGTAGTCTTAAACTAATAGAAGACACAAAAAAGGCACTACAACAAGCATTCAAGATGAAAGATTTAGGAGAATTAAAATACTTTCTAGGCATTGAGTTTACCAGATCAACAGCTGGTATATTAATGCATCAAAGGAAGTATACACTGGAACTTATAGCTGAGGTTGGATTGACAGCAGCTAAGCCTGCAGGAACACCTATTGACATCAATGTCAAACTAACATCTAAACTATATGATGAGCATGTGAAGCAAGCAGAATTAGATGATCCTTTGATTGATCAAACAGCATATCAGAAGATAATAGGCAAGTTGTTGTATTTGAATATGACAAGACCAGATATATCATTCAGTACTCAGACATTAAGTCAATTTTTACAGCAACCAAAAAGATCTCATATGGATGCTGCATTAAGGGTAATCAGACCTAAGAAACAACCTGGTCAAGGACTGTTATTGGCAAGTGATTCAGATGGACAAGTTACTGCATTTTGTGATGCTGATTGGGCATCTTGTCCACTCACTAGGAAGTCTGTGACAGGGTATATGGTTAAGATTGGTAGATCATTAATATCATGGAAGGCAAAGAAGCAAACAACAGTGTCAAGAAGCTCAGCTGAAGCTGAGTATAGAAGCTTGGCTTCAACTGTTCCAGAATTGGTGTGGCTGCTGGGATTGTTGAAGGAAGTAGGTACTAATGTTCAAGTACCAGTCCAATTTTATAGTGATAGCAAGGCTGCTATTCAGATAGCTGCTAATCCAGTAAACCATGAAAGGACCAAACATATTGAAATCGACTCCATTTCATAAGAGAAAAGTTGCAAAAAGGACTGATTAAAGTGGAGTACATTCATACCAAAGAACAGCCAGCTGATGTATTGACCAAAGGGTTATCTAGACTACATCATGAACACTTGTTATCCAAGCTAGGGGTTTTGAATATTTTTGCACCTCCTAGCTTGAAGGGGAGTGTTGTAATATAGAAAAGTTGTAGAATCTAGAAAGGGTAGAATAGTCTTTTTACGAAAAGTTAGTTATAACTAATTTTCAAATAGTTAGTTACAAAGTTGTTAATAGTTTGGTATGTTAAAGAGCTATATATATACAGCTCATTCTTTGTACATGGAATATACTTTACACACGTATATACTACTCTTCCTTCTTCTTCTTAACTGCTTCTTCTTCTTCTTCTTAGCTATCTCTTAGCTGATTTTTCTTTCTTCTTCCTATCGTCATGAAGCTCCTTCATTAACGAACAAGAGGACTTTTTTTTTGGATTTTTTTATTTCCCTTTTTGTTCGGAGAAAAATTTGTTGAAAAGAATTTTAGTTGGATTCTGCTTAGCAAGAAAATACAAAATGAAAATTCGATCAAAAGCTTCTCTTTGAATGTGTGCTTAATACATTTTGAAAAAAAAATGGTGATTAACAGTTACGCTTGTCCAATATGGTGAAGCGTCTAGATTTACACTCTTTCATTCGTGTTCGATTTTCGAAGTTGTAGAGTCGCTGTCACTGCTCGTCTCCGTCCAATATCGCTGAACACAAGCAGGTAATAGCTTTCCCTTCACGTGATTTTATCGTTTGCTATGCTTCGAAACAATGTTCTCTTTCATATTTGGAAGTGTGTGGTGCTGCTGCTGTTCATTAAGTTTGGAGACATGATAATATTGTACTTATATTGTTAGAGATTTCTTGGTCTATCGAAAGTGGCATTATGTTATATTCATCACCTTTGCATCGGTTCGCTGTTTTCTTTGTACTATTTTTAAGGCTATTCGTCCTCTTTGTGTAAGTGTTTTTGGCGCTGCTCTTTAGCATTTCACAAAAAATCATTTACAGAGCAGTAAAAGCTCTTCCTTGTGCCTTTTTAACCCTTTAATTTGCTCTCCCCAAGACCCATATCCGAGGAGGTTAAGATTAGAACTTCGTACTAACTTATCGGATGTGGTCTCTTAAGTAAGTGATCTGTCTTTCTCATTTTTGCTTCCAAAAAGTGGTCTGTTTGGTCATAGTTTTAATATGAACCTGTCGAAATAATTTACTTCATGTAATACTCCCTCCTTTTCGGTATTCCTCTCGCCTTCGTTCCTCATGTGATATTTTCAAAATGTTGAAAAATTTTGGTCTTATGACCATTCATTGTTAATGCCTGCAAGCTTGCTGATGATGGGATATGTATATGTTTTCTTAGTCGTTTCAGCAATTTAGTCGCACTGTCGAGTTAAAGCCTTTTCCGTGGGTTTATGCTCAATGCTGTGACTGAGTTTGTGTCAGTAGCGTTCTCATGTGATCAAGGCATCAGGGTGACTTTCTCAAGTTGTTTTTTTTAAACGTCCGTTGGTTGTCTGCCTCTCGGACTGAAGTTTGCTGCATTATTTCTCATATCAAACCCATTAAATGTTGTGTTTGTAAATTAAGCAATAATTCGAATCACTTTAAAATTATGAGCAAGGTAATTTGGTAGTACCTTTGAGTTTGAGGTTTTTGTATAGTTCAATCTCGTGTTCTATTAGATAGACTTTATTTTGTAGGTTTATTACTTGCTTCAAGATTATTGAATCTCTTATTGTTTCAATGTTTGGATCATGTGAGAAGGGGTTTTGTAGTTACTTTTTTTTGTTTTTTAAAATATGAAGTGTGATTTATTTGTGATTAAGATCATAACTTAAGTATGAGCATATTCATCTTGACATAATGTTGTTCCCTATGCCTGCATTTGCTCATCTTGTTGATTAATCTTTAATTTTTGTTGCTCACGCGGTTATGAAAGTGCATAATTGTCATGCTATTATCTTGAGGCTTCCCTTGCTTTTTTTTTATTTAAAAAAGATAAATAAAAAAAATAAAAAAATAAATGACTTTTGGCAGTGTTACTTTTACCATTTGTATTTCAATTGATTTGCTTTGTGATGTTAAATTGTGAGAAATATTTTGTGTCTCCTCGCTTCCCAATTATGCTTTGGTCGATTAATTATCTTTGCAATTTCCATCTTCTATTCATTAATTTCTTGTCATATACTTGTAATCATGCCTCTCGCTAAAATTGGTTTGAGTTATTTGGTATATACTATATGAATTGCCTCATTTATGCAACTTGTGTCTTAAAAACATTTTGCCAAGAGATTGAATCCTACCCTATGCTAATTCCTTTCCCTTTGCTTTGTCCGTTTCATGTGAATTTGTCTGAGTTCGTCATGAATTCAAATTCCTACCTTCGAGTTGACCCCGGAAAGACGTACATGTCCTAAAGTCGGAAGGACTCAAAACTCCAAGAAGTTGAAGATTTTGGGCCAAGAAGCCCAGATTTATTTTAGCGTTCTATTTTATCATCTCTGGGCCTAAACCCTTGTAGCGTTTTGTTTTCGGTATTTATTATTTATTAATTGTCTGGTTAGTCTAGGACAGGTAAAAAACATAAATCGGTTCAAATATCAGTTCTGGCGGACAGTAACCAAATTTGGACCCAACTCTCTCTCTCTCTCCTTTTACTTTTCGTCTATTTGCTTGTCGATATCTGCTACTAGTTTTAAGTTAGGAAATTTCAAATCCCCGCAAGACGCCACCTCGTTTTAATCACTTACCTAAATGAATCATGTGTAAATAAGCTAATACTAATACTAAAACAAAAACAAAAATAAAAACAAAAACAAAGACAATGACAATGACAATGAATAACAATAACAATAATAATAATAAATTATGCAAATCTCAATTAGACAGTAAAATTAATGCTTTGCTTTCAAACAATCTCTAAATGATTTTCTATCTCAAAATTAAGCTAGATTTTAGCCAAACAAGTTAGTTGTCGGATAATCACAATTTAGCAAGTACTTTAGGTGTCTTAAAAACCATCCTAAAGTATAAATGAGAATCCCAACTCTTTTAAAGTTTTCAATTGATTCCCTGTTTTAAGTCTTTTGAAAAGTTTTCTTGATTTTTATTTAAAAATTAAGTGGCGACTCTAAAAAAGTCAAAAACTTGCAAAAAAAAATTTTTCCAAAATAAAATAGAATGGCGACTCTGTTGAGGATTTAGAAGGATTCTAACCTTAAAACTAACATGTTTTGGCTATGTGAGATTAACTGATTATGTATTTTCTTATCGCTTTATTAAACTTTGCATTTCACGGCATATCCTAACTCCTTATTTATCATTTAAAGGACGATTATGCGGGTTCGTAGTCGTTCGTTAACCGAATTCTTTCTCGGGGCACCCTGACGAATATAGTTGGCTACTTTATAGTCAGCGGTCGTTAACTGTCTCAGCCTAAGTAGTCCGCTTGAGTCACCCTTTCTACTATAAATAAAACCCACTCCTAGTCAAACTAAGATGGAGTGAAACCAAATTCTGAAAGTAGCGCATTGGCCTAAGATGACCCATCACCTAAGGAGTGTTGAACCCATTAGAAAGACCGCCATGAGTCAAAGAGCCCATAACTCGATCGGACGATCATATGTATAAGCGATTTGAAGGATGTTTGCGTGTTTGACAGATTGTTGTGTCTTGGGGGTGTGTGTGTGTGTGTCAACTAACTCTTTGTATATTTTTGTAGATGTCAAATCAATTCCTAAGTTTCAAAATGGTCACCGGCACACCCGATATACTTCGTGTGTAGAGGAATAACCTCAAAGACTGTCAAAAGAGAGAAATGTCGATTCACTTGGGCCACCTAACTTCGATAATGGATTTCAAGGTTGGCCCATGTTTATCGAGGTAATTACTCAGTTTTGGGACGACAAAAGGATGGTTTTTCGATTTGGTGATGTCTAAATAACACCAACGATAGAGGAAATAAAAGATTGTTTGAATTCCATCAGAACGTGTGGCAAGAGGAAAACATATCCAAATCATCACATCCTGCTACTAGATAGGCCGACTAGTCTAAAACTGAAGAACATGTTACTACTAGTAGGCGCGGACTGGTTGGATAGTCAAAGTGTACCAATGATGAGATTGTTTGAACGGTGGGGACACGACATTTATTTCAGAGAATTTCGGAACAAGTTCCATAATCATAGCACTTGGAGACAGACTCAGATTATCGCATTCTCTGCATGCCTCATTTATGTAACTTGTGTCTTAAAAATATTTTGCCAAGAGATTGAATCCTACCCTATGCTAATTCCTTTCCCTTTGCTTTGTCCGTTTCATGTGAATTTGTCCGAGTTCGTCATGAACTCAAATTCCTACCTCCGAATTGACCCCAGCATACATGTCCTAAAGTCGGAAGGACTCAAAACTCCAAGAAGTTGAAGATTTTGGGCCAAGAAGCCCAGATTTATTTTAGCGTTGTATTTTATCATCTTTGGGCCTAAGTCCTTGTAGCCTTTTGTTTTCTATATTTATTATTTATTAATTGTCTGATTAGTCTAGGTCAGGTACAAAACAAAAATGAGTCCAAATATCGGTCCAGGCGGACAGAAACCGAATTTGGACCCAACTCTCTCTCTCTCTCTCTCCCTCCATTTACTTTTCGTCTATTTGCTTGTCGATATCTTCTACTAGTTTTAAGTTAGGAAATTTCAAATACCCGCAAGATGCCACCTCGTTTTAATCACTTCTAAATCAATCAAGTATAAATAAGCTAGTAATAATAACAACAACAACGATAATAATAATAATAATAATAATAATAATAATAATAATAATAATAGTAATAAAATTTGAAATCTCAATTAGACAGTAAAATTAATGCTTTGCTTTCAAACAAACTCTAAATGATTTTCTATCTCAAAATTAAGTTAGATTTTTAGCCAAAGTTAGGTGTCGGATAATTGCGATTTAGCGAGTATTTTAGGTGCTGTAAAAACCTTTCTAAAATATAAATAAGAATTCCCGAAACCTTTTAAAGTTTTCGACTGATTTCCTGTTTTAAGTCTTTTGAAAACAAAAGTTTTCTTGATTTTTCTTTAATAATTAAGTGGCGACTCTAAAAAGTCAAAACTTGCAAAAAAAATATTTTCCGAAATAAAACAATGAAGAAGCGAGAGTTGGAGGAACTTATCCCCTATTGTGAGAGAGTTTAGCCTACACTTCCTACTATTGTATTAATGCATCAATTGTAAGCAATTCCTCACTTCAAGTCATGCCATAGCAGGTCATACAACGGTTTACTCCATGGACGACTGGGTTAAAAACCCCGCAAAAGAGAAGTGTTTGTTCCATTTTTCGATTATCAACAACAGTAGAGATCTACAATTGACTCATGAGTTGACCAACAACAACGTATGTTTTCTACAATAGTATCTTACCTTGATTTATCAAACTCTCACATGCTGGATTTGTCTCTAGTAAGTGGTTTTAAGAAACTGCATCTATATAAAACCCAATCAAATATGAATGGTGCATTGGCCGCTAGGATTCTTGAATTAGTCCCTTCATCAATCTAGAGCAATGTTGTTTCCTTTGTTGGGGAGATTGACTTAGAGCATATGCTTTGGGTTATTGAAGGACCTAGGCTTGTGGTTTTAGGATTTTTCCTATTTTCCAGTTGTCTTATGTTAATTGAGACTTTTGTCTTTTGTTTAAGTTTTTATGTTTTGAGGCCATTTTGATGAAGTGAGGCCATACATACTCTCTAACAAGAAGGCATTGTTAAATTTTAGTTTTAATCAAACTGAATCAATGGTCTTAAGAGAGGGGGCGGGAGGATGTCTTCTAACAACAAAAATAATATAACCATTGAACAATGACAGCTAGAATTTTCGATAAGGGGGTTCAAAATCTGAAGAAATAGACATAGGAAATAGCCGAAGGGAATTGACATATACTATATATACCTAAATAATTATTTTAACCATGTAAAAATAATATAATTTTTCGCTGAAGGGAGTTTGGATAAACATCCTAAAGATATGGTGGTTCTGTCGCTGCTAGTGAAGTTCCACAAGTAAGGCCTATGGAAGGTAGAATGTTTGCAAAACTTACCACCACCTTATTGAGGTAAGCATACATTTTCCAAATGTACACCAAATCGCGATATAAAGAAGATGGAGACAGTCAAGAGAATATATAAAATAACAAGGAAACAGTGCAACAATTACCATATAGGAGACAAAAAACAATAAAATAATGTGAATAATGGAAACACAATAAAAAACAAACTAGGACATATTATTGAAAACAATAATAAACAATGATATAAAAACAAGAACTAAAATAATATGACTAGTACCATCGCGAACACCATCAAACCCGTGCAAGATAACATTTCATTACCTACTAACCTTTTGTCTTAATACGCATCCTTCACACCCTCCTATCTAAGGTCATATCTTCAATATTATGAAGTTGTATCATATCTTGTCTTATCACCTCTCCTGGATGCTTCTTTGGCCCGCCTCTACCTCTTATCATATCCTTTATAACCAACCTATTACTCCTTATCCTTAGTGTGTCTATGCATTTACTCTTCACATGTTTAAAACATCTGAGTCTCCCTTTCCTCATTTTATCCACCATAGAAGCCACTCCAAGTGCCACTACAACCTTACCCTTGGTCATCCTACTAATATCACATTTCACCTTCTCAACCTTAATATGCCTACAATACCCAAAAACCCAATGTCTCTCTGAGTTATCCAACTAACCCAACAAAATAAGTATGTCTTCTTTGTTTAATAGTTTATAAAAGTATGCTAGCCATCTTTTCTTAATGAAGATCTCCTCCATTAGCACCTCGCCTTCTTCATCTATGATAGATTTCACTTGATCCAAGTCAAGTCTCAAGCCTTCTCTCACGTGCCTTCGTAAGCTTGTAGAACTTATTATTTCCACCTGTCTCCTAATTTAATATACAGTCTTTAAAAAGATGTTGTGTTAGCTTTTGTAACTTATCACTTAGACTTTGCCCTTTCCACCTTATATATTTCCTTGTTTGCCAGTATTTTTTCCTCATCTGTGCAGTTGACTTGCATTGAACCTTTTTACTTCAAATTTTTCTTGAACTTCTCCATTCCACCACTAACACCCTTGGTGTCCACCAAAGTTACCCTTCAACACCCCAAGAACCTCTCTAACTTTTTCCCTATTTCAATAGCTATCTTATCCTACATTCTTTCCGCTTCCCCACTACTCCTCCAAGCTGCCATCATCAAAAACTTCTCCCAAATTTCATTGGAGAGGAAAATTGTCAAACCCCCTCATCTATTTATTCCTAGGACTGACTTATAACTTTTTTTTTATCAGTCCTTGCTTAATATCCATGCCCATAACAAAAATCTTATGTTGAGTAGTAAGATTCTCACCCAAAATAACTTCGCAATTCATAAAAATTCCTCTATATCGTTTCCTCATAAGCAAGTAATCTATATGTGATTTACTCAGCACGCTACAAAAGGTAAGCAATTGATCAACCTTCTTTAATATGAACAAGTTAGCTATCACCAACTCAAAAGCTCTAGCAAAATCCATGAGCGAGGTTCTACCACAGTTTCTAGCCCTAAAACCAATGCCTCCATGCACATCATCAAAACCACTAAGAGATTCCCGATGTGTACATTGAAATCTCTGCCAATGAATTAAAAAAAAACCTCTCAAGATCGCATCAAATTCCTCCTAAAAACATGTATTTTACCTCTTTTTCTAAGAATAAATGTGGAGCATATGCACTAACTACATTCAATATTAGCCTTCCAATGACTAGCTTGATCTCCTAACTACATTCAATATTAGCCTTCCAATAACTAGCTTGATCTCCAACCATTTATTGTTTATCCTCTGAAAACTACCACTTGCTCTCTTTGGTCTTCAAACTTCTTGAGTAACCAAGTTTGAACCCATCCACATCCCAAACTTTAGAACCTGCCAACTAGTCTCTTGAATGTAGGCTATATTGATCTTCCTCTTTTTAATGATTTTCACTAACTCAACGAACTTCATGGAAAAATTCCATAAGTTTCAAGACTTACTATCAGCCTTGCAACCCCCTTTATCCCATACTCGAACCTGACCCCAATCGCAGATAAGACTATGTTAGTGAAAAAACTTACAAGATAATAAAATTGCAAGATTACAATTGAAAATAAAATGAAGAAAGTAATCTCTTCAGGCTGAGGCGCGGATATCTCGCTCTCTTTAAGGTGATTCAAGCCCACTGCAGCAAATGTTTTCACCGGTCCAGCAGTAGTCCTCTTTGACTTGTCCCCTCCAGGATATAACAGCCTTCACAAAGTATAACTCAACAACTCTGGACAAGAGTTGAGTCCAAAGCTCCACAAAAAAGAACACCTCCCTTCAACTAATAAGAACTCTCTTTTAGACTAACTCTTTCACTCTTTGTTTTCTCTTATGAATTGTGTGTCTCTAAAACCAAATGAAGACCACCACTATTTATACTACAAGAAGTCTTCCTAGCAATGAATAGGAAGATAATGGAGGTAGTAAATAGTGAAGATAATGGCCTTAGAAGTTTCATAGGTTACAATGGGAGTTACATAGGTTACATAAGTTACAATGGGAGTTACATAGGTTACAATGGGAGTTACATAGGTTACATAGGTTACAAAGAGTAATGGAGGAATTAAGAATGAAATACATTGATGGATAACCAATGCTAATGGATGATGTAGACGTCATCCATTCCAATGTTCATTGTTATAACTCCAAAATAAAGCAATTTAATATGTTAAATATTAATATTAAAATGCTAATAACCTAACAGACTATATTATATCATAACTTTTCAGGGCCACTAAGGCTAAACTAAGTTGACAGGAAGAAATACATAAATCGTTAATACACAATGATAAAACTAACAAAAGTTTTATCTACACTATACTACGGAAAGAAATCAATGGAAATTCTGAAATTCACAGGAATTCAATAACAAATATGCATGTAAATTCCAAATAGGATAAATGAAGGTTAAGGTATAGAGTCGGGAATAAATTCTGTAAAAAGAAAGATCAAGAGAACATCGATTTACACCGGTAGTACCGAGAGGTTTAAAAATAGCAACAAACCTAAGTTTGGATGTCGTCGAAATAGTTGAATGTCATCGGAAGTCACCAGAAATGGTTGGAAGACGCCAGAAATGGATGGATGTTGCCCTATCTGGTCTTTACAGGAGTGTATGTTGTCAGATGTCCCTGGAGATCTCCCGAAATGACTGGAAGTCGCTAGAAATAGTTGGACGTTGTTCAATTCAGTCTTTATAAGAAAGATCTGGTACAGATCTGTACCGATCACATTTTCTAGCAAGAATAGTGTCGACCATGATTTCGTCTTGCGGGTGGTGAGAGACAAGAAGGAGAATATTTAAAAAGAAAGAGTATGATACGGGATAACAAGAATTCGAGAGATTTCTTGAATGAATAAAAGACGACTAAAAAAGTCAAGAATATTAACTTTAGTTTGATAAACAATTAAATATTTTCTATTGAAACATATAGAAATTAGGTAAAATTTATTAATTATTTGAGAAAAAAACTAGAAATACTAATAATGATGAAAGTACTTTCAGTAATTTACATAATTTATAGAATTTTCACTCATTACTGAGAAATCATATTGAAACAAAAATTGAGAATCTTTGAGTTCACACCAATTCACTTCTCAGTTCTCCAAATAAAAAAAATACTTTACGAATAAAAAAGTAGTAGCCACCAACAAGAGATGAAATTTTTCCACATATTTGTTGGGTTTTATTTGCCCGGACTTTTTTTCATAAATAGTTTTTCCTTTTAAGAAAAAGTTTTAAATTAGCTAGTCCTTTTTCTGGTAGGAAAAGATTTAGAACTCTATAAATAGAGGCATGTTCCTTCTAACTTCATTAGCATTCACAATATAGTCTTAAGGCCTTTGAGAGTTTTGACTAGGGGGAGAATTGTGAGTCACAAGATTAATACGTTATCACTTGTGTGAACCTCCCATGTATTCCTCCGAGTTAATTGGTTGAGGTTGTTTCTCTCTATATTTTGTACTCTCATGTTTATATAGTGGATTGCTTATCTCCTTTGTGGACGTAGGTCGGTTGACTGAACCACGTCAAATTTTTGTATCTTTTGATATCTTTCTCGTTTGTCTTCTTACTCATGGTTAGGGCTGGCAAGGGGACGGGGACGGGGATGGGGGACGGGACGAAGGGGGAAGGGAGGGGAGGGGGGTCGGCAATGGGGGATTTGGCCGGTCGTGGGATTGGGGTGACTGGGATTGGGGGGACAAAAATATGTCCCATCCCGTCTCACTATATATACGGGATGTGACGGGGTTTGGTGGGACGGACGGGACGGGATGAGGGATTTTTTATTTTTGTAAATACTTATTTATTTGTATTGAAATTATATGTTTTTAACTAATAAATTTTAAATTTAACTTTCAAATTTCAAATTAAATTTTCAAATTTCAAGATTCAAATTTCAAATTAAATTTTCAAATTTCAAATTTCAAGCTTCATGTTTCAAATTTCAAGTTTCAAATTCAAGCTTCATGTTTCAAGTTTTAAATTTCAAATTTCAAATTTGAGAAGTTTAAATTTGCATTTTAAATATTTTAGAGTAATTTAAACTTGAAATTTCAAATGTCAAATTTCTTTTTTTAAATTAAGTATTTTAAAGTTAGTTTAGTATATATTTACATATGTATGCGTAATTGTATATATTAAAATTAAAATGTAAGACAATAATTGTATAAAAAATACTTGAATAAAGCCTTCAAATTTATTCAATAAAGGAGGATACATGAGCCGAAGTGGATACCAATGGAGTAGAGGAATTACTAATCAATGGCCATGGTGGAGGGAGATATGGAACAGAATGAATGTGTCAAAACATAGTTTTATATGATGGATTTTCATGCATAGAAGATTACTAACTAGAGATAGACTTTCAAAAATGGGAATATGTCAAGACAAAGAGTGCTTATTGTGTGGAAGCAACCCAGAAAGTATTGATCACTTGTTTTTTGAGTGTGAATTTTCAAAGAAATGCTTGAGAGGGGTACTGTATTGGTTGAAGATAGGGATCAATAACACAAAAGAGATATGGAGGAGAGTAACAAGAAAGCTAAAGGGAGGTATTGTGGAACAATTACCAAAGAAGTTTTAGCTGCACTCATATATCATATATGGCTGTTGCGGAATAGGGCCTTGTGGAACAAAGTAGTAACAAGACCTGCAACATTAATGAAGAAGATCAAAGAGTAAATTAGGAGCAAGACAAGTGGAAGCACCCCAAAAAATGCAATAGTGTAGATAAAGCCTGGATAGATAAGTTGTTTTACTCATGTAGATAGTGCACATGAGCATAGATAGAGGATAGAGGTGGAAACTGATTGAAAGATTGTAACTAAAACATGTTTGAATTTAATAAAAGCTGTTAGTTTGACCAAAGAAAAAACTTAGAACTTAGAAGTTACAATTTACAAATATTAGTGGAGTTACTAATCTACGCAGCCACCTTCTAGGAAGGGTTCTGTTTCAATAAGTTCTCATATGTAAAACTAATATTTGTTAAAAATATTAGATGAGTAACTAATTTTACGCAGCCACTTTCTAGGAAGAGTTATGTTTCAATTAGTTCTGGTATGTAATTTAATAATATCTATATTCTCCTTTAAAATTCAATTCTATTTGTCGCATCATATCGATGGTGATATCCTCTGGTGTTTGACAAACTTGCTGGAAACTCTTATGACTCTAATTCATCATCACTACATTCAATTGCCGTTTTGATCCAAGTTGCTTGTTTGGAACTTAACTTTGGAAAATTATTATTCCTCCTATTGGCATTGACCCAATCTCTAAATAAAACTGTTGTTTTCAAACTTTCTTCCGCCAATGAACGCCTATGATCGCCAATTTGGAACCTTGCCGCACTGAAAGCAGCCTCCGATGCAACCGATGAAGCTTGAATAGCTAGAACATCACAAATCATTTTGCTCAAAAATGGAAATGCAACGCTCCGCCTCCTCCACCATTCTAATAAATCTTCATTGTCATCTTTGATTTCCAATACTTCTAAAGATTAATTAAGATATTCTTCAAAATCATCACGGTTAGTAGAATTAAGACCAAGAACACCTTGCATATAAGTTGAAATTCGAACTTCAAAATCAATCTCAGGATTAGAAGTTTGACCAACTTCTCCTTGAGTATTTTCCGTAGGTCTATATTTTTCATACAACATTTTTGCTCCGGATTTTATGCTAGACTTACACGTTTTCAAGTTGAAATTTCTTCAGGTAAAATTTCTAAAGTATCACAAAAAAGTGTCAACAAGTGCCTGTACACCTCGTAATTTATAATCAGGATGAAGTAAAGTAGCAGTTAAGAAAATCTGAGGAATAGGATAAAAAGATTTTTAAAATTTTTCAATCATACCTTCAATTACAATTCTAAATTTATCTATTTTATTATATTTAGAAAATTAAATTGAAAGAGCACAAACATTTATTAATACTGATGAAATAGTAGGATAATAAATTCCAGAAAATATGGTTGTAGCATCATAAAAAAGTCTTAAAAATTGTAATAATTCTTTAGTTTCTTCCCAATCTTCATCACAAATTCTATCTAATGAGTCAATATTATGAGCATTAAACACCATTTGTATTGGTCGTTTATATTTGTAAGCAACTAAAAACATTTTGTAAAAAGAATTTCACCTTGTTTTAATATGTCTTGGAATTTTTCTAGGTGACAATTCACATAGCAAACAACACTCATTAAATTCCCTAATTCTAGCAGCTTTGTTAGTATGAAAAATCCAGGCAACGACATATTCAATTTTCATGCAACCACAATCAAATAATGAAATATCATCTTGAACAACTAAATTTAATATATGTGCAACACATCTAACATGAAAAACATTAATGTCAATTGGACATAATCTAACTTTTAACATCCTAGCAGCGTTTGTATTATTAGATGCATTATCTAATGCGACAGACATTACTTTATCTATAAACATGTAATAGTCTAAAACACTTAAAATATTTGAAGCTAAATATGCACCGGTTTCTTTCTCTACAGATTCTTTATGACTTAAGATTCTTTTTCGCAAATTTCAATTATGATCAATTCAATGTGCTGTAACAGTTAAATAATCATGTCCATTAGCACTACGACCTATATCCAAGGTATAGACACTCTACTATCTAATATGCTAAATATACAATGGAGAAATTGACAATGTTTACCGTGATATTCTAAAACATCTGATTTAACAGTATTTCTTGAAAAAACTCTATAAGCAGGACTATAAGTTTGTTGAATATATTCAATAAAATCGGGATTTGAAGGAAAACTATAAGGCAAACCACAAACAAAAACCATTTTAGCTAAATTGTCATGATCAATTTCCTTATTATATTTATGTTGTGTTAGTGGACCACCGGGATTAGAAGGATCTAATGTTCCTCAAACCATGTTAGAAGCCCCTACCGATTCATTACCACTAATATCAAATTCATTAACTGGAATTCCTTTTTTTCTATTGGCTAATGCTTTAGCTTCTTTATATTGAATCAGCACACAAGATAACAAATGTCTATTTAATCCCCTCGTCCCACCTTGACCCCACCTTGTTTATGTTTAAAAGGTTGCTCACACTTATTACAAATAACAACACCATTTTCCTTATCGAAAGTCATAAATTGCCACACATTAGAAGTTTTAGGGCGTTGATACTTCACCTACTCCCTTGTGGAGGTATAAGGGATGGACGTTCACAATTTTGCTTCGTTGAACTTGTAGTTTCATTTGGAACTTGTGTCATCGACTTAGTAGGTGTATCTTCTAATTCCTCTTCTCCCGTTGTTTTAAACTTTCATAACGTCGATTAAGATTAATATTACCTTAACATCATTCTAAACTTTCATGATCGAGTTGAACATTTAAATTAATATCATAAGAAGTATCATCAACATAAGTAGAATTATTGTATTAAATCTAACTCTAGACATAGATTTAGATGAAGTACCACCATATTTACTCTTATTTTTTTTCTTTACTTTTATTTTTACCAAAATTAAATATTTTAAAAATACCACCTTGTTCGTTCTCTTTTTCTTTACCGATATTTTTTTTGCTAGAACTGATGTTAATATATATATATAAAGTGTAATATAAAAATAATAATAACACAAAAATTAAAGACGAAAAATAAAATATAAATATTATGAAACGAATGTACCAAATGTCTCCGTTAATAGTAGACGTTAAATCGATTCTTGAAGCTTGTTGTTTTTTGTAACTTGTAACTTGTAACTTATAACTTGTAATTTGAAACTCTAACAAATACTTGATAGCAAATATGAGATAATATATATATATATTGATATTATATGAAAATTTAGAATTGAAAATTGAAATATATGTATTATAATAATATGAGAGTTAAATGGAATAGAAATTAAAACTTAAAAATTAAGATTGAGACTTGTGAGTTGAGAGGATACAGAAAATAGATGAGAGAAATTAGAATAGATGATTTTGTAAGAAATTGTAAGGGATAGAGGGGTATTTATAATATCAAAAATGGGTTAAAGTGTGATCATCATAACTTGAGGATTTAAATTAAAGTATTAAAAGTAGGGGGTGGTAGGGGGTGTTGGGGAAGTGAAAAAGTTGAAAAATTCANTTAGGGGGATCCCGCAAACCGTCCGGTTCAGCGGGGTCGGGACCGGGCCAGGTCGACCGGACGAAGGGGTGAATCGGCCCCTGATCGGTCCTTTGAACCCCCATTCCTAGAACCCCCTTGTGTGACAGGATCGGGTCCGGCGGGTCGATTCTCGAGCGGNNCGCGAGCCGGGGCGGCCGACCCGATCCCCCTGCCAGCCTTACTTATGGTGTTTCGAGGTTTGCTTTGCTAGCTTCCGCATTTACACCTGCTTATTTATTATCCTAACAAGTGGTATCAGAGCCAGATTCAATAATGGAATCAGGTTCAGTGGTTCGATAATCAATTATTGAACCAGGTTAGAAAGAGGTGTTCATCTTAACGAATGTAGTTCTAGCCGCTACCTTTTTGATAATGTAGAAGCAAGCTGTTGAAGATTAAGTGAAAAAGGTGGACAAATTTATTTTGTCAGAAATTAGGCCAAGGGGGAGATTTGTTAGGTTTTATTTGCCCTGATTTCTTGCCATAAATAGGTTTTCCTTTTAGGGAAATTTTTTTTGGATCTGCTAGTCCTTTTTCTGGTAGGAAAAAAGATTTAGGACTCTATAAATAGAGGCATGTTCATTCTAACTTAATTAACATTCACAATGTAGTCTTAAGGGCTTTGAGAGTTTTGGTTAGGGAGAGAATTTGTGGGTCACAAGCTTGATACATTATCACTTGTCTGAACTTTCCATGTATTCCGAGTGAATTGGTTGAGCTTGTTTCTCTCTATATTTTGTAGTCTCATGTTTATATAGTGGATTGCTCATCTCCTTTGTGGACGTTGGTCGACCGAACCACGTTAATCTTTGTGTCTTTTGGTATCTTTCTCGTTTGTCTTTCTTACTCATGGTCTTCAAGGTTTACTTCGCTAGCTTTCACATTTACACCAACTTATTTTGGTCCTAACAATAGGCACATGTTTAAGAAAGATATATATAAGGATAAATTGAAATACATCTATCGTTTTTGTGTTTTTCGTAATGACAGATATTCATACAAATAAGTGAATATGATCTAGTGAATTTTACTCATCAAAGTCAAGAAAAAGGTCTAAAACACCATTAATTTAGATGAATGTTTTTTTCGACGAATAAGAACTTTTTTTTATCAAATTTATAAGAATAACTATTTAGAAGTCATAAATAGGATAAACAATTTAATTTATAACTTTTAAAGGTAGTTTTGCCATGTATTTTTCATGTGTTTATGTCATGACATGAAACCGGATTATGATGAAACCTGCTCTTAACCCCTATTAGGCAACCAAAAACCAACTAGCGATAAATAAATCTAAAAATAATAAAGGTTGAAGAAATGGCGACAAAAGAATGGGCCTTAGCATAGAAATATAGCAAATGGTATCAAATATACAATAAGGTCTGAAAAGAGACCGAGAAAGACATATATATACAAAAGCTAAACACTGGACCTGGTGTCACTATTACAAGACCGTCTAAAGTACGGAATAGAGTTATTTACAATAAGGTTGTCTAACAAACTACAAAATATCTAGACATAATAAGATGAAAAGTATACATTCTCTGAACGCTAAGTGCTCATATTATGACCCAAAAAACTTGAGTCATGATGACACCTATCGAAACCCTCTGGTAGTTAAGCCAACTCATATCCCAAAACGACAAGTAACATGCATATTTGGAAGAATTAACAACCAACGAGAAGATAAAAACAATAAAAAGGAATACATAATGGAAACAAGGAAATGACATAGATATATACAAATATACAAATACAATCCCACAACCTAGTGACCGTAGGTACAAAGCTAATAAAAGAGTACAAGCTACAAAATAACCAAAATAAGTACAAACTTATCTTGGACTCAAAATACTATCCAAAACTATATACATAGGGAGATGAGTCAAACTAGCTAGGATGCCATCAGGTCAACCTCTATCTCCGAAAGCCCCTGCTGCAGTATAAAAAATCATCATTGTTAGTTGGCGCTCAGATCTGCATTAGGAAAACCAAATTCAGAGTGTAACATGAGTATCAAAATAGTAGGATTCCAGTAGCCAGTAGGCATCATAGGACAACTGATCTTGAAAACAAAATGCATAATGAAAAGCAAGGAAATAAACGATAGTTAACGCTCATAAGAACGAAACAATATAAGAAAGTCTAACTATACATCTCGATGATCTAGCGAGAACAAAATAATAAAGTAAAACAACTAACTATTACCTAACTACCTCATACGCCAGAAGAAACACACATGTTCAATCGAAAACAACCCTTTGGAATGTAGGACGAGAACCCGCCACTTGGTTTGATAAAAATTGAACTTCATTGTATAAAGCCTCAAATATATCAGCCCTACTAGTCGCAAATTTAAGGCCTGGTCATGACGCTCTTTATCCTCTATGAAGTCGTACACTTTGGCTACAACCTTTTGCACATTTGGGGACCATTCGTGGTTCAAGGTCCGGGCTCTACACCTTTTAGGTTTGGGAGACTCTTATTGGTTACTTGCCTTCTCCGACTCTAGAATCATCGTGACTTATCCTTTGCTTATGAGATCCAATTAAGTTTAGTTAGATGTACTTGTGGTTTTGTTTCTTCATTAATTGGTCACATTTTATTCATGAAATGACTTTGGTCAATTTTTATCTTAGTACACTGACGTGCATTTTCTTAAATTATGCGTTAACTTCTATTGTGTCTAGATTCTATCATATCGTATAACTTGTTGGGACTGACGGTTTGGTCACCTAGTTGTTCGTTTAGTTTTTGCGTAAGTTCCCTTGCTTTGGAGCTTTTAAACATGAACGGTTGACTTAGTAAAAGTTCAAGAAAAAGGCCTCAAAATGCAATATCGTATTATTTTTGTTAAATTTGTGAAATAGAGAAAAGACATAAAGTGACGCCTGAAGTTGTCCCGAACTTTTAAAAAGACACCTTAACTATGCAGGCGTCCTATTACCCCCTAAACAATTTTGAATATATATTATTACATCATTTTTTGATCAATTCCAAATTTTAAATGACAAGTGTTATCACACACCAATCATTGTGTGCATGTTAATTTAATTTGGAATATAATTTTTTTTCATTTTAAGTTTTTCTTTATTTCTCTCTCTTACTTTTTGACTTATTCTAATTTTATTACTTTAATTTTAATTTCATTTCAGTTTTTAATTCATCTTCCACCGCTACTTTCAAGCTCCCTCCATTTTCTTTCTTTCTTTCTTCTTCTTCATCTCTCACCCTCACCTAAATCCACCCCCACATCAAGTTGAGCCTCTCCATTTTCTTTCTCTTTTCTTCTTCTTATTCGGTCAAATTCCTCACTTCCCAAAATTATATTATTTTCTAGACTTTGTTGAGTTGTTGATAACAAAACTAATTATTTTTCTAAGAAAGATCAAAAATTTTAAAGCATCATCATTTAATTTATCTCATTTTCATATAAATTCAAAACAAAAAATGATAATTTTGAAAGCATAAAAATTCTCCATAATTGAAAAAGTTTAATTAAAATTTGTGTAAAAAAAACTAAATAATGCCTACTAATGATCTTGAAATCTAATGAGTTTATCAAATTGTTTGAAATGTAATAAATATCTAGTTATAATTTTAAAATTGAAGAGAGTTAAACTAATAGTAAAATAAAAGAGAGATGGAGTTAGGGTAAAAAGATACATTGAAAGTGATAAGTTAATGAAGATGAAAAATGAATTTTTGAAGAAGGAAGAAGGAAAAAGGAAAAAGGAAAAAGGAAAAAGATAATAAGGAGAAAAAAGCTAAAACAATAAGAAAAATAAAAAAAATATATATATTATAGCAAAATTCTTGTAAAAATAAAATTATATTTATTTTTTTTAGTTTGTTCACGCTCTTTAAGAGAGTGCCTACACTCTCCATGCCTGGTGGACAAAAAATGATGTAATAATATCAGGTCAGCATTGTTTAGGGCCTAATAGGACACTTGCATAGTTTATGTGTCTTTTTGAAAATTCAGTACAACTTCAAGTGTCACTTTATGTCTTTTCTCATGTGAAATGATAAGTTGTTTAATTAAATATGGTTAGATATAGAGAGAATCAAGATGTCAGATTTTTTTTTTGAAAAAAAACATCAGATAAAACATTAATTCTATAATTAAAAATACAAATTTAATTTATTTGATTAAATGAGCATTTAACAAGTATAAAATGTGGACGCACAATCATTTTTATTATATTTTATAATTATTTAGTGAAACATGTTATAT
>NC_028641.1:11606098-11637166 GCF_001406875.1 Solanum pennellii | reverse complement strand
TATATATATATATATAAAGTTTTACTTTTGTTATTTTATTTTAGGTTTAAAGTACATAAGTGATCCACTTAAACATGTTTCAAAAAGTTAATGGTGCCTCACAAACCTTTTGTTGGTTTGCCTTTACCAAGATAATTCTTTTCTCCAAGAGGGTGAATAGAGTAGAAAGTCAATGTAGTAGGCTTTTATGATCATGAAAAATATATTGCATAATGAAATAGCCCTTGGGGTAATGAGTTAGACCTTGATAAAGGGTAGAGTGAAGTTAGTTTTGATTTCCCAAGACTATACTTTGAAGAGTAGATGATTAAGCATAGTTGTAATTATTTGTCTTACAGTTAGAGCATTCCAAGGTGTGAGAAAAAGAAAGGCTCCGCGAATTAGCTTACAGTTTACATGGTGTGTGACTTTGATTAGTCCTTCATATGCGATATAAAAATATGTTGATTGGTCTTCATTGTGAATGATATTTGTTGAGATAATGATTCTTGTATAAATAAGTTGTGAATAGTATTATGTGCACTTAATGAGGAATTATGTGATCGAGCACCATGCTAGTACAAGTAATTGATCGGGCACCACACCAATATGGTGCATGGATATCCCAGGTCTTATGTAGTACATGACAAGATGAGTAAGATTCAAGACTCTTTAGCATACATGTTTATATGCTGTGTGAGTGACTGGTGAGACTGATGACATACATATGCCATATATCAGTGTGGATATATTTTCTTATTGTATGTGACGGAATATAGATTGCAATATTTTTTATGATGATTATCTTAGTAGTGGTGAGTTATATTTCCATTGGGTAATGATACTTATATGTTTGGAGTGAGACCATTTATTGCTACACATATGGTTGATGATGATTTCTTGATTGTGGGCCATTTGTTGAATATTTGGAGTGAACATTCTGCTTATTTGATGGATTATGTTTATATACTTGTTACTTGTTTGAATTGTCATATGATACCTACTAGTATATTCTAATTGTATTGATTTTACTACTGCACTTTTTTCGAGTATACATTGTGATCTAGAGATGTCTATATGCAGTTCCACACTAGCATAGTTACATTCAAATCTGAGTACTTTCGTCAATGCAACCACATATTTTCTAATGATTGATGTATTTCCTTTTAAGACATTGACCTAGTTTATTGGTTTTTGTTACTCTTAGACATTTGATAGATAGAGTTCTAGTGTGATATCTTTCAGATATTGGAAATGCAATTTATTATGGTTGATACTTTATTTCTTGTCTTAATGCTTCACTTTATGATTAAGATTTAGTATTAGCATACATTAGTTGGTAAGATTTAGTTCACCCTCGAAGGAGGTTATTGTGGGTACCAATTAGGACAATCTATGTCATGACAATTGATATTAGAGCCCTATGTTTGTTGATCTCGTCATACAAGAACATGTCTAATAGAGTCTTATGAAATTGTACTGAGACGTCTGTATGTCTCTTCGAGAGGATACAAGACACTAGGAAAAACCCACTTCCTTCTTTCCTTCACTTTATTACTTGATTTTAATAGGTATCTAGTGATAAAATTGGAATCTAACTCTTTCACTCTTTTTTGTCGAATATAGTACGGACATGTTCAAGAGAAGGTAGAGCAAAGGCACCCAAGATAATTGCTAATGTTGTGACTCGCGCTAGAGGACAAGATAGAAGAGGTGTTCGTGGTAGGAAGAAAGAATTGATTCCAGCAAGTGCCAGATCTCCAGTTATTGATTAGGTAAAAAACAATTGATTCCTCCACACCATAAGAAAATCTTGTGATAGCACTAGAGAAGATGAAGGCGATGAATAATAACCAATTTCAACAATAATGCAGTAATTGACTGTAATTTATGCAAGTCAATTTCAAAAGTTAAACCCTTGGCCTACTTTCAGGTTTTGTATTAATTTTAAGCTTGTTCTCCATTACCCATTAATGTTTAGCAATAACCCAACAATTTATGATCAAAATCCCATCCTTATATCAATTTTAAACATTCATAAGGAATAAGGGCAAAAATATGAATGAATTTAGGCAAACTAACCTTTAAACAACAAAGTAATTGAGTATAAACTAATATAAAACTTACCTTGAAGCTTAATAAAGTTATAGAAGAAGAAGATTGAAAATAGAGTGTGCTTCACGGTTTTATTTGAGAGAAATTGCAAGAATAGTGGTGCAAGAAGTGAAAAAATGAGGGGAGAAATTGGGGGATGAGTTTTTAAATAAGTGTACCAGGCTGGGTTAACCCCAAAGTTTTCCTCAATTGTACCCAAATTTGCATAGGGTGTACCATGAGGCCTATCTTGTGTCTAAGGGGTGAGATGGTAATGTACTAATATCTTTTTAAAAGAAATAGAAATAGTCCTTTACAATATATTTTTATATCAACTTTAAGTCAGGATCGAATCCAAGAAAATAAGAGTGATTTCTATGTCTATGTTTCATTATTTGTTTGCAGCGGGAAATTAAATTTGGGGGAGGGGGTTGGGGAAACTACATTATCTTACATATTTAAATTGAACTATATTATAAAATCTGATTCAAACAGTTGATAGCATGGGTCTATAACATCCAATTGGATTATCACATTTGAATATGAAACGATATTGACATGGGTAACATTGACTTCGACTGAATTTACAATTTCCCAATATAAAAAGGCAATTCTCTTTTGATTTTTCCAAACCCCAAAATGTTTCAAATTAAACAACCAATTTAGCTCAAGTAAACTACTCTATTTCTAGCAGCAATTATCAAATGGGTAAAAGCCCAAATCCTTGCTAATGAATCCTTCTTAAAACTTTTACCCATTTTTCAAGTAAAATAATCAATGGTTAGTAACTCTTCAATTCAAGTAAAATAAATCCTAAGCTTTAATAGTTGTATAATTTTCTTCTCAAATAAGCTAAAAGTAGAATTAGATCTTCTTCTCTACTATGTATCAACTTCGGTCCCCAAATTATCAATTTCCAAGAGATTCATTAAGTTGGTAAACACCAACTTATTAAAATCCCAAACATAAGTTATTTCTTGTCATCAAGAAAATACATTCCTATTAGGTGAGAAGAAGACTTGAACTCTTGGCAATTTGACAAATGTCTTTTGTAGCACATATAACAATTTACACTATTTTGAGCTCTTATAAAACATAAATTTTCTATCTTTAAAAAGGCTTTTCATAGATGTGTCAAATCAAGAAGAGGATGAGAAAGAGGAAGATGTCCCTCAAGGGTGAGAAATCTCAAATTCTGATGAAGAACCACCTCCAAGAGGTAAAAAAAATGTTGGGTGACATTTATCAAAAATGCAACTTTGTCAGTGTTGAGGAACAAAATTATGAGGAGGCAATAAAACATGATGTTTGGAAGAAAGCCTTGGCAGAAAAAAATCGAATGATTGAGAAAAAAAACTTGGGAGTGTGTGAATATATACCCAAAGAAAGAGAAGTTCTAAGTCTAAAACGTATTTATAAAACCAAATTCAATCAAGAAGGAGATATTCAAAAGCACAACAGAAAGGCGACATTCACCAAAGTACTTCCGAAAGAAAAGTTTTTCCATCTTCGAGAAGCCTTAGAGTTTTCAAATAAATGCATTAAGTGGAATTGTTGGAAATAGTGTATTCACACTTTGATGTTTAGTGTTTCAATATTGTCTCTTAGTTTTTCAAGAAGTCTTTTAGAATTTTGTAATACATGTATCTCGTTAATTGTGCAAAAGATAAAATTTATTATTTTGAGTAGTATAAATAGGGTTGTAGTTAATGATTATAATCATCTCAAGTAACCTTAAATAGTCTATATAAAACTTGAGCACTCTCTAAGTAAGTATTTTCCTTTTACATTTCCTATAGATACATGTAGTGTATAATGGTACCCATGAAAGTTTGATTAGTATTGGTCAGTTCATGGAAATTGGCTACTCTTGTGTTTAGAGATAATTAGTGCAAGATTTGCTATAAAATTGATCCAAATCAAGTCATTATCGAAGTACAGATGATAAAAAGAAAATTTCCTTTGTAATTTCATTACAATGCATTCAAAAATGAAGTTGCAGATGATTCATGACTTTGGCACAAAAGATCTTGTCACTTGAATTTTCAAGGTTTGAAAGCTTCTCAAGCAAAACGACATAGTGCACGACCTTCCGCAGATGCATATTGAGATTAAGGTAGAGAATAATTTTATCATATCTTTATTAAATCAAAAAGAGGATAAGAAAGAGGAAGATGACCCTCACATCTCAGATTCAAATGATGAAGAACCACCTCTAAGACATACAAAACCGTTGAGTGACATTTATCTAAGATGTAATTTTGCTTGTGTTGAGAAAGAAAATTATGAGGAGGCAATAAAACATGATGTTTAGAAGAAAATCTTAACAGAAAAATTCGAATCATTTAGAAAAATAACTTGAGTGTATGTGAATATATACCCAAAGAAAGAGAAGTTATAAGTTTAAAGTGGACTTATAAAAACCAAACTCAATCAAGAAGGAGATATTGGAAAGAACAAGAGAAAGATGAAATTCAGTTATAATTATTGTCAGACAAGAGAATGACTTTCTGACATCTTCACTAAAGCACTTTCGGAAGAAAAGATTTTCCATCTTCGAGAAGGCATTAGAGTTGTCAAATAAATGCACTAACGAGCATTGTTGGAATTAGTGCATTCACATATTGATGTTTTGTCTTTCAATATTGTCTCTTAATTTTTTAGGAAGTCTTTTAGGGTTCTGTAATATATATATATGTCTAGTTATTTGCGATACATGTATCTGTAGGAAATATAGAAGGAGAGTTCTTTCCCAGAGAGTGCTTTTGTTTTATATAGGCTACTTAAGGCCACTTGAGATGATTACAATCATTAACTACATCCATATTTATACTACTCAAAATAGAAAACAAAAATTTTTGCAAAATTAACCAGATACTGTTAAATTAAGTCTAAGGCTTAATTCAGACACCAAAAGCTATCTCAAATGGAGGATGATTGTCCAAGCCTTATAAGGAATCAACTCATCTCTTTTACCAGCGTGTGAGACTTTTTCCATTCTTAACACCCCACCTCACGTGCAGTGCTTAATATCTAGTGCATGGACATTTTTTTATTTTTGGAGCGGCCCAACATTGGGTGAGAAAGTCTCTGCTATGATACAATTTTAAATTAGTTCATAGGCTTATCTCACACACCAAAAGCTAGCTCAAAGGGAGGAGGATTTCCCAATTCTTATAAGGACTCCACCCATCTCATTAACCACCAAAATGAGATTTTGTCATTCTTTAACAATGAAGTCTCATTTTGACGTGCACACTTTTTTTATCTCCTCCCCAATGATTTCACCTAGATTTATCAAGATGTGATTGAAGCTACAAGCCACAAGTATCTCTTTGTGAATGGCTATTTTGGTATCATTTATGGAAGAAATCAAGCATGAACACACAAAGTTGAGACAATGCTTGGCTTGAATGGTCAAATCTTTCTTCATACTTGTGCTACCAGACTTGGCCCAATAAGACATCCCCGAGCTATAACCTATGCAATGTAAGGGCATTGAACTTCCTTGATTCCACCTGATGTGCATATTCAGTACCAAACACATTTTAGAATCATAAAACACATAGTTTATGGCCTTTATTGTGCAATTAACCACTACATCATGAACAAAAAAAACACTTCCTAAGACATATCTACCAACGCCTTATAGTATTTATGATTCATCCTACCTTGGTAGGAAGCAAAAACCTCATGAACTATTTCAGGAAACAAACAACCGAGAAATTCAAAGAGAAATTGACACTCCCTCTTAAATATTTTTTGTTCTAACTCCACATAGTTATCTCGGAAACCATACAAACAAAAGTCCTTTTAAATGTTCATGTCGCTGACAACCTTTGAATACCATAGATTTGCATGGATGATCCTCGAAATATTCTAGACATGACAAATATTCTAGAATGGAGAATTATTTGTATATATGTATGAACTTATACATACAACTATATTATTTTTATTTTATCCCCAAGTAAATAATATAAATAGAGAGACACTCATCAGTAAATACATCAACCAAATATCTCTCCAATGCAAATCTCCCTCATAATTCTCTTGCTAGGGAAATTTGTATTTGAGAGAACTTGAATTAATTTCTTGATTCGTTTAGTGATGAATGACTCTATATTTATATTAGTCACTTGTGGCTAAAATGAAAATAAAATTTATTTTATTAGTTCATACATATTTACAATGATACCCCTTTCTAGAATACTCTACAAGCCTAGAATATTTCAAAGATCTTCCATGCAAATCTATGATATTTTAAGGTTGCGAGCGACGTGATTTAAACATTGAAAAGGAATTTAGTTGTTTATTTCCTAAAATCTTCTCATAAGAGGAAAATTACGAATGACTACATATACCATTAAAATAAGCCTAGTGAGAGGAATCGATACATCAATAAAATCAAAGACATCAAGTAGAAATATCGCCCATAAGGGCATACAATAATTACGAATTATGCAACCAAAGGCATACAAATGTATCTAAAATATCTCAAAACAACAACCAAGCCTGAACTTGATACCATCATCAATATATCTCATAATATCATAACAAAAATGAACTCCCCAAGTAAAAAATATGCATTGTCCCTAATTCATAAAATAAAGCATTCATGAAGGTAGGGAGTTAGGACTACCTAACTGGAATCACGGTACATCATGGGGACCTATCAGAGTAACATTAATGTCTGATGCCTCCTTAAGCTGGTCCTCACATTTGCATTTGCACTAGAACTCCAACTTTCACCTTAAGGTATAAGCCCCAAAGCTAATCATTTTTATCAATGTGGGACAACAATGTTATCTTAACATTCAAGCATTTAATAGAAATAAGACACATGAATGGCAATGAATGTTGGAATTAATGCATTCACACTTTGATGTTTAGTGTTTCAATATTGTCTCTTAGTTTTTCAAGAAGTCTTTTAGGATTTTGTAATACATGTATCTCGTTAATTGTGCAAAAATTTTTGTTTATTACTTTGATTATTATAAATAGAGTTGTAGTTGATGATTGTAATCATCTCAAGTAACCTTAAATAGACCATATAAAACTTGAGCACTCTCTAAGTAAGTATTTTCCTTTTATATGTTCTATAGATACATGTAGTTGATAATGGTACCCATGAAAGTTTGATTTGTGTTGGTCAGTTCATGGAAAATGGTTACTCTTTTGTTTAGATATAATTATTGCAAGATTAATGATAAAATTAAGACAAATCAAGGCATTATCGAAGTACATATGATTAAAAATAGAATTTCCTTTGTAATTTCATTACAACGCATTCAAAAATGAAGTTGTAGATGATTCATGACTTTGGCACAAAAGATTTTGTCACTTGAATTTTCAAGGTTTGAAAGCTTCTCAAGCAAAAAGACATGGTGCAAGAGCTTCCGCAGATGCATATTGAGATTAAGGTAGAGAATAATTTCATCGTATCTTAAGATGTATCAAATTAAAAAGAAGATGAGAAAGAGGAAGATGACCCTCAAAGGGGAGAAATCTCATATTCTGATGATGAAGAACCACATATAAGACGTACAAAAATGTTGAGTGACATTTATCAAAGATGCAACTTTTCCTGTGTTGAGAAAGAAGATTATGAGGAGGCAATAAAATATGATATTTGGAAGAAAGCCTTAACAGAAAAAATACGGATGATTTAGAAAAATAACTTGGGTGTGTGTGAAGATATACCCAAAGAAAGAGAATTTGTATGTCTAAAGTGGATTTATAAAACTAAACTCAATCAAGAAGGAGATATTGGAAAGAACAAGTGAAAAATAAAATTCAGTTGTAATTATTTCCAGATAAAAGAACAACTTGCTGACATCTTCACTAAAACACTTTTGAAAGAAAAGTTTTTCCATCTTCGAGAAGGGATTAGGGTTGTCAAATATATGCATTAAGGGGGATTATTGGAATTAATGCATTCACATGTTAATATTTATCTTTCAATATTGTTTCTTAATTTTTCAGGAAGTCTTTTAGGATTCTGTAATACATGTATCTAGTTATTTGAGATACATGTATCTATAAAAAAAATATAGAAGGAGAATCCTTTCTTAGAGAATGCTCAAGTTTTATATAGGCTATTAAGACCACTTTAAATGATTACAATCATTAACTACATCCATATTTATACTACTCAATATAGAAAACAAAACGTTTTGCACAATTAACTAGATACTGTTAAATTAAGTCTAAGGCTTAACTAATACCCCAAAGCTAGCTCAAAGGGAGGAAGACTGCAAAAGCCTTATAAGGAATCAACTCATATCATTTACCACCAGTGAGGGACTTTTGTCATTCTTTAACAGCCCACCTCACGGGCAGTGCTTAATATCTAGTGCGTGTACATTTTGTATTTTTGGGGGGCCCCAATATTGGGTGAGAGGGGTTTTGCTACGATACAATGTTAAATTAAGTCATAGGCTTATCTCACGCCCAAAAAACTAGGTCAAAGGAGGAGGATTTTCCAATTCTTATAAGGACTCCACCCAACTCATTAATCTCCAATATGAGACTTTGTCATTCTTTAACAATGAAGTCTCTTTTTGACGGGCACACCTTTTTTTTTATCTCCTCCCCAATAATTTCACCTAGATTTATCAAGATGTGATTGATACAAGGCACAAATATCTCCTTGTGAATGGCTATTTTGGTATCATTTCGGAAGGAATCAAGCATGAACACACAAAGTTAAGCCAATGCTTATCTTGAATGTCAAATCTTTCTTCATTATTGTGCTATCAGACGTGGGCCATGAAGACATCCGGCCCGAGCAATAACTTGAGCAATATAAGGGCATTGATCTTCCTTGTTTCCACCTGATGTGCAAATTCAGTACCCAACACCTTTTTAGAATCATACAACATATAGTTTATGACCTTTATCGTGCAATTAATCACTACATCATGAACCAAACCACTTTCTAAGAACGGATAGATATCAATCAACGCCTTAATATTTTTATGATACATCCTAGATTGCTAGGAAGTAAAAACCTCATGAACTATTTCAGGAAACAAATAAGCGAGAGACTCAAAGAGCAATTGCCACTCCCTCTTAACTACCGTTTCTTCCACCTACGTAGTTATCTAGGAAACTATAAAAACTAAAGTCCTTTCAGTGTTGAACTCATGTCAATAACAACCTTTGAATACCATAGATTTGTATGAAAGATCCTTGAAATATTCTAGACTTGACGAATATTCTAGAATGGAGAATTATTTGTAAATATGTATGAACTTATATATTTAAAAATATTATTTTTATTTTAGCCCAAGTTAGAAATATAAATACAGAGACACTCATCAGTAAACACATCAACCGAATAATTTAAAATCTCTCCAATACAAATTTCCCTCATAATTCTCTTGCGAGGGATATTTATATTTGAGAGAACTTGAAATATTTGTTTGATTCGTTTAGTGATGAATGAATCTATATTTATATTAGTCACTTGTCTCTAAAATGAAAATAATATTTATTTTATAAGTTTCTACATATTTACAAATAATACCCCATATTAGAATACTCTACAAGCCTAGAATATTTCAAGGACCTTCCATGCAAATATATGATATTATAAGGTTGTGTTTGACACGATTTCAACATTGAAAAGGAATTCAGTTGTTTCTTTCGTGAAATCTAGGTGAAATTATTTCGTAGGAGGTAAAAAAAAGTGTGCCCATCAAAATGAGACTTCATTGTCATCATATGCCTTATTTGATTTACATATTCTACGGTTGATGATAAGGTAGCTTTGTTTTCCCAAATTGATAAAAGTGATTAGTTTTTAGGGTCATGAAGAAGCGAGAGTTGTCGGAACCTAGCCCCTATTATGAGACACTTTATCCTACACTTCCTTCTATTATACTAATGCATCGATTGTAAGCAATTCTTTACTTCAAGCCATGCCATAGAAGGTCAAACAAAGGTTCGCTTTAAGGACGATTGGGTTAAAAAACCCGCAAAAGAGAAGTGTTTTTTCCATTTTTCGATTATTAACAAAAATAGAGATCTACTTTTGAATCATCAGTTCACCACCAACAACATATCTTTTCTACAATAGTATATTACCCTGATTTGGGAAATGCTCATATGTTGGGTATTGTCATGTTTTCCTGTTTTGTCTTATGTTAGTTGCGACTTTTGTGATTTTTAGTTTATGTTTTGAGTTCATTTTGATGAAGTGGGGCCATACATAATCTCTAACAAGAAGGCATTTTAAGATTTTAGTTTTGATCAAACTGAAGCAATAGTCTTAAGAGCGGGGACATGAGGATGTCTTCTAATAACAACAATAATACAACTATTGAAATTCCACAAGTTAAGGTCTATGGAAAGTAGAATGAACGCAAAACTCACCACCACCTTATGAAGGTAAGCATACAGTTTCCAAATGATCCTCGACTTAAATGAAATAAATCCTGATATAACGAAGAAGGAGAAAGTCAAGAGAATATATAAAATAACAAGGAAACAGTGCAACGATTACCATATCGGAGACAAAACAACAATAAAATAATGTGAATAATTGAAACACAATCAAAAGAATAGGATATATTATTGAAAACAATAATAAACAATGATAAAAAAACAAGAACTAAAATAATATGACTTGTACCATGGCAAACACTAGAAAACCTTTGCAAGATAACATTACACTACCTACTAACCTTTTGTCCTAAAACTCATCCTTCACACGCTCCTATCTAAGGTCATATACTACATAATCTGAAATTGTATCATATCTTGACTTATCACCTCCCCTGGGTACTTCTTTTGTCGGCCTCTACCTCTTACCATACCCTCTATAACCAACCTATTACTCCTTATCATTAGTGTGTCTATGCATTTACTCTTCACATGTTCAAAACATCCGAGTCTTGCTTTCCTTTTTTATCCACCATAGAAGCCACTCCCAGTGCCACTACGACCTTTTCCCGAATATATCCTCATTTCTAATCTTATCACTCCTAGTATGATAACACATCCTCCTCAACATCCTTATCCCTCTAAAATGCATCTTCTAGATATGGGAGTTCTTGACTAGCCAACACTAAGTCCCAATAAAAATGTACTTCTAACCGTTACTCTATATAACTTACCTTTGTTCTTTATTCTTTATTTTCAGCATCTAGAGATTTTCTATAGCGAACCAAGTCATTTATGACTTGCTGAGATCGACAGTTTAGTCACGTAGTCGTGCATTTGATTTTATGTGAGTTTTTATGTATTGGAGATTTTGAAATATGAATGGTTGATTTCAGTGAAAACATTAGGTATATGGTCTCAAAATGCAATTCTTATGGTTTAATTTTATTCAAAACATTGAGTTTGATCTAGAAAGACCTTTGGTGCATACCCTGAGATTCTGGGCTTATTTTGAGCCACATGTAGAGCTTGGGTGTAGGATCCCCTTTTGTAAAGACAACCTTAGTTACAAATTTTGACATCTTTAAGTTTGGAATGTTGAGTTTTCTGGGGTAGCATAGTATGTTTGTGTGCGTGGGGTTCTGAACAAATCATGAGGCTCTATCAAGGCATTTCACCAAGTCCAACTTAAGCTTGGGTAACCTTTGTTGGTGCACCATGATTATATTCATCACGTATGCAGGCTTAGAGCTGCATTCTTAGAGACCAAGAGATCTGCTCACCACGTTCACATGCTCGCCTACGCGTTCATGGAGAGGTGGGACCTTGACCATTCACGTTTTCAGATAGGCTTCCACATTCACGAAGAAAGGTCAGGGTTGGCCTCACCATATTGACTATCATGATCATGAAAGTCATTTAATTGATCCAATTTAAAGGACGAGTCTTGAAAATTTGATCATTGTTCAAATGTTTGAGTTCAATTATTTTGTGTCTATGGTATCCGCCTGAACGGGGAGACGATTTACCTAAAACAAAGATGTTGTCTACGGAGATGAAAAGGTATTTCTAGATTCTAGAGCTTAGGGGAAGGTTTGGAGATCTAATTGAGTTTATTTACTTACATTTTCTTAGGAATATCTAGAACTACATATTTGGACCATCCAGACGATGTAGGGGAATTACATTGGCGGTAAATTCTTTTCTTGAAGATCTTCCCTTCCCTCTTTAATAGTGAATTATATTCCTTGTTATTGCATGAACCATTTTGTCTTGTTGTAAAAGCTCAAAACGTTCCCGTTCTTGGGGAACAATTTTCTAAATCTATATGAGACCAATGAGTGGACTCAATTTCATATTTCTCAATGCAAGTCCAATAATGCAGTTTTGACTCCTTTTTGGGCCTCTGTTCAATTGTTGCGATTTGGATTTCATAACATCCATATTGATATTGTAATCATTTATTTGTCACCATGGTAGTGATCATATGTAATTTGGAAGGTCTAAGCTACAATGTAGTGGATTTGGAGTGTGTGCGGTACGAATTGAGGTAGGCTACAACTTAATGATCATTAGATTGATTTGTACTAGTAAATTCATGTTTATTAGCTAGTCTATGCATGGGTTTCTAGTTTGAATCATGTTTAATAGTTAGAACGCTGCCTAAGCCTTATTTTCGAGGAATCAAGCATGCTACTTTAGTTGCATTGATTGTATCATTCCTTGCGGTTTCTCTACTGTGGATTGTATAGATTAGTAGATTTTTCTTTTTCTTATCCTAGGTGTAGGCTAGTGTTGTATTATACTTGCAATTTGGACTCTTTTTCCTTAGAAATTCTCTAACATTTCTTTGGACAGATTAGCTCTCTGTAGAGTGATATAGCCGAGTTTGGTTTGATAGTATGAACTTTTAGCTTGGCGGCAACTGAGATCTTGTAACCGTTAATCCATGATTTCTCGTATGTTTCATCCCCATTATAATCTTTTGCGAGTTCTGGCTATGTTGGTTGTATTGGATCGATCTTGAAGTTTAACCTGGAGTGGTCCTTGGTGATTATGATTTCTCCCTATGATGTGTTCCCGCATGGAGAAGAGCGTGTGATTCAAAGGCAATTGATGTTTACTAGCCACGACTCAGGCCTACGCACATTTCTACCGACCACATTTTAAGTCCCGGTACACTTCTACTAGTCGAGTTTATGTTTTGACATGATGGTTCTGTTGGGTTAGTCAGAATGCCTTCACCATGATTAAAGTCTGACAATGATTATTCGGGATTTCTTGGAGCATATGCTCAGAGATAGAGGGTGAGCAGATGATGTCTTAGTTCTACTTATCTTCGCATGTATATAGTTTTCGACTAGTCTTTGGTATTTGACACAAATGTGTACTTTTGATCCACTTTTGGAACATCTACTTGTATAGTAGCTTTTTACTATAGTCCACCAAGTCATATGATTGGATCTTGTACTAATGCTTTGTATATATTATAGTTGTTTCTCATTCCACTGTGTTTTTTGTCTAATGCTTTAAACTATTGGTAGGTTTTATCATGACTGGGATTTTTGGGTCGTGGCAGGCAAGCCTCCACTTCATCCACACCATATTAATATGTTATGTGATATTATCATTGATATCACCTCTCCCTTGGATTACAGACTCCAGATACTTGACTCTATCTCTCATGAGGATATTTTGTATGTCAAGTCTCACTTCCACACCTACCTCAAGCATCAATTATTGAATTTTCTCTTAAATATTCTGTATTTCCTTACTCGACTTGAACCCTTTAGTCTCCATGTACACCTCTAACTTATAATTAACTACATTGTCTATCTCATCAGTTAGTACTATGCAATCCAAGCTTACACCATGGAACCTCATTTTTAAGGTCTTACATCAATAAATCCATCATTAAGGTAAAAAACATGCACTAAGAGTTGATCCCTTATGTAACCCTATCTCTATACAAAAGTGCTTTGAGTTTCCTCCAATCATTCTTACCCTTATTTAGCTTTTTCATATGTATCCTTTAACATTATAAATTAAGGCATCAACACACCTCTTCTCTCAAGACATCACAAGGCGTATCTTGGTACTTTATCATAGGCAATCTCAAGGTCAAAATAAACACCATATATAAGTCTCTCTTCTTTTCTTGATATATATTTTTTCATCAAACTCCTTACAATATGGGTGGATTCCATGGTCGAACTCCCGGTCAGGATTACAAAATGATTCTTGGAAATAGAGTCACCCTTTCTGACACTCATCCTAATCTCTCCCATACATTCGTAATGTGACTTAACAATTTAATATCCCTATAGATGTTGTAATTTCTTATATCATACTTGTTCTTTTACAATGGAACCATTGTAATTTACCTCCTTTCCTCGAGCATCTTAGTCATCTTAAAAAGACATTATACAAGCTAGTCAACCACTCCTAACCTATCTATCCACGCTCTTCCAAAACTCTATTGGGATATCATATGGACCTGTCTCTTTACCATTGGAAATCCTACTAATATCACATTTCACTTCTCTCTTTACCCTTGGTCATCCTAGTAATATCAAATTTCACCTTTTCAACCTTTTAAGCCTACAATACCCATAAACACAATGTATCTTATAAATCTCCAAATCACCCAACACAATATGTTCGTCACCGTGTTTATTCAATAGTTTATGAAAGTATGCTAGCCATAATTTCTTAATAAGGATCTCCTCTATTAGAACCTTGCCTTCTTCATCCTTGATACACTTCACTTGATCCAAGTCAAGTCTCAAGCCTTCTCTCACTTTCCTTCGTAAACTTGTAGAAATTTTTATCTCCACCTTTGTCTCCTAGTTTAACATACCGTCTTTACAAAGATGTTGTTCAACCATATATATTTCTCAATTTGCCCGCATTTTTTCCTCATCCATGTCGTTGACTCGCATTTAACCTTTTTTTGCTTCAACTTTGTAACTTCTCCATTCCACAATCAATAACCTCGGTGTCCACCAAAGTTACCCTTTAACACCCCTAACACCACTCTAACTTTTCCCTATTGCAACTAGCTTGCTATTTTATCCTACATTCTTTCCGCTTCCGCACTACCTTCCAATCCGCCATCATACCAACTTCTCCCAAATTTTATAGGAGAGGAAAATTGTCAAACCCCTCCCCTATTTATTCATAGGCCTAACATATAACTTCTTCTTTCTTGTTTCTTGCTTAATCTCCATGTCCATAACCAAAAGCTTATGTTGAGAAGTAACATTTTCACCCAAAATAACTTCACAATCCATATAAAGTTCTCTATTGACTTTCCTTATAAGCAAGTAATATATATGTGAATTAACCAGCGCCCTACGAAAGGTAAGCAAGTGTTCAACCTTCTTTGATACACAACTTAGCTATCACCAACTGAAAAGCTCTAGCAAAATCCATGAGCGAGGTTCTACCTCAATTACTAGGCCTAAAACCAATGCCTCCATACACATCATCAAAACCACTAGGAGATACCAATGTGTATATTGAAATCTCTGCCAATGAAAACCTTCTCGATGATTCAAAAAACCCTCCCAAAATCACATCCAATCCTTCCCAAAAACATGTATTTACCTCTTTGTCTAAGACTGAATGTGGAGCATATGCACTAACTACATCAATATTAGCCCTCAAATGACTAGCTTGATCTCCAACAATCTATTGTTAATCCTCTGAAAATCTACCACTTGCTCCCTTTAGGCCTCAGACTTCTTGAGTAACCAAGTATAAACCCATCCACATCCCAAGCTTTAGAACCTATCCATCTAGTCTCTTGAATGTAAGCTATATTGATCTTCCTCTTCTTAAGGATTTTCACTAACTCAATGGACTTCATGAAAAAATTCCCTATGTTTTAAGACCCTAATATCAACCTTGCATCCCCCTTAATCACATTCCCGACCCTGACCCCAACCTTTGATAAGACCATATTTTATCATCTCTTACCAGGGCCACTAAGGCTAAACTAAGCTGACAAGAAGAAATACAGAATTATGTTAATACACAATGATAAAGTAGCACAAGTTGTACTCATATTATACTATGGAAACAATTCAATGGAAGATTCTGACATTCATAGGCATTCAATAACAAATATGCATTTGAATTCCGAATAGGATAAATGTAGTTTAATGCATAGAGTCGCTAATACATTCTACAAAGAGAAAGATCAAGAGAACATTGAGTTACACTTGGTAGTACCAAGAGGTTTAAAAATAGCAACAAACCTAAATTTGGAAGTCATCGGAATTGTTGCATGTCATCGAAAGTCACCAGAAATTGTTGGAAGACGCCAGAATTGGATGGATGTTTCCATATCTGGTCTTTATTGGAGTGTATGTTGGAGTGTATGTTGTCAGATTCCTGGAGATCTCCCGAAATCACTGGAAGACGCCAGAAATAGTTGGACGTTGCTCAATTTGATCTTTATTGGACAGATCTGATACAGATTTGTACCGACCATACTTTCCGGCAAGAATTGTGCCGGCGATGGTTTTGTCTTACGGGTGGTGAGAGACTAGAAGGAGAACATTTGAAAAGAAAGAGTATGATATGGGAGAAAACGAATTATAGAGATTTTGTGAATGAATAAATAAGATATATTAATTATTTGAGAAAAAACTAGAAATACTAATAATGATAAAAAGTACTTTCAGTAATTAATATGAATTGTAGAATTTTCACTGCAAACTAAGAAATTTGAAATAAGAATTGAGAATCATTGATTCCACACCAATTCACTTCTCAGTTATACAAAAAAAATCCTTAATAAAAAAAATAGTAGCCACCAACGATGAAAGTTTTCCACTAAATTAGATGATACCACTAAATTAGATGAAATTTTTTTTATTTACTAATAAGAACATTTTTTATTCAATTTATAAGATTAACTACTTAGAAGTCATAAATGGGATACACAATTTAATTTATAGCTTTTAAAGGTAGTTTTTTTCTTGTATTTTTCATGTTTTTATGTCAGGACATGAAACCGAATTATGATGGCACCTTCTCATAACCCCTATTAGTCAATCAAAAACCCAAGATTACTAGCGATATCTAGAAATAATAAATGTTGAAGAAATGACAACATAAGAATGCCCCCCCCCCCCAGCATTGAAATATGGCAAATGGTATCAAATATACAACAAGGTCGGAAAAGAAACCCAGAAAGACATATATATATATATATATATATTTTTTTTTTTTATGGACTCTGTCCATTCATGAATCTATTAATACTGTTCATCTCTTTCCCTTAGCCTTTGTTCTTAAGAGTAATCTTCTTTAACCCCACCCTGGAATTGGTTATTTATAGTTCTTTTCTTAGAACATTTAACCTTGATTCGTCCTAGGAATTTACAGGTTAATCCATCGATACTTTTAAGAAGCTAAGAGACTAACCATATACTAAGTAATATAGATTCATGATGATTTTTATAAATTTACATGAATATTTGAATAATTATAAAAGTAAACATACATAAAACACAGATAATTTACATATATGGGAAGTTTTACTAGAAAATAAATATGAAACTTACATTATAAGAACAGAGTGAAGTTTCCCTTTCGGGAAACCCGAACGACTTCCAAAATAACTTTACAAAAACTTTAAACAAAACCTAAGAACCTAAATTTTTTTTTTTTTTTTAAAGAGGAAGGATTTTTGGAGGGATTAAGATTTGCAGATGATAGATTTTTTGCTTTCTTTGCTTGCTCTCTTTTTCTCTCTGCCTTCTTCTTCTGATAATGTCTTCTATATATACACAAATATGGACTTCAAACTTCGGACTTCAGAATGAAAATAATTTCATCTTTTTCGCCGGGTACGCATTGGGCCCCATCGCACGTGAAATGATTCCTTTCTTTGCATTATCATCCATCCTTTGTCTGAATTATTACTATTCCCTTATCACTTATTATTTGTCTTATACAAAAAGGATCTTTAATACTTATCTATTCTAATAAAGTAACGACGCGTCCCAACAGTTTTTCCACAAATGTGTGGTAGTGAGTAAAGTGGGACTCACATTGTTGACAAAAGAGGCATTCCTCTTTTTTGACTACATTATTGTATATATATATATATATATTTTTTTTTTTTTATGTGTCTAAGTTATGTAAAGCAACGGAATCAAAGCTCATGCCCGAGTCATAGTCGTTTGGGTCTTGAGCAAATTGCATAGAGTCTGAAAAACCATCTGAATTATTTGGGCTTAAATCTGTATTTTGTCTTGGGCTTTGTATTGGGCTGGGGTTCATATGTTTGTCTTTGTCTTGTTGTTCTTTAAGTAGTTTTTCTACAGTCTTGGTTATGATGGATTCTAAATCTTTATTTTTTTGTGATTTTTTGGTTTTTTGTCTAATTTTCTGACTAAAAGAAATTGGTAGTTGTCTTCTTGAGGATGAGCTTTCTCCTTTTTCACTTTTTGGCAAAGTGACAGCCATTAACGGATTTGATGAGTCTTTACCGGCTACCGTTTGAACCGGACTAGCTGTATCTTTATCCGATACAGTAGATTTATTTACATTCAGTGGGGAATGTACACCCATCTCATCCATTTTTATTGGGGATGGAAAACCCTGTATATTGATCTGATTGTCTTTTAAGTCATTCTCCATTTTTGCCATCTTGTTCTTTAGCTGGAGATTTTCTTGAGCTAATAATTCATTCTTGAGATTTAATCTCTTGAAAGCTTCGGTCATTGAAGAACAATGATCGCAAAATATAATTTTATCTGTGTCTTTCTGAATATGGTATTGAGGAATTTTGTCTGGATTTTGTTTAAGAGAGGGAGAGATATAGTAGTTTGGGCCTAATATCCCTCTAGCATAATCTAGTGCTTCAGTAAAATCATTAAAGCCTTTAAAAAGAGGTTTTGAAAAACCTTTGATAGAATCTAATACTTCTATCCAAGTCTGAAAAATTCCATTTGTTTTACCATGAATAACAACATAGTATTTAAATTTGTTTTCCTTATTTTTACTATTAAAATAAAATCCTAAGGCATTTAAAACTGCAATTATATATTTAGTGTCTTTCTTATTATGGGCTATCCATATATTGTCTATTAAACATTTTTGTTGTTTATCTATCTGATATATAGGTAAACTTCTAAAAGTTAAATTAGATGACTCATATGCTATTAGATTATGTTGTCCAAATTGTAATCTTTCTATTTTATTATCATCTATTTTATTTAAAGGTCTAAACTGTAAATTAGATAATACTGTCTGTCTGTATATGTCTGAGTAATCTTGGGTTGGAGGTTGAACTCCTTTGCCCTTGTCTTGAAAAGAAGGTCTCATTCTGAAAAATTTAAAATTATACTTTGATTAATAATCTACTTAGTTGATCTGCAATATTATTATCATTCCCTTTAATATGTTCAAAAATTATAGAATTATAAATTGATATAGTGTCTAAAAAATTTAGCCATCTTCTTCTACTACTTGTTTTATCATTAATCTTTTGATGGAATTTTACTATTGCTTCACAATCAGTTCTTATTAAAATTTCTGGTTTATTTAAAATATAAATTCTAAAACTATTTAAACCATATATTACAGCTAAAATTTCTACATCTATACTAGCTTTATTTCCTTTTTCTTTAAACTTTCCACTTTGATAAGCACAAATTTTTTCTTCTTGTTTAGAGCTATATTTATGTGGTTTTGATTTTAACACTGCTCCCCATCCATCAAAGCTTCCATCTGTCTCTATTATTATATAATCTGATTCTAATGGCATATTAAGATCAGGTATATTTTTTATTTTTTCTTTTATTTTTTGTACTAATCTTATATCTTCAATATTAAAATTTCTTTGTCCTTTATTTCCTGTCTTAGAATATAATGGTCCTGCTATTTTTCCTAAATCTTTAATGAAAGGTCTTGCATAATTAACTATACCTAAAAATTTTTGTAAATCTTTTAAATTATCTAATTTATCTGGCATATCTAAGGCCTTTTTAGCTATATGAGGTTGTAATTTAACCTTCCCTTCTCCTAAAGTGATTCCTAAAAAATTTATATAATTTTTGCATAATTCTATCTTCTTTTTACTAATTATTATTCCATTATTAACAAATAGTCTAAAAACTGTTTGTAAGTGTCCTAAATGTTCTTTTATATTTTTACTGAATACTAAAATATCATCTACATATACTAAGACGAATCTTTTATATTCTCCAAATATTTTATCCATTTTTCTTTGAAATATTGGAGGTGCTGTTTTTAATCCAAATGGCATAACTAGCCATTCAAAATGTCCTTCGGGGCAAGTAAATGCAGTCCATTCAATACTAGCTGGATGCATTTTTATTTGCCAATATCCTGACTTGCAATCAAATTTACTAAAAATTGTTTTACCTTGAATTCTATTTATTAATTCTGTTTTGTCTGGTAATTTATATCCATCTGTTCTAGTGTTATCATTTAATCTTTTGTAATTTATAACCATTCTAGCTTTTCCTCTAACTATTTCATTATGATTTCTTACCATGAAAGCTGCTGATCTATGTTTCGAAGTTGATCTTCTTATTACTCCTAATTCTAATAATTCTTTAATTTGTATTTTAAAGTCTTCTTGATCTTGATTTGTGGCTTCTATCGCGGCCGTTTTTATTATATATTCTGGGTTTATTATATCTAATTTGCATACTATTTGATTATTTTCCCAATGTTTTAAAGGTTTTTCTCCTATTATTTCTATTTGATCTAATATTTTTACTATGTTATCAAGATCCTTTTGATTTTTTATTTGTCCTATTTGCTGAATTCCTGTCTTAAAATTATATAATTCTGTCTCCATTTCTATTAGAACATAATTTTTATTAATTATTTCATTTTCTTCATCTATTTCTAGTATGTTTTCATATAATGTATTACAGTCCTTTTTAATACATTGTATATTATTTTCACAATTGTCACAACATTTTTCTTCATGTCTTACTTTAGTGTCAATTTTGTTAGTTAAAACTGAAGTATAAGTAGTATTTTTCATAAAAAATATTCCGTCTCTAGTTATTAAAGTTCCTCCTTTGTTGTGTAGTATAAAGTCTAGTCCTAACACAAAATCTACTCTTATATCCAAATCTCGTACCCATATTTTACCCATTTTATAAGTGGGTTTATGAAATTCTGAACAAGTGTTTAAGAAACTTATATGAGCTTTATCTATATAATGTCTATATATATTATGTGTTCCATCCATTTGCATAGCTGCAAGTGGTTTTTCTAAGGTTTTTATTAATTCTATAGGTACAATCTTTTTATTTAAAATACTTTTAGTGCATCCTGAATCTATTAATGCTAAAGTTTCTATTTCATATTTTCCAATTTGAAGTTTTGCTAGTATTTTAATAGTATTTATATTTTTATCTTCATTACAGATTAAAGTATTAGGTTCTTCATTCATTAATTCTTGATTGTCTAATTGTAGTTCCTGTTCAACATTTTTTCCTTTTTCTAATCTTATTATTCTTTCTTCTAATTCTTTTACTTTTGCTTCTAATGCTAATATTTTTAAATTTATTAAAGGTTCGTTTGTATATACTTCTTTCTTTTTCTGAGCTATTATTCCTAATTGTGTTTCTATACAATTTATACATCCTTCTATAAAACATTTATTACATTTAGCTCTTTTATATTTACTTGGATACCATTTACACCAATTACATGGATTACTATCTAATCCAGTATCTTTTTCAAAATTATGTTCACATTCTATTATATTCATAAAATTAATTTTTAAGTCATCTATGTTTAAGTTTTCTATTCCTATTTCATTAATTAATTCTTCTCCTTCTGAATTAGAAGAGTCTTCTTCTTTGTTATTTTCATCTATATCAATACTTACTATAGAATAAATACTTTCATTATCTGACATATATTCATCTACATTTAATAGTGCTTCATTAAATTCTTCTACTAATTGAGCGTTTCTAGTTTTTGCATTATATCTTTTAGGACAAGTATTTGCTAAATGTTCTATACTTCCACATGTGAAGCATTCTAATTTATTTTTGTAGTTTCTATCCGTTCTATATTTTCTAACATGTCTATCTCTGTTTAAATATGGTTTTCTAGCTGAAGATTTTCTAAGAAAATATCCTTTTTTATTATATATTTTATTATTTTGTGGGTTATATCTTTTATACTTTTTCTTTTTATATTGGTTTTTGTCATAATTTTGGGTTGTATATATTATGTCTTTACAGAAATTCATTTCATTCTGTTTTAATTGTTTTTGTATTTGTAAATTAGTACATTTTTCTTGTAATATTTCCATTATATGTTGTATTCTATGTCCTATTGACCATTTAGCTTGAGGGTTTTGTGCTACTCCTTCTCTTTTAGTCCATCTTTCTTCTATTTCTCTTCCTAAGGCTCCTGGTAGTTTATTAAATAACTTTTTGCCTAAGTCTTGGTCAAAAGCGTTTCCACTAATTGTACAATAATAAAAATAATCATTTAAAAATTTCTTTATATAATACCAATTACTTATACTTAATTGTTCTAATTTTATTACTGCATTTCGTTGTAGGGCTAATAATCCACTATTTGGATCTTCTCCTGTTATTAATGTATGTATTTTATTTGTAAAATTATAAGGATTTGGACCTAATGATACTAAATACTGAAATTCTGATGGGAATTCTACTTTATAGGCTTCCCATAGAGCTTTAGTTGATTCTCCTAGGAATGTTTCTAGGTATTTATACATTGTTTCAGCATCAGTTTCTGTATAATTTTTTATAAAATCTGCTACTACTATTCCTTTCCATAAGTCTATTACCGAATTCCATCTTTGTGGATCATGTGCTGCTATATTTAGAATTTTACCTTTACTTCCTCCTTCTTGGAGTATTATTGGTTCTTCTATAGGCATTCTTTTTCCCATAGGTTTAACTTCTGTTATTGGAGTATCTCCTTGTCTATATACTCTTCTACGTGGTATATTTCCTGTACTATTGTCTGCAGTATATCCCTGTTCATTTGTTCTTTGGAATGGGCTACTAGAACTCGCAGTTTCCATTAATTCTTTTTGACTTAGTATAGATTCTAACTCAGATATTTCACTATCGTTGTCTTGTATTTGTGTTATTATATTATTACTTTTTTCTATCTTATCCTGTAAAGTTTTTTCTAATCTATATCCTTTGTTATCAGTTCTTTGTTCACATATTTTAAAATGAGAAATAGTTTGTTCTAAATTTAAGTTTTTTGATTTGCATCCTTTACATGTAAATAGTCTATTTTTATTATTTTTGCATATTTCTTTTGCTTTTTCTATAGCTAAATCTACTGCATAATCCTCTTCTAGTATTATTTCTATATTCATTCCTGTCAAAGGCATTTCTTCTATAACACTTTCCTCTTCTTGGTCTTTTTGAGCTTCGTAATTATAATCTGTAAATCTAATTGAAGGTTCTCCTTTAGAATTTGTATATATTAAGTGAGCATCGGGTATTAAGGCTTCTTTTGCTTTAAAATCTCCTAATTTCCATTCTAATCCTGCATATTCTTCAGGATTTATTTTTATAGGTTTTATTAATTTTATTCCTTTATTTCCCATTACTTCTACTACATCTTTTATTTGTAGTTTAAATCTAGTGTTACTATTATCTGTCATTTTTCCTAAGAATCCTACACATATTAATAAATTTTTTCCACTATTCATTTCTTCATATCCTTTAGTTTGTATTCCTATTCTAATTTGTGTTCCTAATTCATCTAAATTCATCATAAAGTCTGGACTTATATAGAAGATTCCTCCATTATTAGTCATGTCTACTTCTGTTAATCCTATAATTGCCTTTTTTATATCTGACCATCTATTATCATATATGGTAATTAGTGTCTTTGTTCCTAGATTTTTTCTGGCTAATCCTTTAATTCCTATTACTATTAATCCTAAATGCATTAAATCTTTTTTGACATATTTTATTTCTTTTACAGATTCTTCATTTATGAGGGGTAAAGATACAGAGTTTTTTCCTAATACCGATAATTGTTCTTCTCTATAATGTCTGTATAATTGAGATTTTGAATTTGTATCATATAAGACTTTTGGATTTAATAGATTTAATTGATTCTGTTGGAATATTTGTATATCTTTATCTGTATCTATTATTTCGTCTAATTGTTGATTATTTTCTTCTCTTGTCTTTCTATTTAATATTTTTGATATAAAATTATTAGTTATTTTATTCTGGGTGTAACTTGGTCTTGGTCTTTCTGGTCTTTTATCTCTTGATCTAGTTGAAAAAATGTCCATTTTTTCTGTTTTTTGACTATTTTTTCTTGTTGAGGAGTAATTTCTATCTTATTTAGTTTTTCTATTAGTTCTTCTACTCCAGCTGTGCTTATATTTTTCCCTTCAGATTTTTCTTTTTTATCTATCTTTTTATGTAATTGTAATAGAAGTGATATTATTATATTATTTTGTTGTATAATAACTTGATCTGACTTTGAAGATGGGTTAAATTCTTTATAATCTAACGGAAGAACAATCTTTTTTTCTATTAACCTTATTGCTTCTTTATGTGTTTCTAGTTCTATTAAATCTATCATGAAAGAACTATTTCTTTTATTGATTCTAATTCTGTCTTTATTTCTTGTAGTTTTATGATTAAAGTTTTATTAACTTCTTCTTTTAATTTATTATTTAATTTTTTTGTTAGCTCTATTCCTTGTTCTTTTAAATAATCTAAATTTTCTTCTATCTTATTGAAAATTTGTTTTTGTCTATTATAAGTTTCTTCTTGTTCGCTTAATATCTGTATGATTTTACAATTATGTTCTTTAATTTTTTCACTAAGGTTTATCAATAAATCTATTAAAGTATTATATTGAGGATCTTCTGTGTGTAAACTATGTTCTCCACTATCAAAATTACACTTAATAATGTTTTCTCCTTTTCTCTTAAATCTTTTTTCTGAAGTTATTTGTAAATCTAAATATTCTATATTTTTTAATGAAGCTATTTTTACTATTTATTTTATCCTAACGTAGTTGGTTCGTAATTTTTTCTAAATTGTTTTATTCTTTTGGTATAATTATATATACTAGTATTAATATCTTGTAACTCCCACTTTAATCTTTTTATATATTCTTCGTTGTTTATATTGTGTTCAAAATTTGTTGGTTTAAAAAATTCGTTTTCACAAATATATATATAGGCTTCTAGTTCTTTTTCTTCTTTTTGTAGTCTTTGTTTTTCGTTTATATTTCTATATAATATCCAATAATTTATTCTTATATATTTAGCAAAAGGAAGATTTCTCATACAATAAATTTAATTGAGATTTTTCTAGATGTGAGATGTCTTATTAATTTTTTTTCTAGTATTTTGGCTAAAAAAAATATATGATCTAATCTATTACTTATTTCTTTTTTAGAGCTTATTGGGATAGTTGTTTTTAAATGCTTTAATAATCTATCTGATTCTAAATATAAACTTAATAATTTTCTTTTAACTTTTTTATATTCTCTAGTATTCTTATATGGTCTTCTCATATATTAACCTACTGAGTTATAATAATAAGGATTATTTTTAATTACTATTATTCTTTCCGTTACTTCTTTTATTTCAAATTTTACCTGATTTAATTCTTCACTAATTTGTTTTTGCGATTGTCTAATAGTTTCTCTAAGTGTCTCTACAGAATTTTTATATGTATAAGTTAAGGATAATCTTAATCCTAAGTCATTTAGATGATTTTCTAAAGATTTTTTATATAATTTAACTATTTTTAAATGTTGTCTATTATAAAACAGAGTTCTATGATAAGCAAAAGTTTTTCTAGAATAATAATCTTCTCTCATATAAGGTCTTTTAGATCTAAGGCTCTGATACCAAAATAAGAAGTATAGTTAAAAAAAATATTTCAATAATATTTCAATAAGATGAGTTCGTCAATGAAATGGGTTCGTTTAACTTTTTATGTTGTAAAATCCTACTCAGTACTCCTTCACTCTCTTGTTCCTATTATGCAAATATCATATTAGTTTCTAGTTTGAACTTCCCTTAAAAAAAAAAAAACCTAAACAGCGTTACAAGAGCATCTAAAGTACAAAATTGAGCTATTTACAATAAAGTTATCTAACAAACTACAAAATATCTAAACATAATAAAAATAAGAAAAGTATAAAGTCTCTGAACGCTAAGTGTTCATGTGACAGCTACCAAAACCCACCGGTAGTTAAGCCATCTCACATCCACAACGACAGGTAACATGCATATTGGGAAGAATCAACAACCAACGAGAAGACAAAAATAATAAATAGGAATAAATAACGGAAACAAGGAAATGACATAGATATATGCAAAGATACAAATCCAATGCACAACCTAGTGACTGAAGGTACAAAGCTACTAAAATGAGTACAATCTACAAAATAACCAAAACAAGTACAAATTTGTCTTGAATACAAAAGACTAGAAAAAACTATGTATAGACGATGATGAGTTAAACTAGGATGCCATCAGGTCAACCTCTATATCGGAAAGCCCCTATTGCATTGTAAAATTCATCATTGTTAGTTGGCGCTCAGATCTACATTAGGAAAAATAGATTCAAAGTGTAACATGAGTACCAAAATAGCAGGTACCCAGTAGGCATCATAGGCCGATTGATCTTGAAAAGAAAATGCATAATGAAAAGCAATGAAATAAATGATATTTAAGGTTTATAAGAACATAACAATATCAAAAAGTCTAACTATACACCTCAATAATCTAGCGGGAACAAAATAATAAATTAATACAACCCTTTGGAATGTATGAAAAGAACCCCCCCCCTCCCCACACACTTGGTTTGATAGAAATTGAACTTCACCTCAAATTTATCAACTTCATAACTCTTACTTCCACTTGTTTTCTACCGCATTCACACTTTTTGAACCACCTCTCGTCACATGTTTAGTCAAGAGGTTCGTTTGTGTTATCATCCTGCCAATGTCTTCATCGCTCTCTTTATCCTTCAACCTTTGTTCATTGGTAATAGATGAAGAGGAAGCAACATCCTTTGCTACTTTGACCTCTCTAGTATGCCAAACTCGATTTGTCTTCTCCACCCAATCAAGAAATGCAAACGTGACCAAATGTTTGAGTCATGATAGTACCGCCGACATTATTATTGGCAATCATTTTTTTTATTTGATCAATTACCTTATAGAAAACTTGCAAAAGTAATGCATCTGGAAACCCATGAGTTGGACATTGGAGTATCTATTTCTGAAAATGCAATCAAGCCTCATGAAGAGGTTCACTAACATTTTGATGAAAGTTTGTTATCACATTTGAGAGTTGCAACATTTGAGAAGGTGGGAAGAATATATCAAGCAATACAAGATGTGATAGATCCATCCGTAAACTCAGCTAACAAAGTTGTAAACTCTCACGTAAGTGAAAAAGAAAATAACCTCATATGAATCGATTCTTGCCTTATGTTTGTAAAGTTAAAGAACAACACACATCAATGAAGTTTTTAAGATGATTGTGTGGTTCTTCATAAGCTTTTCCTCCATAGAGTCCTTTCATTTAAAGAAATTAAATGTAACATAGGTCTGTTGATATGAAAGACGGTGTTTCCCATGGTTGGTGGTAGACATATGGTACTAGCTCGACCGACATCTCTCAATTGAACCTCATCAGTGAACAGCTCATCATAATTGACAGTATGACTCCCTTGATTACTCATGTAGTCACCTATAAAGTTAACAAAACAAGAAATAAAGTATTTGTAAACAACGATAGAAGAATAGTCCAACAAAGTCTCTTAATATGAAAATTTCTAAAATCCAATAATGAGTTGGGGTAGACATAATTTATGCATGTAAGTAAATTAGGGAGAGGGGGAGAGGGGAGGATTAAATAACAATTAAGATACAAATTCAGAATGTTTGATTGATTGAAACAACTTCTCAATCACAAAGCTTAAAACATCTATTTATCACACGAAATTGGAGACTCTTAGGAGTGTGCTTGTATGGACTATAATTTTCCAATTAATCAGTTGATTGTCAATGTGTAAGCTAGATATAAGATAATTATAACTACTTATTAACCATGTGTGTTTTATTAAACCCTAATATGTACAAAATTAAAATCAATCTACGAATTTAATTCAACCAAGCTTATTTCATTCTTCATCTGTCGAGAGAAGTTAATTGACTCATTATCAATCATCTCTTTAACTCTAAAGATCATTCACAAGAAACATTAGAAATCCTAAAAACAAAAGAGTCTGCGCCACCAAAATATAGATGAAAACATAAAGAGACAATTGAACCATTATCAAATCAACATTTAATGAGTAATTACAACAACAACTAATTGTTAATTAATCATCCATACAGTGCACACCCTCAAGATTTAGCTACTCATGATAAAAGGTAAGAGAATAATACCAAAATTATTACTTATCATTGCTACCTGAATTGAAATCCTGAAAATCAAATCCTCAAGACCTTCAATCTCAAGAAGGTTCTCTCAAATCTTTGTACAAGTTCTTCCTGAATATTAACGGTTTTTGCAGTAGAGTACTCAAAAAATCAAAATAGTATAAAGGTTACATTTTCTCTATTCAAAAATCTATTTATGTGTTCACATAGTTCCCCCTTAGGGTCTAATCGGTGAGCATAGTCGAGGCCTCTGAGTTGATCGACGATACACCAAATTGTCATTTCCATCGTCAATTTAGCTTACCCAGTCTGAGTTATCTTTCAAGTGTCTGTCACTTTTGGCAATCTCAACCGATTTTTCATCTTCATCGCCAACTTGATATGAAGTTTGGGGTTTTAAAACTATAACAGTTGACAACAATTATTCAATTCGGCGATGCACCGAATAAACTTTGGCAATCCTTATCGTAGCCTTCTCCCTATTTTTTTTTTTTATGTTTTTGGCTTCTTTCTCTCTCTTTTAGCTCTATGCCAAATACATTTTTATGATTAAATAACATAAACGGACATGGAGGACATACTTTTGTGAACCAGAATATTGAAGTAGTCCAAAATCTCTGACTCATCGCCGATTCTAGAGGTGGGTTGTGATAATTTCACAAACAAGTGTCACATGCATTTATAAACGTCACTAAATGTTATCACATTTATTTGAGAGGATTTGTAACATTTATCAAAAGCTCTAATTCTAAATATAGATACACCCTCTTTGATATTGAAACTTCACAGAAAATCGCCGTATACATATAACATATAGAACTTCCCTAACATATTTTCAGTTGTATGTATAAGAAGACTATTAAAATTTTATAACTTCTAGTGATCAAATATTTCTTTTGAACAGGGAAAATTTAGGAAGGGGAAAGGAATATCACGTGACACAAACATAGAGGGTGTATATTTATCTATCTATATTAGAAGAGACAATTTTTACTTCTCAACATGTCTGTTTTTTGCCTATTAATTTTTAAATAAGGGTATTTTGATAATTTTACTTGTCAAAATAATGTGTATTTATGGATTGCATATGTTTCTTACATCAATTTGGAGTAGACACGTGGTTTGACTTTTAAAGGAGTAAGAACAAGAACTCACAAGTTTTGCCCAAACTTGTTATATTGTTTGAGGCGAATTTGGTACCTATGGTATTCTGACCAATAAAATAACTACATTAATTTATCTAAATACACATGACCTCATAATTTCTTCTATCAATCTTATTGTTCATCACAGTTCTTCAAAGGTCTTTATCACCCGAATCGGGAGAATCAATAGGCATTACTCTATTTTTAATTCTATTAATTACCTCAATTTGATTTATTGTTCTATTATCTTTATTTCAGTTGCATTCATATTATAACGGGTATATAAGACTTGGATTAATTATGTTTCTTGTGATGTCATTATTAATGATACTTTGGTTACATCATAGGCAATCAATTAGAATTATTCAGTAACAATATAAAAAAAATAGATTGATAAAAGAACCAAGTGTCTCAATCAATTAGAATTATTCAGTAACAATATAAGAAAGTAGATTGATAAAAGAACCAAGTTTCTCAAGGTGTAAAATTTCTAACATTTCTTTTGATTTTACTTCATGAGTTTATTTTGAGATTTCATAAAAAAAAAGTATTGTTAATCAACATGAGTTATGTAAGATAGTTGGTGCCAATAATATACAAATAACAAAATTTGCTCCATTCTGAGGTTAAGGTTGAGATATTTAACCATAAGATTGAGATCTCTTACATGTAATAGAGAAGTGAGATTAAGATTAAAAGTGACCATAATTCTATTCATTTTGATTATTAATCATTTTAAGTGATTGTGATTTACTTTAGTCTCAACCTTCTTTTGTGTAACGGGTCTCTATTATATGGTTAAGTGTCAAAAGCACAACTAAATTATACTTTATTTTTTGAGTTTCATACCTAAACTCTATCACTTTTTAGTTTGAGAAACACACTTCTCTCTTTTATACCACTCTCATCATGGTATTGTAATACACTCTCTCTTTTATTTTAAAGAATTTCCACATTGCATTCCACGTGGACAAAACATTCAATCTTGACAAAAATTAAATAAGTTGTTAGTACTAGTTAAAATTAAAAATTAAAAAACTATTATAAAAAAATAATATTTTCTTTATAAAATAAAATGTAAAATATTTTTTTTACCCACGCCATCACTTCCTCTCACCCCTCACCCCACACCATTTTTTTTTAAAGTTTTTTTATTTTGTTTAAATTTCTTTTGTAAAAGTATTTCATTTTTTAACTTCATCTCCTTCCCTCCTCAAATACTAATTTAGATATTATTTTTACTTTCTTAAGAAAATAATTCTACCCATTTCACTTAACCCTTCGCTTCCAAATTTTTTTCAATGTTAAGATATACATAACAACTTTTTAATTTTTTTTAGTTATTAAAGTTATATTTGGTACACTAGTAGAATTTTTTTTTTCTAAAAATATATGTACGTGCATATCTAACACAAAATGAGAAAAACGTAAAAAAACATAAAAATTAGGAGCGGAGGATTAAATAGGATAGGCTAGATTTTTTATTTTTTTAAAAAATAAAATAATATCAATTTCT
>NC_028641.1:11539258-11605562 GCF_001406875.1 Solanum pennellii | reverse complement strand
TGGGTGGTTTTTTTTTTAATTGGGGGGGGGAGGATGAAGTATGAATTTTTAAAAATATTTTATAAATGATTTTTTTAAAAGGATGGGGGTTGTCAGGGTGTGTGTGTGTGTGTACGTGGAGGAGGTGGTGGAGTGGGGTAAGAAAAATAATTTAATATTTTTTATGGATAATAATACTTTAATCATTAATTTTTATTAATATTATTATTTTATTATTTAATTTTATCTAGGTAAAATATTTTATCTATCTAGAAAGTTATGTGTCATGGTTTTGTCCAAATAAAAGAGAGAGAGTGTATTACACACACCACTGAGATGGGTTTCTCAAACTAAAAAGTGATACTTTAGGTATGAAACTCACACTCTTAAAAGTTTAGGTATGAAATTAAAAAAAGTGAATAGTTTAGATTTATTTTTGACATGGATCTCTTTTGTAAACTAGGCTTCCCTTAGTATGTACTATCATATGTTCCTCAATTATTATTGTGAATCACATTAACTAATCAAATATAGAAAAATTAATATTTTGCATAACGAAAAACACCTTAGATTCATCAAATTTCTTTTCTTCAATTCGACGTTAAAAACTTTTAAAAAAAAACTTAATACGGGTCATCTCGTTCTAGTATATATTATTGTGACACTAGGATGAAAGAAAAATGTAGTATAGTTAGTTTTTTGTTAAAATTTCCTAGGCTAGGTTGTGTGAGCAACCCTCCATAGCCACATATTTATGTTCTTTTTTATTTGACCATCGTTGTTTAGTAATTTTTTGGTCCTTTGTTTGTAATACTAGGTAGATATGGCTCGTGCTTAAAAGATTTTTATAAGGTGGATGTACACATACAGATATATATAAGAAGAATAAATGCACATAGACTTATATAGAGATTTAATATATATAGTTTACAATCGTATTGTTTGTAGCTGTATTTTTACTATATGCATTGGATATTTACACTATTTATGTAGTGCTGCATTTTTGACGCTTTCTAGTGTAGTCAACGTACCTGTGGAAGAAGAGGGAAAATGAATTTAGATTCAAAGTGAACTATTTTTTTATGCAAGAAAGAAATGTGGAGAATAGTTGTTTGTTCATTATCTGAACTATTTCATTTAAAAGGAATAGAGATGTTTGGGAAACAGAGCAACACCATTTTTTTTTTATGTAAAATGCAGACATCTAAAATTAAAGAATATAAATTAAATTTGACTCTAAGTATGTACATATTTTGAAGCATGTCATCTTTCTTACTGAAAACTATATAGGAAGATTTTGTTAGTTCGAAGTTGATATTAAGTTTTGATGACTTAACAAACTTAAACATTTAATAAGGAACCAGATCCTTGTTATTGGGATTTCTGACAGTGAAATGAATGATAAACTCAGTGTGAGGTATATTTGTGTCTTATTATTAAAAAGGGGGGAAATGTTATACTCTTGGTGTTTTGGTGATCCTCACAAATGAAGGGACCTGGTCCTGTCTGAGTTCGCTCCTAAGGATCTATAATGGGGTACCACTGTAAAGCTGTCATGTCAGAGGTTGGTGAGGCGTCATTGTAATACACCAATCAAAATGGACGAGGGTGTTTGTCCAATGTATAATAGCTCTTTATATTTGACATTTTAAACATGACAAACACCATATTAAATACATTCATTCAAAGAAGAAAGTCAGCTACAATCCTTTCAAGAATTCATAAAGAAGTTTTCAAGAGACTCGGTCCCCGTAAGACTTCGTATATGAAAGGACGACAAGAAAGCTGTCAGAAAAGCTGCCACTTCTAATGTGGTAGGTGCACGTCCTTCCAAAAAGGCAGACTCTCAGCCAATGAGCGGTCCCAATGAGTTTGTGTGTATTTGATATAATCTGTAAATACATAAGACATACTCAAGATTTGGCAATCTAAATTTGGATTTTCTCCTATCTGAAAATTCATAAGCTTACAAACTGAAAGCCATCTTTAAGGAAGAAATCTGCTCAACTCAACAAAGGGACTTGATAGAGTGAAGGAGAGTTCATTGGCCATATGAATAATCCTTATTGGTTTATGGTCATATGAATGAATGATTGTACACTCACGTAAGGAGTTATGAAGGTTGTATGTCATAATCAAAACAGTGGAAATTGATATTATGCTCTTAGATGTTTCGATGATCTTCTCACAAATGCAGGGGCCTGGTCCTCTGTAGAGTATGAAACTCGTCCAGATTTCAAAGTGCTGGACAGCTGTAAAAGCTGTCTGCGTCAGGAAAGTTGGTGAAGCAGCAGGGCATTTCACCAATAAGGGAAGACCAGGTTGTTTGTTTGATGGGTAATAACTTTTCTTGGTATATATCAAACAAACAACAAAATTCATTCATTCATTCATTCAAAGAGAGAAATTCAAGCTTCAAGAACAGCAATAAAATTGATCGAAGTGCTTCCATTACTTTTTGTGTTTGTTGTATTTTGTTTGCTTGTAATTGTTCTTAAATTTTAAAAATTCATTTCAATTGTGATAGAAACATTTCAACCTTGGGTGAATCATTGTAAGGTCTTGTGATACGGGTAACTTAGGCTTTTACTATTGAGAGCAGCGTTTTATCTTCTAAGGCTCCGCTAAGTAATAGGGAGTATTATTTAGTGGAGAGATTAGTAGATTAATCTCTTTTTGTAACCGAATTTTACTTTTGCTTGTTGAAGATTAGTGAAAGTGGTTTGAAAAGTACCTTCGAGAACAAGTCGTGGTTTTCCTACCTTGAGCAAGGAGGTTTCCACGTAATGTTGCTTGTCAATCTTTACGTTTCTGCATTTGTTCGTTACTGTCTTACATTACTGTATTGAGCACCTGGTCCCATCTATATAAGTGGACGCATAAATTCCAAAAGATTCATATCATGGATCTAACTCAGTGAGATACTTCGTTTTCAAACTAAATCAATAACTTTGGAATCAATTCGTAAATTGGTGTGAAAAAGGATAAAATTTAATCTTTGTATGTCCAACATTTCTCTACAAGCTAATATTCAAGATAATACACACCTACATAAAAGAGTGATCAAATTAGTAGTACATGTGTATATCAAATAGCCGCTAGACAAGGAGAAAATTTGTGAGCAAAACTAAAGAGGAAGGATAGGACAATTTTGCTCTTTTATTTGATGTCAATTGATTACTGCAGAAAAAAAATGTACGGAACAAATACGGTAGACAGACTTAAGTATGACACTCCACACCACACTACACGTACAGATGCGAACCTCCCTTCTTGCTATACGTGCGACTCTCACCTTATACGGGTTGCACAAAGACTACGAAATCCCTTACATGCACTTAATCCTTGGAAGCTGAATTAAAAACAATAGGATATCTCACCAAAGTAAGTGAAGTTCAATTTAAAACTTATATTTTATCATACTAAACTACTAGTAACGACACCTTTACTCAATCTCCTAAGCATGTTGGAATTATGTGGGGCATCAAAAGAACATAAAGGACTGGAGACTATTTATTAGCGTGGAAAAGCTTCACTCTACCCTCTCAAAAACCTTCCATTTTGTTGAGGCCTCATATATCATCAACATATCTAATTCCATCTTACCATAGCTTGTATCAAGTAAAAATAAATTGGATAAAAGTTGCATCTGAAGATGAAAATAGTACGCACTCGATTAGAGTATGTGGACTATTGAAAAGATGGAAGACGTGTGTAGAGAATACATTTCGATCTTCCTGTGTCATAGTATGTTTCAGCCTGCCTTTGTTGCTTTATAGAGTGGTTGTTACAGTGAGAGGTAATAGTTGGGAGATTAGAAGACTAATCTTTTGTTGTAATCGACTTTTACTTTTGCTTGTTGAAGATTAGTGAAAGTTATCTAAAAAGTACTGTTGAGAACAAGTCGTGGTTTTCCTCCCTTGAGCAAGGAGGTTTCCACGTAAAGTTGCTTGTCAATCTTTAAATTTATGCATTTGTTCTTTACTGTCTGACTTTATTGTATTGAGAACCTGGTCCCATCTATATAAGTGAACGCATACATTCGAACAATTCGTATCAGAGAATTGAATCTCTATATGGTTAACACCAAGAGAATAGACAATGATGGAATGGAGTCCTCACCTAGTGTAGAAGAAGGTAAATCCACCATATGTCCTCCTCCTTTCAACCGTAAGTGCTATAGTTGGTAGAAGAACAGACTGCACGATTATATTATGACGAAAGATAGTGAGCTGCGGGACTTGGTTCTTGATGGTCCTCACATTCCTACCAAGAACATGAAGAAAAGATGTTTAACTCAGGAGGTTCTTAAGTGTAGAAGAGAGTGTGATGAAATAGACAAAAAAAAAGGAGAAGTCTGTAGCATTAAAGGTTTCTAAAAATGATGCTTCTTAAGACGAAAAAGATATGAGTTATTTGACTGAAAGGTTTCAAAGAATAGTAAAAAACATGGAAGGTTTCAAGAAGAATGAAACTCCAACAGAACAGAAAATGAAAACGACATCCGTCATAAATGGGGAAAGGCTAATGCTGATCCGGTGGTGAAGAAAGCTCTGCAAGTCTTGGAAAATTCTTCAAGTGATTCAGATGATTATGAACGTACAAATAATGATTTCAGGGCAAAGTCAGACGAGGAAGATGCTGATGAAAAGGTATATTATTTCAAGAAAAACTTGAATACCTTTTCTACTAGGAAGTTGAGAAAGCTAGCTATTGTATTACTTGATTTGATAAGTGAGCTGACAAGTGAGAAGGATCTCATAAAAAACAGTATAGACATCTCTCAAGATGAAAAAATTGCATTAGTTACCCAAATATATGATATTGAAAGTCAAATGGTTGTTCTAGAAGCTTAAAATCTAGAATTGAAGGAAAAGATGAAAGGGGTAACTAATACAACTTTTAAAGGAAAGAATGAGGCAAGCAACTTGAAGCTGGATCTTGAGAATAAGCTGCACACTGCTGAAATGAAGACCAAAATGGCGTTAGAAAGAAATCTTGAGTTAGAAAGGGACCTGGTCCTTATAAAAGAGGAACTGGAAAAATCCCTCAAATGGACAAATTCCTCTAAGATTAGTACAAATATGATTGGTCGAGGAAACAACAACAGAAGAGGGTTGGGCCATGACACGATACATACCTCATAAGATACTCACCGCAAATCTATTCTTAATGCTGATAATGTGTTATGTGTCAATTGTAGTCGAGATGGACATCTTAAGAAGGATTGTCCAATATTGAAAAAATTTGAAGAAAGTTCGTCAAAATATTCCAAACAGCGAAATAGACTGAAGAAGGGACATGTTCCTACTCATGGTCCTAAGTTGAAGAAATCCAGTCTAACTCACTGGACAAAAGATTTTTCTTGTCACCCCGTTATTTGCTTACTGGGAACTCTAACTAAAATGAGTTCCCAAGGATAACAAGTTATATTGTATGGAGGTGAGAGGAAGTAGCGGCAGTCAGTGGTAGTTAATGAATAAGAGATGTTCCAAGCATATGGCTCAGAAAACTAAAAAGAAAAAAAAAACTTCCTCTCTCTCGAGGAACTTCAAGGTGGAGGTGTCTTATTTGGCGTTGGCAAGAAAGGGCATTTTTTTTTGGAAAGACATGTTTGGGAAATCTATGGAACACACTATATAGGATATGTACCATGCAAATAGTTGAAGTACTATCTTTAACTGTTTCACAGATCTGTGATGAGTGAAATAAAGTTAAGTTCTTATTAGAAAGAATGTGTGGCCACAACTTGCTCTCTCGGGAGATGATCTTGATAGAAAAGAGATGCAAGAATATGTATATTGCTAATATGTTTACTACTCATTGTGACAGTCTCACAAAACTTAATGCTCGAGGTTAGAATGCTGAGGTATGATTCAAGAGTCTGCACAAACTGAAATTTGCAGGTGACAAAGGTTGTGACAATGGTGTGAAAGAGAAGAATATCAGACCGTTCTTCAAGTGAAATATGTAGGTAGTTAATATTCCAAAGGACCTTCAAGCTGAAATGGTTAATAGTCCATGTTTTGTGAACAAAATGGTGATATTGATAAGTGTAATCTCAATGATGTTGAAAGAGTATTTGTGGGATACACTTCCTCCAACATGTCTTATCTGGTGTGTCAAATTTCTGTGCATTGAAAAAGATGTTCATGTGATTTTTTTGATAAGTTTTGAAGAAATGAGAAGTAAGTTGCAAAATGAAGAAAATTTTGAGATGGAAGAGATGTTTCAGATTCAGAGAGATGATCTAAACAATAAGCTTGCTGAAGAACATCCTCTTCATGCATCCAACAATCTCAAGGAAGCTAATGCAGATGATGTACCTGATAAGGGACCCGATCCTCTAGACATTGCTGAACAAAGATGATGCAGTTCAAACTGATAATGTGAATTTTAAAAGTGAGAATGAAGAAGCTGATCAAGCTCAATTTGAAAGAAGCAAATTCTGATAGTCGGTTCCCCAACAAGCTGATGGGTTGTCCAAGTTGTTCATTAACAATGGCTTCAAGACAGGAAAATTGTCAAAAACCCCTCTCTTTGAATTCAGTATGAAAGGAATTGCTTATTATTCAGGTACATATTGATGATGTCATCTTTGAGGCAATCTTTGAGGTGTTGTGTGAAGAGTTTATTTCTATTTCACTCATTAAAAGTGAGTGTTGAAATAAGCTTAATGGAAGAATTGAATCTCTTCTTGGAGCTGTAGATCAAGCAAATCTCAAAATGTACCTTTGGTTGTCAAGAACAATACATCATTGAGCTGCTCAAATGGCTTAACATACATGAAGTCAAGACAATGAGAAAAAAGGGTGATGCCATCATGGAGTTTTGCTAAATGGAGCATCAAGCGGATGACATCTTCACCCTAGGCTTAATTAAGGACCAGCTTGTCAAGAATATGTATGTACTCATAGTGTCTTAGCTGAAGGGAAGAAGATAGAATATGATCAGGGCAATTGCTGTTTGAACATAGGAAGGGACCTGGTACTAGTTCAAAGAAGTTGCTGAAAAGGTTTCATGTTTTAGGTGCCTCGAAAATTCGTACTTTCTTGGGAACTAACTTTAAGCTGGATGCTAATGAAGTGGGTTCAAAGACTATACTCATGTACAAACATATCACTTTTGAAGGCTGCTAGTAGAATCCGAAGATATTTGAAGAAGACAGAGGACCTGATCCTATTCTGTCCATCAGTAAACTTTTTGATTTGGGATATATGGTGTTGATTGATTGTGTTGGGTATCAAGCTGATGGAAAGAGTCCAAAATCCAATTGTTCCATTTTCCTTCTTGTTAATCAATCGGAAATCAAGACAAACCGGGCACTACGGTAAGACGTGAAAACACCCGATCTCATTCCGACAAGTACCTCAAGAGTGGATTATGTTATAGGCTGATCTTTCACTCAAGGTAAAATAAAAGGCAAAAATTCAGTTGCTCTTTCATCAACTTAGGTGAGAATGTAGCAAGTGCAGCTTGATGGGTTCAACTCTTGTGGATCAGGAAACATCTTGAAGATCATAAAAATCTGGGTGAATTAATCAAGCTGATGATGGAAATGCTAAAACCTTCTTGAATGGATCCTACGTGAAGCAATCAACTCTTTCATGACTATGCAAAGGGAGCAGGTTTCCTTGTTTTTCAATTATGTATGTTTTAGCAAGTTCAGTTTCATACTATTTGTAAGTATACACACATGAAAAAATGTTGAAGGAAAAGGGAGGTCAAGACAGATCTAGGCAATGACATTCAAACTACAGAGAGAGACCTGGTCCTTTCTTTAAGGTTAGCACTCTTAATATTGTAGTTTAAATTATGCATGAGAACCATTGCAATTGCCACATGTCTGTCATTCAACAATCTGACTGTTGTCTCATCTTTTGAATACCAAAATGATACTTCCTTTCTCTTTATTTATATTTCATATTTTTTTCAATTTCCCTAAAAAAATCAATTTACCTTCCAAATATCATGGTGTTTTGAAATTCCCTCTTCTCTTCTTTAAACACACATGTCAAATTGTTAACCCCTTTATTCTTACTGGAAGAAGGACCTGGTTCTCCAAGAAAAAATGAAGAAGTAGAAAAGAGGATGTTCAAAAAGGGATAGGTTGATATTCTGCGGACTCAAGGTAATCTGATAAGGAAGGTGTCTGTTTTAAAAAAATAGAAATGAAATTTTCTTCTTGGTTCCATAACTAGTGCTCTATTCATCTCAGAGGCCTTGAGTGAGTTTGTGTTACCAATCTTTCTGTTATGATAAACTCAGACTTGCATTGGATGTTATGATAGTTGCTCTTGCTAACAGGGATACTGAAATGGTTTTTCCGAAAGGCTTTGCTTATGAAATAGCACTATTAGAGGGACTACTTACCCAAAAAAAGGAGAAAATGGCAACCCTAAAGGTTCAACATTAAGGCGAGGCAACAAAGAATGTGAACTTCAAGAGAGAGTTCTGAAAAATACCATGCTAAGGGATATGCTCTACTAATTCTATTCATTTGATCCCTTGACTCTAAGTCATCCCTTCTCTTCCTACCTCTCTATGTCCGTCCTTATTCCTCTTCTTGGGCATTGTTCTGGTTTTCATTTGTAATCATATTTGTAACGCTTTGATGGTTACTCTTTTGTTTATGGATGAAAAAATTTCTTGTTTTTACTGACTTGTCTCATTACTTTATGCCTTTTTACTCATGCTTAGTGTTGCCCACGTGGCCATGAATTTTCTTGAACTGCATTTTTGTAAACTTGGTTTCCTACTTTAACCCTTTTTTATGATGTCAAAAAGGGGAAAGTCGTTAAGGTAAGACATGAGATCAACGGTGTCATAACTGATGGAAGAAGATATGGTCATGTTGATAGGGGAAATCAATGGTAGCTACTTGAAGAGATATGGTCATGCTGATAGGGGGAATAAATGCTAGCTACCTGAAGAGGGCCTGGTCTTGTCGATAGGGGGAGGAAGAAGTTTGTCATCATCAAAAAAGGGGAAAATGCTATGTTGATGTTTGATGAGTTGAAAAACTTCTAAATGATAAAACTCCAGTAACCTCAAGAGTTCTTGTTGATAGGGGGAGCTAGTGAATAAGTCTGTTATCATTAAAAAGGGGGAAAATGTTAGTTCCGAGCTAATATTAAGTTTTGATGATTTAACAAACTTAAACATATAACAAGGAACCATATCCTTGTTATTGGGATGGCTAACAATGAAATGAATGATAAACTCAGTGTGAGGTATATTTGTGTGTTATCATCAAAAAGGGGGAAAATGTTATATTCTAGGTGTTTTGATGATCCTCACAAATGAAGGGACCTGGTACCTGTCTGAGTTCGCTCGTCCGGATATATAATGGGGTACAACTGTAAAGCTGTCGTGTCAGAGATAGGTGAGGCGTCAGTGTATTACACCAATCAGAATGGACGAGGGTGTTTTTCCAACGAATAATATTCTTTATGTTTGATATTTTCAACATGACAAACACCATATTGAATACATTCATTTAAAGCAGATAGTCAGCCAGCAAGCCTTTCAAGAATTAATAAAGAAGTTTGCAAGGGACCTGGTCCCTGTAAGACTTCGTATATGAAATAACAACAACATAGCTGTCAGAAAAGATACCACTTCTGATGTGGTAGGTGCACGTCTTTCCAGAAAGGCAAGCTCTCAGCCAATGGGCGGTCCCAACGAGTTTGTGTGTATTTGAAATAATATATAAACACATGAGACCAATTCTAGATTTGGCAAACTAAATATGGATTTTCTCCTCTCTAAAAATTCTTAAGCTTACAAAGAGAAAGTCATCTTCAAGGAAGAACTCTACTCAACTCAACAAGGACTTGATAGAGTGAAGGAGAGTTCATTGGTCATATGAATAATGCTTATTGTTTATGGTCATATGAATTAATGATTGTACACTCACCTAAGGAGTGATTAAGGTTGTATGTCATAATCAAAACAGTGGAAATTGATATTATGCTCTTAGATTTTTCGATGATCTTCTCACAAATGCAGGGGCCTGGTCCTTTGTAGAGTATGAAACTCGTCCAGGCTTCAAAGTGCTGGACAGCTGTAAAAGCTCTCTTCGTCAAGAATGTGGTGAAACAGCAGGGCACATCACCAATAAGGGACGACCAGGTTGTTTGTTTGATGGGTAATAACTTCTCTTGGTATATATCAAACAAACAACAAAAAAATTCATTCATTCATTAAAAGAGAGAAATTCAAGCCTCAAGAACAACAAGGAAGCTGATCGAGGTACTTTCATTGCTTTTTGTGTTTGTTGTATTTTGTTTGCTTGAAATTGTTCTTAAATTGTAGGATTCGTTTGAACTATGATAGAAACGTTTTAACATTTGCTGAATCATTGTAAGGGCTACGGTTACGGGTAACTTAGGATTTTACTTTTGAGAGCGGTGTTTTATCTTCTCAGGCTTATCTAAGTTATAGGGGGTATTACTTAGTGGGAAGATTAGCAGATTATTCTCTTGTTGTAACCGACTTTTATTTTTGCTTGCTTAAGATTAGCGAAAGTGGTTTGAAAAGTCCTATTGAGAACATGTCGTTGTTTTCCTACCTTGAGCAAGGAGGTTTCCAGGTAAAGTTGCTTATCAATATTTACGTTTATGCATTTGTTCTTTACTGTCTTATTTTACTGTATTGAGGACCTGGTCCCATCTATATAAGTGGACGCATAAATTCCAAAAGATTCATATCATGGATCTAACTCAGTGAGATACTTCGTTGTCAAAATAAATCAATAACTTTGGAATCAATTCGTAAATTGGTGTGAAAAAGGATAAAATTTTATCTTTGTATGTCCAACAGTTCTCTAGAAACTAATATACAAGAGAATACACACCTACATAAAAGAGTGATCAAGTTAGTAGTACATGTGTATATCAAATAGCCGCTAGACAAGGAGAAAAGTCATGAGCAAGACTAAAGAGGAAGGATAGCATAATTTTGCTGTTTTATTTGATGTCAATTGATTACTGCAGGAAAAAAATGTAAGGAACAAATACGGTAGACAGACCTAAGTATGACACTCCACACCACACTACATGTACAGACGCGAACCTCCCTTCTTACCATACGTGCGACTCTCACCTTATACGGGTTGCACAAAGACTACAAAATCCCTTACATGCACTTAATACTTGGAAGCTGAATTAAAAACAATAGGATATCTCACCAAAGTAAGTGAAGTTCAATTTAAAACTTATATTTTATCATAATAACTACTATGTAACGACACATTTACTCAATCTCCTAAGCATGTTGGAATTATGCGGGGCATCAAAAGAACATAAAGGACTGGAGACTATTTCTTAGCGTGGAAAAGCTTCACTCTACCCTCTCAAAACCTTCCATTTTGTTGAGGCCTCATATTTCATCACATATCTATTTGCATCTTACCATAGCTTTTATCAAGTAAAAATAAATTGGATAAAAGTTGCATCTAAAGATGAAAATATTACACACTCGAGTAGAGAATCTTTGGACTATTGAAAAGATGGAAGACGTGTGTAAAGAATACACTTCGGTCTTCCTTTGTCATAGTCTATTTTAGCCTGCCTTTGCTTCTTTCTGGAGTTGTTCTTACAGTGAGAGGTAATGGATGGTTGACAGTGATAGCTTTTTAATTGATTGACACGATGAACAAATTCACTGAAGATTTATATTATTCCGTCACATTAATATTTTTATTAAAATTGTAATATGAAATGTACCTCAATTTATAACTAAGATGACGAAGAAATGTACAATAAATAAGACACTAAGATATTAGATAGAGCTGTAGGTGACAAAGATTTAGAGATCATATTTGGACATTGATATAAGGATATCCTAGATAATGTAACTCTGATTTATTTATGAAATCTTACTTGTGTCTCCAATGAAAAGGAAAGAATATAGAAGTCTTGAAAGTAAATAGTAGCTTGATAATGGCATTGTCCTCGAAAAGTGAAGACCTACCAAAACACTTGGGAAATGTACAAGTAGTCTTCAATGGCCTTCAACTAAGCTCAACGGTCGGACCCTACAATTTGTCGTAAACATAAACATGGGGTTAGTACACACTTGTATTAAGTGTGAATGTCTGCACATAAACAAGTGAAATTATGCTAAAGAGGACACTTGTTCAAAACATGCTAATTTACTTTGAAAAGTCTTATGAACATCCAAGAACCCATACAAACCAATTAACACATAGCTCTTAAGTAAAGTCCATATACCACACAAAACCAACATCATCAAGTATAGATAAGTCAATACATTTAAGAGTTCATAATATCATAAAATAATCAAGACCTTAACCACAACACAACATTTAGCCTACAAGTGCAATAACAAAGTATAGCCTCATACCACTACTTAATCAAGTAAATCAAATAAAGGACCATAAGTAAAGTCTAACTTCACATAACACAACATCAAGAGTAATCCTCCTCAAATTTAGCAAAATAGACCTATTAAGCATGTTTATAAATGAAAATAATAACATATAGGATCATCAACATGTGAAGTCATCATATTCATAGCATATGCATTATAATAACACAAGACAACCTCCTAAAGATTCATTCAAGGCAAACTAGTGCAAGGCATAGGTATTCTCCCATAATAGTACCTAGGCTAAGTTAAACCTCTCAAGTCATCATAGTTAGTGTATAGTCCATTGTTTATTTTACTTTGGGAACACTTGCCTTAATCGATATAGACTACAAGATCTAAGTGTAGAATTCGGTGTTATAAAAACCTTACACCAATGGAAGGTGGTCTACCGGCCAAAGTAGCACCAAACATAAAGATAGCATCTAGGTGGATCCACTAACTAGTATTCCTATGGTGGCAACATAGTTTATGGAGCTTGGGGGCTGTCATGGAAACATCACTCTATGCCCTTTTTGGACTATGAGGCTATCCGTCCCGTGAGAACCTTGGTGAACTATACCTTCCCTCCTTGGGAAGGCGTCACCCCTCACCTACAAGTTCAATCGGTGCTAAGATAGAGTCCCTTTTGAAATGTCTTTCATACCTCCCTTGTATAATCATCATCATAGCTCAATAGGAATTGAATGAGTATTGTCCTTTCATTAAAATTCACATATGTGAAATTTGCATAACATCATCATCATGTCATAATAAGGAACACAGGTACTTCACAACCAATATTATATCATTTCATCTTAAACATAATCTCACAATCACATAGTCAAGATATTTCAATTCATCATCATACCAACACCTACTTAGGCGAATCACAAGCCATGGTTCAATTGAACTACATCTTCAATCACAAACCATCATAATTGAAGTAAAGCTTAGGACCATAAAGACTTAGTCAACAGCCATCATCATGGTCTTACCATCAACCAACCAATTACATCCAACAATAGGTGTAGTAACATCAGTCAATAGTAACTAACACAAGAACTAGGTCGATTGCATCATTACTATTCAATTAACATCAATTCGTAACCTAGGGCTAAGGGAAATAGGGTTCATAATGAATTCTTCAAGAATTGAAACCAATCCCAACAATACATTACTCTGGGCAGTCCATGAATTAGTTAGAATAAATAAAACAAGTCTAATGATCAATTCATACTTCAATTCCCATTGATTTACAATCAAGACCCAAGATTCTGGAAATGGGGAAAGGAACATGATAGACATGAAATTCAATAAATTAGCATCAATTAACCATCAATATTTACCTAATTATTCATAATCAATAATAATTAATCAAGATCAATCATTAATTTGAAGTGTAGAAGAAAACCCATTGGAATAGAAAAACTCTTGGAATTAGGTAATTTAATTATCAACTTTGAGAGGACATCTTCGGGAAAGGAATCCCAAGAATGAAGAACCCATAACTTAATGAAGATTAATCCAAGAAATTGTAGTAAAATTCTAGAGAAATTGACCTTCTTCTTCAAGCTTTCTTCTTCCTTCATTGAAGGATAAATAGAGAGAGAAAGTAGAGAGAGGTGAGAGCTTTTGGGTTTTGATTTGGGGATGTGATTTGAGTGTGTAAATGTGAGGTAAAACTGATTGGAAATCAATATATATACCCCTATACCCCATGAAATACACAAAGACCCCTCACTTAAGTTGACGCTTTAATGAAGTCAAACTTCAAATCCAAATTTCAGATATTCGTCGGGAAATAAGCCTGCGTACGGGGAGCTGTTCTCGCATGATTTTCTAATTTATTTTTCGAGACAGTGAAGTCTGCTATCTACCCGCGATGCAAAATTGAGATTTGACCAAAAGCTACCCAAGTCCGCGACGTGGACTCACTCCCTCTATGCGTATTTTGGCTGCTACCTAGGCAGCTTGCCAAGCCGAGTTTAGGGTCCTTTCATGGACCCCTAAGGTGACCCTTGGGGGGTCAAACCTGGATGTTTTCATTATATATACCAGATTTTACCTATTTAAAGTTATTTTTACATGTTTTGGACCTCATACGACACCTATAAACCTTCCCAAAACCTAAGGACGTTCCACTAGTTAAATTAGACTAGCTACCGGACGTCATGGACGTTTCTTGATGTCTTGACTCCAAAACTTCCTAAATGATTTATTAACATTATTTTAGGCCTTATGAAAGTGCTACTAACCTTAAATCAACATGTGAGTCTCTTGTTAAGGTCATAGACTTTCGGAGTGTTACATTATCACCCCCTTAGGAACATTCGTCCCCGAATGACACTAAAATCTTTTGGAAGGAAGGCATAGACTCAAGACTAGAGGCCGAACCAACAACATGTATATAATGAGTCACAGCTCATAGGAGTACTTCACAACTCCATTCAACATATTTTAATAACATTACTCATATCAACTCAAGTCACCACACATAAAAGCTCAACATTTCATAATACATTATGAGAAACTACCTTTTCAACATCAACATGAGCTCAAAAATGACATAAAAGAGTTACCATGCTATTCTTCTCAACATAACACACAAGACAAAAAATCTCAAGAAGACAAAACATAAACTTCACATAGTGCAAATCAAGCAAGAGAGCATTTTTATATGAAACTTTTTTTTTTGCAAAATTTTTATCATGAATATACACACCTTTGCGAAAAAATCCAAACTCAATTTATTCATTATTTTCATTATTAATTGGAACAACTAACCTTAACCAACATAGAGATGAGGATAACGGGACTTCTTGTCGGCCTCGTCCAAATTACATTTCCCTAAAGAAGTATAAGTGGTCGTATCAAGTAAAGAACCCACCTATTAGGTTGGGTCAATCCCACGAGGAAAATGATTTATACTTAACTTTAATGTACGATTACCTTTATTTAGTCAAGTCCTTTCCGAAAACTAAAAATTAAAGGGGGGATTTTGTAAAACAAAAGTGTTGATTGTTTAGAAATCAAACAAATAGCAAGAGTAAATTGTTGGGTGTTTATCAAGTTGTGAGAGAAACTAGGATGTAAGTATTCCCCATAGGTACATAACGACATAACCCTAGCTATAAAAATTCTTTCCTAGTGTTTTTCATGCAAAGTGATAAGCTGTGTATCTCTAAATCCTTGGTCCGACAGTTATAGAATTTCACCCCGTACCTTGGTCCCGCTACATGTGTTTAAGTTACTAACCCTTACCTTTACTTCATATTAAGCATCATATTCGATGATTGGCTTAGTTATTACCTCGCACCAATTGAAAATAGCCTATTAGATAGTACCCACTAAATCTATATCAATAATTCTTTTCCTATTAACTACTCCCTTGGTCCGGCAAGTAGCAATAAGTCGAGTTCTACCGTGTAAACTCGTTAAAAAGACTTCTAGACGAAAGAATTATCGATGCATGCAATAACCTAATTAAGAATTGTTAATTAGCTAGTTTTATCTTGTTAATCATCCATGGTTCCCACAAACCTAGTTGTGGATTTAGTTACCCATGCTTAGAAGACAATTTATAATTGATGAAAAATAAATCATGAACTTACTTTAATAAATTGGAAGAAAATCCAGAAATTCAACTTGAAATTACACAATTGTCTTCAATAACAAATCCGGAAATTTTAATAAATTGTCCAACCAAATCTCCAAGAACAAAAGTATGAAATTTGTAAAAAGATCCAACCCCAAAAACAAGGTTATTTACCTTATTTATATTAAAAAGAGGCTTAAATTGCAAAGGATTAAAAATAAGGAAAGTTTTGTCCAAAACGCCACTTCAATCGACGACCCCACAGACGGTCCATTGATCAAATGACGGGCCGTCGACTGCATCCGTCGGTCCATACTTAGCATCTTTTCAAAGCCGGCACGTTGCATCTTCTCTGATTTAATCGACGGACCATCAATACGGTTCGTCGATTCACTTACGTCCGTCGATTCCCATCGTTGTTCCATACTTAGCTTTTCTTCAACACCGAGTACTGAAGCAGTCTCTGATCTCATCAACGATTTTCCAAGATGGTTTGTCGATCAGTAGATGGACCGTCGATCCTTTCGTAGCCCCACACTTAGTTAGAATTCCCCGAGTTTCTTCAAAAAGCTTGAACTTCCAGTCGATAATCACCACCTATGGTCCGTCGATGGGATGACGGGTCGTCGATGGCTTCGTGGGTCACTTCTGCACTGATTTTTGCACAGCTTTCTGCAATTCTATTTTGGTCAACTTTTCTGCAAAACACAGATAAAACACATTAAAATTATTACAAAAAGTCCCTATACACTCACTAAACTTAAGGAAAAAGCATTGAAAGTACGGCCAAACCACGGTACATCAACACCCTAAACTTAAATTCATTGTTTGTCCTCAAGCAACACACTATGACTCAACACAACACCTTGTACAAAAGTATCCTCTTTTAAGCTTTCGCAATCATATCGCTATCAATCCCGAATTTTTATTGTTTTAGTGCATGCCTTTAGTTTTAGGCTCACTAAGCTCATTCATGTGGATCAGACCATGACAGACTTACCACCCCCCGACACCTATACTCTCTAATCTCTCATTAATGTAATAACTTTCCAATATTGCAACTAGTGCCCTCACTTCAAAAGATATCCTCCTTTTTCACACAGTGATTTCAAATTTGAGTACAAGGATCGTTATTCAACACTCACGCTCAAAAAAACTTCACACCTAGTTGGTACTTGCCGCCATAGGCTTGCCTTTATTTTCACTGCTTAAGTTCTCCATATTAGACTCTTAGGATCACAATAGGACTTTCTTGGCTTGTAATGACGGCTTCGGGTCAGGTATGATACATATGAGTACATTTTAGTGACTTGTTTCCCTCGTTGACATTACGGCTAAGCGTCCTACCTTTTTCATCGTCTATTAAGCCCTACTCTTCCTTTTCTTGTACTCTTTTTGCCTTGTTTTCTCCTTTCTTTCTCCTTTTGTGGAAATGACTCTTACTTCTATTTCTTAAACACTCTTTTTATCTTTTATTTATTTATTTATTTTTTATTTTTTTATTTGATAATGGCTTTGACTGAGTCACTTCTATTATTCACTATTTCTTTTCTTTTTCCACATTAATCTTTTCATTGCCACTTTTCGGGACATTACTCAAAATATCCACCCTCAACTCATGGCTTTGCCATGAGTCGAGGTACACAATACCCAAGGTTGGGTCAGGGACAAGACGAGGTCAGTTTCTGTACTAGTCACCCTCAACATATGCTTTTGGCCTAAGTTGAGGTGCACATGTCCAAGGACGGATCTGGGCCAACACATTATTCCCAAGAAAGATGAATTGGGGTAGAAAAGAAAGGTCTATTGTAAGCTCAAAATATTTGGATCAAGAAGGGATAAATTTCATTTGGTTTTCTTTTATTTAGGCTAAAGATTGGCTAATTTGAACAAGGGCCTATGATCCTTTCCTAAATGTCTATAATATATTTCTTTTTGAAGGACTGACCGGGAAAGTTCTAGCTAGGTACCTGGAACAATCATCTTTCCTCACACTCTATTGACACCTCATCACCCTATCAGATTATTGGACAGGTAGTTCGAGTGTTAGATTGAGGTTCTTGTAGTGGTGCATCTCTATGTCATTCTTAGAGCCAACACATTCAACATTCATTATGCCTAATCATGCAAGCATTGTCTGTAAAACGGGATATCATTAATGTTTAGACATCAAACGTCAGATTTCACATTCATACTTTGTACAAGGTACTACACATGCCGGTTAAACAATAAAGTAATCAGTCTCTTGTGGCAAAAGAATACTGGAAAGAAAACCACCAAGAGAGGATCATGTGTTGGGCTACTCAAACTTCACCGTAACACTCAGTTTCCATTTACCCCAGCCCTAACAAAAAATATACAATTTTCCATAATTCATAAGAAAATAAAGCAAGGGTGGTAGGTGAAGCAAACCTGAGGTGCATAGCACCGAAGATCAACAAGCAGGAGGGTCCAGTTTCCCAAACCCGCTCCCTCAGTAATAGGGGCACCATTAGTGGTGCCCACAGTAATATCTGCACCCTCAGTGGTGCTCCTCTCAATAACCTCTAATCTGGAGCTAGACACCCCAGCAGATACCTCTTTAGCCCTCATCTGACGGGCCTCCTCATCCAGCAATGACGCTCTCCTTGCAGCCTCCAAATCTATTCACTCCTTCTTCTAAGCATGAGCATCCACACCCTCACTGGTACGGTTGGAACGGTGCCTCTTGGCACGTTCACGAGGCTCAGGCGGTGGCGCAGTGGAGCAGTGAAAAGTACAACAAGCATTGTGTCCTCTATTGTCTAAACTGGAGCAGACTCAGGCTCGGGACCCCTCATCTCAAGGATGATTTCCATATCATCCCGTAGACTCGCCACAGCCTGTTGAAGAGTAGTCAAATTAATAGTGGGGGCTGGACGATCTAGGATTTGGAGCTCAAAAGAATATAGGCGCTGATGGACTGACCGAATCTTTAGCACTATCTGTTGCGCCACCTTCTTCTCAATCCGGTCCTCATCCTCGGCAATAGATTTCTGCATCCAAGGCTGGATATAATACTGCAAGGTGGCCATCTGGGCCTCTAACTTCTGGACCCTAGCAATTGGGACCAGTGTAGCTGAAGGTGGGGTTGACCGGGAGGAACTAGGTGCTCTACTTGTGCCACGGGCACACTCGATCGGGGTGGCATTAGTAGGCTCCAAAGTGGCATAATTAGTCCCTTGGGCTTGCTCAACCGTATCCAACAAGTTTTCACCTACCTGGGCCCTCGTCGTGGTGCCGCCTCATTGGCCTCATCCCTTATGAGAATGATATCTACTATCCCGGTAGGAGTACAGAAGAAATCTCTGTGCCAAATGGGAACTCCAGCATCCATGCACAGCTGAAAAATCATACATGGAAATGGGTAAGTGGTAGAGAACTTAAAATCCCTATCATAGATGACGGAGATCAACAACTTCGCCACATCGATCTCCAACCCAGCTACCAGAGCAGGTAGCAAGATCGTTCTATCCCAAGTGAGTATATTATCTGCAACAGTGGGGGATATGAGGTGGCATTCTAAAATCCAGAAGAACTTGGTCGTAAAAGTGAGGTTGGCCTTCTTGATAAGGGTTCTAGAGTCCAACACCCAGTCCGCTCCCTCACCATCAATGGAGAGCCGCTGTAAAATCCACCTATTCGTGGACTCTCTAAGTTCTCTGCTCCGCTGAAAGTGGCCACCCTTGATCACGTCCCACTTGTAGTCGATTTCTCGGGTGAGGGGAACCCGCGCAGCATCAGTGGTTTCACCGTATAAAAGCAGCGGATGGCAGGAGATGAAATATCCACCCGGCAGCCTCGAACTCGTACATCGACGAGCGCTGCCTATTTGGCGGGGTGAGACCGCCTGTCCAAATATCCTTGGAGAGACACTATGTAAGAGGCTTAGAACTCTCGCATCATCTCCTTACTGTAAGGCCCCAAACTCCTGGACATCCACTCGAATTGGTGGAAAATAAACAGGTCATGCACCACAAGGACTGTGTATAGGCTCTCTAGAAGAACCCTCCGCTCAACTTTCAGCGTCTGAGTCATCACCCCCTTGTCGTTCAACAACTTGGCATCCCTGTAATTTTGGTACTGGCCATCTACACACCACCGGTTAGGTTCATCTGCAACTGGTGCAGGGACCTCATGCTGGGGTGCCGGAGCAGACTCCGAACTCTGGGCCTCATTAGACGAGGCATGGCGGGCAAGCACGGCAGGGGGAGTGACTCCCTGTGATCCAATAACGAAGGCAGTGTCCTCATTCGACCCTATAGAATGGGCTGACTCAGAACCAGAGACCTCCTCGGAGCCAGATGCTCCCTCAGAACCCAAGGCAAACCCAGACAGTAGCTGGTCAGTATGTGGTCCTATCAAATTGGGAGGCAGTGACAATGCTGGGTGCCACCTTTTTGGGGTGCCCCGATTGACTCTTACAAGTGGTGTCGGGGTTTGAGTGTCTGGGGGAACGTATTCTGGATCACGCTCATCATCGAATGAGAACATCAACCGCCGGGATGGTGCCATGGACTTGGACCGTCCCATGGAATAGACAATATCCGGTTTAGGGGCCTTAAGTACGTGAAAAAAACACCTTGTTAGGCTCATTGGAATCAATCTACATAAGTAATAGAAGCAAAACAAAATCTGTAAACACAGAACACAGTTTAGTGCAGAACTGGAGAATTAGGGAGATGGGTACCATCGACAGTCCGTCGATAAATCGACGGTCCATCGATCGTGTCCGTCGGTGAGCACTTAAGAAAAATTTTTAGAAGTCAACTTACCACAGACTCTGAATTAGACACAATGAACGTGCAGAATGGTTCGTCAATCAATCGATGGACCGTAGTCAATTTCCGTCGTCTGACACTTAGAATAATTTTAGAATTTTTCAGAAATCAAGGTTGTAGTTATGAACGATGGACGTGTAGAATGGTTCGTCAATGAATCGCGGACCGTAGACCACTTCCGTTGATCCACAGTTAGCAATTTTCAAGGGTTAACCATCGACGGTCCATCGATCAATCGACGGTCTGTAAACGGGTCTCGTTCTGTTTGTTAGAGACATGATTTGGGACTTGGTTTTACCACACAAATTGACAAGTTCAAGCACATACTAGTTCACCCAACATGCAATAACAAACAAAAGACCAATTCGTCATCCCTAGGGCTTCGATTTTGCAAACCATAGATACTAAGAGACTAACAAGCCCTAAGTCGAAAAAACAACAAGCAACTAGACTGTACACACATTCCACCCCAAACTCATTCACTTTATATCATTCTAAAAGACATGGAATTCAATTTTTAAGAAGTTTAATCATGCAATTATGTTCCTAAGTAAAGACCCACATACAAATTAATAGTTTCCATAAGAAAATAAACAAGAATTCATTGAGCAAAGGAGAATGAAATACCTAAGAATTGTAGTGGAGTGAAGTGAGTGGGTGATCTTGAAACACCAACCTATGTGTCCACCTTCAAATATCGACCAGAGAAACAATGGAAATGGAGGAGAAACTGAGGGATTAGGGGTTTGGGATTTCTGAGAGTTTGGGAGAATTGGAAATCTGAAGAAAATGGGAGTGTGTGATTATGGGAGTTAATGGGGGGTTAAGAGAATGAGGGAGGGAAACGGTTGGGGTGGGAAATTTGAAAAGGTGTGGAAAGGTAACTGAAAGGGTATTTTTTATATAGCCGCTCAGGTTGGGTTGGGTCACTAGTTTTAGTGAACTGACGGTACCCCGTCGACGGTCTGTAAGTGGATCGACCGTCCGTAAATGGGTCCGTAGATTGTGCCCTAACTTAGGACAAATTGTAAAACATACCTGGGATCTACGGGAACCATCGAAGGTCCATCAATGTAACGACGGCCCATCAATTGGTCCGTAGGTCTGTGCACCATGCTACCAATTTCAGCAAAATTCTTGTGGTTTGGTCCCTGCACATTTAGCACCCATTAAATCATTCTTTTTGTGTTTTCTGGACACCTTTTACACACAGACTCTAAACTACTCTCTTGACAAAGGACTAAAAACTATAAAAGAAAATTACACTTGACATTGAGTAAATCAACATAAAACAATAATGCAACTATTCCTACAAAGAAAAGAAAAACCTAATGTTGGCTAGATGATACACATCGCGTTGCCTCCCAAGAAGCGCTTGACTTAACAACGCGGCACGACGCATGACCCTTGATTAATCAGACTTCATAAAGATAATATGCCTCAACCACTTCATGGGTACTCTCCGCATGCCCTAGGTAGATCATGATTCCCTGCCCGTTGACCGTGAACCTTGCACCCTCCTTGTTTTCCAACTCAACCGCTCCATGTGGGATCATTTTAGTGATCAAGAATGGACCATTCCATTTGTACTTGAGTTTGCCCGGAAACAAGCACAACCTAGAGTTAAGCAGAAGTACAAAATCCCCAACTATGAATTCGCGCGCCTCAATCTTTTGGTCATGCTACTTCTTCATTTTCTCTTTGTAGAGGGCTGAACTTTCATATGCTTTTAGGCGAAACTCATCAATCTCATTCAACCATTAAGTCTCTGCTCTACTGCTTCATTCCAATCCATCTTGAGTTTTTTCATCGCCCACATGGCCTTGTGCTCTAACTCAACCGGCAAGTGACAAGCCTTCCCATATATAAGTTGGTATGGATACATACCTATGGGAGTCTTGTATGCTTTCCGGTAGGACCAAAGAGCATCATCAAGCCTCCTACACCAATCCGTTCTATTAGAATTTATCATTTTTGATAGGATCTGCTTGATTTCTCTGTTGGACATCTCAACTTGCCCACTAGTTTGCGGATGGTACGGAGTGGCTACATTATGGTGAACCCCATATTTCTCTAATTACCCTTTAAAAAACTTGTTGCAAAAGTGGGATCCCCCATAACTAATAATGGCCCTAGGTGTGCTAAATAAAGAGAAAATGTTCTTTTTCAAGAACGCGGTGACACTCTTTCCTTCATTGTTGGCAAGTGTTATGGCTTCAACAAATTTTGACACTTAATCCACCGACACAAGAATATATTTCATCCCATGAGAACTCACAAAGGGGCCCATAAAATCAATGCCCTATACATCAAATAACTCGATCGCTAGAATGGGATTTAAAGGGAACTCTTGCCTTCTCGAAATACCTCTATCTCTTTGGCACCTATCACATGCCTTGGCGAACTATGAGCATCTTGGTGGATGGTGGGCCAATAGTACCCACACTGCAAGATCTTATGGGCAGTCCGGATACCACTATAATGCCCACCCACAGGCGAGAAATGGCATGCCTCCAAAACACTAATCATCTCAACTTCTGGCACACAACGGCGAGTAAGCCCATAAGCACAACTCCGGTATAATTAAGGCTCGTCCCAAAAGCTTTTTCACATCAAGCATGAATTTTTTCCTCTGATGAAAGGACAAGTCTGATGGGACTATATCACTATCCAGATAATTTGCGAAATCGGTGAACCATGGGATCAAGTCATGAGAAGCGGCCAATAGATGCTCATCAGGGAAGGTGTCATCAATTTCAGCTTTTCATCCAACTCTCGCATAGCTTCATCCTCTAATCTGGACAAGTCATCAGCAACTTGATTTTCGGTCCTTTTTCTATCTTTCACCTCAAAATCAAAATCATTCAATAGTAGTTCCCATCTAATCAACCTTGGTTTTGCATCTTTGTTTGTCATCACATATCTCAAAGCGGAGTGGTCAGTATGCACTATGACTCTCGTTCCAAGAAAATAGGAGCAAAATTTTCAAAACCAAATACTACTGCAAGGAGCTCCTGTTCAGTCACAGTGTAGTTCTTTTGTGCTTCATTTAGGGCCTTACTAGCATAATAAATTGGGTGAAGGATTTTATCCCTTCTTTGTCCAAACACCACACCAAGAGCAGCCCCACTAGCATTACACATCACCTCAAATGGATTACTCTAATCTGGGGAAATAATATGAGCGCGGACACCAAGTTTGCCTTCAACTCTCCAAATGCCTTCAGACAGGGTCATCAAAATATAATTTACATTCCTTCTCAAGTAACTTGCACAGATGATGTGAAATTTTTGAGAAATCCTTAATAAACCTCTGGTAGAAGCCCTCATGCCCAAGAAAACTTCTCACGCCTTTTATAGAGATGGGTGGAGGAAGTCTATCTATAACCACAACTTTGGCTCCATCAATCTCTATCCCCTTCTCTGAGATGCGATGGCCCAATACAATACTTTCTTTCACCATGAAGTGACATTTCTCCCAGTTTAGCAAAAGGTTGCAATCTTCACACCTTTTGAGAACCTCGGCCAAGTAACTCAAACAACGATCAAAAGTGTCTCCTACAACTGAAAAATCATCCATAAACACCTCAATACCATATCGGAGAATAACGACATCATACATCTCTAAAAAGTGGCAGCTGCATTACACAACCCAAAAGGCATCCTCTTAAATGTGAATGTCTCATAAGGGCAAGTAAAGGTGGTTTTCTCTTGATCCTGCGGTGTAATAGAGATTTGATTGTAACCCGAATAACCATCAAGAAAACAGGCTTTTTCCTATAAGTCTATCTAACATCTGATCCATGAAGGGCATAGGAAAATGGTCATTTTCAGTCCATGCATTCAACTTTCGGTAATCCATACAAACTCTCCATCCGGTCACCGACCTCATTCTTTCCTAGTGTTTTTCATGCATAGTGATAAGTTGTGTATCTCTAAATCCTTGGTCCGGCATTTAGAGAATTTCACCCCGTACCTTGGTTTATGATCGGGTATGAGTTTGACTTTGTGTGAACAAATACCAGGTGGGATCCCAATAATGTCCGCAATAGTCCAACCAATGGCTCATTTGAACCTTTTCAACACTTCTACTAAACACTCTAGTTGTTCCACATTTAAATCTGATGCAATGATTACCGACAAAGTGACATCTCTTCCCAAACATACATACCTCAGATGGGGTGGTAGAGCCTTAAGCTCTAATTTTTGAACCTCCTCAATAGATAGTTTCGCGAGTGGAGACTCACAATGCTTCATATCTAACTCTAATTTCTTTGGTTTGAACCGAAAGTCACCTCGATCAATTGCCGCAACCAATAACCCATACTTATCAATACCATCACTCTCAAAATTCAAGATCACTATCGCTAGTGACTCAACACAAGGCGCTCTTCGATTTGTACCTCAAACGTAATCTCAATCCTGTAGGATATAGTAGATACCGTTTGGAGCTCATTACTCTGCTTCATTGACCTACAAATGTTGAAAGTTGCTTCTTCATTGTTTAAGCTAATCTTGATCTTCAATTTTTCCATGTCAACCAAGGCGCGTCCAATAGCAAGGAACCGGCCTTCCAAGAATAATAGGCACCTCAAAATCCCACTCACAATCAAGAATCACAAAGTCGTCCGGAAATATAAATGACTCCACCTTCACTAAAACATCATGGAGTATCCTAATAGGCCTCTTCATCGTTCGATCGGCCATCAGTAACCGCATCGTGGTGGACTTTGGGTCACACAAACCCCACTTCGTGCAAATAGAGAGAGGCATGAGATTTATGCTTGCACCAAGATCACATAGTGCTTTTGAAAGTGTAACAACTTGATGGTACATGGAGTAGTGAAAGCACCCGGATCTTCTTTGTTTTGCACAAGAGACCTTGTAGCAATAGCACTACAATGTTGCATTCGGTCATCATCCTCAAAACTTACCGATCTCTTCTTAGTAACCATATCTTTCATAAACTTGGCATAACTGGGCATTTGTTCAAGAGCTTCTATCAAAGGGACATTGATGGAAAGTTTTTTCAACATAATAATAAAATGCCGGTATTTACCATCCTCAGTACTCTTTACCAATCTATGCGGAAATGGTGGTGGTGGTCTAGGAATGGGGATCACCTTTTGGGGTATCTCTGCTTCTTTCACCTCTTTATCTACCAACTCACCATTATATTTCACTACCTCATCATCTTTTCTCACCTCATCTTCCACACAAGATGGCATAGGTGGATCAATGGTTTGCTTACCCCCTCGAGTAGTGACTGTCATGCAATGTCCATCATTTTTCAGATTTTGGACAGTATTGCTAGGAAGAGTATCCGGTTGACGTGGGTTCACAGTAGAAGACAATTGGGCCATTTGCAACTCAAGATGCTTGATTGCGATTGCATGTGCATCCACCTTTTGCCCAATATTAGCCAAATCACCTCTCAACTCTTTGGTGTGCTCATCACTAGCATCGAACCTCCTCATCATCTTTTGTAACATGTCCTCAACTCACGCCATACTACCTCCACCATCCCTAGGAGCAACTTCCCGATTTTCAAGTGGAACATAGGTCCTACTCCGATCATTTCTATTGTCATAGTTACCCCGGTTGAAGTTGTTGTCGTAGATGTAGTTTCCATCTCAAACATAATGACCCTCTCGGTTGTAATTCCCATAGTTCCGACCTTAATTTTCTTGACCTTGGCAAAAATTCTCCTAATTGGAGCCTTTGACGTTTGGTCGGAAACTCCCCATCTGCTCATTGACTGCATAATAATCCTCTTCATAGTAGAATTCATCTGTTGGTGGTGGTGGTTTAGTCAAATAATTCACCGCATTTACTTTCTCCGCAATTCCAGTGATATGTTTCAATACCAACCCGAGCTTAGTTCTCATTTTACCCATCTCTTCACAAATCTCATTTGAGGCCGGGTTGTGTGTAGCTTGCACTGTAAAGGTGTTTCTCCCAGTGTCCGACTTCCTAGTGCTCCAAGCTTTATTGTTGCGAGAGATTTTCTCCAACTTCTTCGCGATCTCTGCATATGTTCACTCACCATAAGAACCACCCTGCAATAGTATCAAGTAATGCCTTATTATTGTCATCTTGCCCCCTATAAAAGTAATCTTTCAAAGACTCATCATTAGTGTGGTGGTTTAGGACACTTCTCACAAATGAGGTGAACCTATCCCAAGAGATACTCATTGACTCCCAGGCAATGCTACAAAGTTGTTCACTTTATCTTTGTGGTTGAGCTTTTTAGACACCGGGTAATACCTTGCTAGGAACATATCCCTCAACTGCTCTCAACTATAGATCAAATTATAGGGCAACTCAGTAAACCAAATTTCGGCGTCTCCCGTCAGTGAGAGAGGGAACACCCTTGATTCGATAACATCCATGTCCAAGTCTAGCCTCCCAACACAACTCTTACACACCAATCTCAGTTTGGCGATGTGAAAATGTGGATCCTCATATGGTAGCCCTGAAAACAAACCCTAGCGGTGAGCATCTGCGTCAAGCTACTAGTTACGATGAATGTATGAACCTGTGGTAGAGGAGGTAGGACAAGAGGCTCATCAGAGTTAGTGATGTTTAAGTTGCCCCTATAGAACTCTTGAGGTCATGGGATAGGTGGTTGCCTCCTCACAGCACCATCACCAGGGTTTTCCACAATCACTTGGTTGTGAGCCTCAACCGGTGGAGGAATTTGACAGTTGATCCCATCACCAAGATTAATAGGATTCTGTGGATCGTTCATTCTAAGGAGTGTACGATTTAATTCTGGATCAAATGGAAGTATTGGTTCTCCTCGACTCCGTGTACTTGGCATACACTAGAGATAGACATGAAATACATAAAAACAAAGAGGAAAAGTACAATCAGGAAATTGTTGACTAAAATTCGGTAATTGATTTAGACATAAGTTTAATGCATGATTACCTCAAATTTATATGCTCAAATTACACTTCCCTAAAGAAGTGTAAGCGGTCATATCAAGTAAAGAACCCAACTATTAGGTTGGGGTTGACCCCACGAGGAAAATGATTTAGACATAACTTTAATGTATGATTACCTCTATTTAGTCAAGTCCTTTCTGAAAACTAATAATTAAAGAGGGGTTTTTGTAAAACAAAGGTGTTGAATTTTTATATATCAAACAAATAACAACAGTAAATTGTTGGTCTTTATCAAGTTGTGAGAGAAACTAGGGTGTAAGTGTTCCCCATAGGTTCATAACGCCATAACCCTAGCTATAACAATTCTTTCTTAGTATTTTGCATGCAAAGTGATAAGTTGTGTATCTCTAAATCCTTGGTCCGACATTTAAAGAATTTCACCCCGTAACTTGGTCCGGCTACGTGTCTTTAAGTTACTAACCCTTACCTTTACTTCATATTAAGCATCATATTTGATATTTAGCTTAGTTATTACCCCGCACCAATCGAAACTAGCCTATTAGATAGTACCCACTAAATCTATATCAATAATTCTCTCCCTATTAACTATCCCATTTGTCCATCAAGTAGCAATAAGGCGAGTTCAAACGTGTGCACTCGTTAAAAAGACTTTTAGATGAAAGAATTATCGATGCACGCAATAACCTAATTAAGAATTGTTAATTTGCTAGTTTTATCTTGTTAATCACCCATGGTTCCCACAACCCTGGTTGTTGATTTAGTTACCCATGCTTAGAAGAACACAATTCATAATTGATGAAAAATAAATCATGAACTTACTTTAACAAATTGGAAGAAAATCCAGAAATTCAACTTGAAATTACACAATTGTCTTCAAAAACAAATCCAAAATTTTTAATAAACTGTCCAAGAAAATCTCCAAGAACAAAAGTATGAAATTCGTAAAAAAAATCAAACCCGCAAAACGAGGTTATTTACCCAATTTATAATAAAAAGTGTCCTAAATTAAAAAAGATGCAAAATAAGGAATGTTTTGTCCAAAATGCCGCTTCAATCGATTACCCCACAGACGATCCGTCGATCAAATGACGGACCCTCGACTGCCTCAGTCGGTCCATACTTAGCATCTTTTAAAAGCCTGCACGTTGCATCTTATCTGATCCAATCAATGGACCATCAGCACGGTCCGTCGATTCACTTACGGTCCGTCGATGCCTATCGTTGTTCCATACTTAGCTTTTCTTCAACATCAGGTACTGTAGCAGTCTCTGATCTTATCAATCACTTTCCAGGATGGTATATCGATCAGTAGACGAACCATCGATCCTTCTGTAGCCCGACACTTAGTCAGAATTCCCCAAGTTACTTCCAGATGCTTGAACCTCCAATTGACGATCACCACCTAAGGTCTGTATATGGGACGACGGACCGTCGATGGCTTCATGGGTCACTTCTGCACTGATTTTTGACAGCCTTCTGCATTTCTGTTTTGGATAACTTTCCTGCAAAACACAGATAAAACACATTAAAATTACTTCAAAAAAGGCCCTAGACACACATTAAACTTAAGGAAAAAGCATTGAATGTACCATGAAACCTCGGTACATCAACCACCCATGTTTCTCCCTCAACTTGGTGGTTTCTGCATAACACTTTTAAAAAGGCCACCTCCTTGTTCCTCAACCTCTTCACTTGACGGTCAAGGATTTGGAACGGACCCTCCTCATAGGAGAGGTTATTTTTCACTCCAAGACCTTCAAAAGAAAGAATTGACTCGGGCTCACCAATGCACTTCTTAAGCATGGTTACATGGAAAACCAGGGATGAACCAAAGATAGTTCACTAGGTAATCTCAACTCGTATGCAACCAACCATTTGCAAAATTTCATAAGGACCCATATAGTGAGGACTTAACTTCCCCTTCTTTCCAAATCTAACCACTCCTTTCATGGGCAATTTTCAAATACACCGTATCACCTTCTTCAAATTCTAAGTCCCTTCTCCTATTGTCGGCATAAGACTTTTGCCGACTATAGGCTATTTGCAAACGGTTCCTTATGATATAAAACTTTCTCTAAGGTCTTATATATCAATTCAGGACCAAGAAGCATAAACTCGCCAACCTCAAACCATCCAATAGGAGATCTACACCTCTTACCATACAAAGATTCAAAATGAGCCATAGATATTGAGGAATGTTAACTATTGTTATAAGAGAACTCAACCAAAGGCAAGTGCTCATTCCAACTAGCCTTGAAGTCAATGATACAAGCCCTAAGAATATCTTCAAGAGTTTTAATAGTACGCTCCGCTTGACCATTTGTTTGAGGATGAAAAGTGATGCTCAACTTTACTTGAGTACCCAACCCTTTTTGAAACGATCTCCAAAACCTAGATGTAAATTGTGCGCCCCTACTCGATATGATGGATAACGGAATACCATGAAGACTAACAATAACATTTATATAGATCTTTGCATAATCTTCCGCTGAGTAAGTGGACTTAACGGGAATAAAATATGCGGACTTGGTCAATCTATCCTCCACCACCCATATAGACTCATTTTGCCTTTGAGTCCGAGGCAAATCCACTATAAAGTCCATATTAATGCCTTCCCACTTCCAAGTGGGAACTTGGATTTATTGGAGTAAATCACCTGGCTTTTGGTGCTCGGCTTTCACTTGTTGGCAATTCGGACACTTTGCAACAAATTCGCTATGCCCTTTTTAAAGTCATCCCACCTAAACACTCCCCTAAGATCATGGTACATCTTAGTAGAACCTATATGAATAGAGTAACGGGATCCATGAGCTTCCTCAAGGCTATAATTTCTCAAATCATCGATATTGGTCACACACAATCTCCCTTGGTACCTAAGAACACCATCTCCCCCTTGGGAGAATGACTCATTAAGCTTACCAAGGATCGACTCCTTCGACTCCATCAATAATGGATCAAGGTGTTGCTTAGAATTCACCTCAACCACCAAAGAAGACTTGGAGTTATGATGTACCACAACATCGCCATTAGGAGAATCTTCAAATCTAACACCCAAACGAGCCAACCTATGAACATCTTTCACTAGGTTTCTCTTGGCTTCTTCCACATGAGACACACTTCTCATGTCATAATATTTTAACAACTCTAACCATCTTCATTATTGGAGATTTAACTCCTTTTGGGTGAACACATATTGAAGACTCTTATGGTCGGTATACTGATATACCATGGTTTCACGGTATTTTAAATGTTTGTCCTTAACTTTAGTGTGTGTCCAAAAGCCTTTTTGTATTAATTTTTATGTAAGTTTATTTGCGGGAAATCTGTCTAAAGATGAACGCGGAAGTTTTTGAGCAAGAAATGCAGAAAAGTAACACCTACGGAGCTTGTGGCGGTCCGTCGTGGTTGTGACGGTCCGTAGGTGGCATCGGAGTGAATCTGCTGAAGGAAAATGGGGAAGTCTGACCAAGTGTGTGGTTACAAAGTGCGTTACGGACCGTTGTAGCCATGATGATTCGTCCTGCTGGTTCGTCGTGATGATCAGAGAAGTAGTCCCAGTACCCAAATTCCAAGAGTTCAAGTGTTATGGAATGAAGACCCTTGACGGACCGTTGTGCCTGTGACGATCTGTCATACCTGCCGTTGAAGGTAATGAAGAGAGCAGCAGAAAAATTTGCAAAGTATGGGACGACGGAGTCCATGAAGGCCCGTCGTGACCACGACGACCCGTCGCGAGCTCCGTCGACCCAGCCGCGTTTTGACATATTTCCAGCAAATAGAGTCCTTCTTTGATTAGGTTTTTGTTTTTTTTAAATAGTTCGAAAAACCTCGTTTTGGGGGTTAGACTCCTTGTTATTAGACACCTTCATGTTAGATTCTTTGTTGAGGAGATTATTTTGATTATTACACTTTGGTTTATTACACTTTTCTCTAGAGTTGATTGTTGGTGATTTTGTCGATTAATCAAGTAAATTTCTGAATTTTATTCTTTCTCATTGAAGTAAGTGCATGAATTCTTATATCATATATATGAATATTGTGATTATGACTATGGGTAAATAAACTCCATAGCTAGGATTGTGGGAACCATGGGTGAATAATAAGATAAAATCTAACTAAAATAACAATTCTAGAATACTCTCTTGCATGGATTGATAATTCTTTCGCTTAGAAGTCTTTTTAACGGAAGGCCAATGTTAGAACTCACCTTAATGCTACTTGCCAGACCAAGGAGGTAGGTAATAGGAAAAGAAATATCAACATAGATTTAGTGTATACTATCTCATAGGCTAGTATTGATTGGTACGAGGTAATAACTTAGTCAAATATCAAATACAATACTTAATATGAGGTAAAGGTAAGGGTTAGTATAGCAACACACGTAGCCGGACCAAGGTGCAGAGTGAAATTTTCTAGATGCCGTACCAAGGATTTATAAATATATAACTTATCACTTTGCATGCAAGATACTACGAAAGAATTGTTATAGTTAGAATTATCAAGTTAGAAACCTGTGGGGAACACGTAAACCCTAGTTACTTTTATTAACTGATTAAACTCCAACATTTGAATCTGTTAGTTGTCAACTTTGATTTAGCTAATTATTTCCATTCATTTAGAAATAAAAAATCCCCTTTTATTGTCTTTGTTTTCCAAGGAAATGATTGACTAAATAATAGTAATAATAGATTGAAGTTAAGTCTGAACTATTTTCCTCGTGGGAACGATCCCAACCTCATTAGTTGGGTTCTTTACTTGATACGGCCGCTTTACTTCTTATTTGAGAAGTAAGTTTGAGCGTATCAAATTTTGGCGCCGCTGCCGGGGAAAGTAGCTTTTAGATTAACTTAAACTTATTACTATATTTTAGTCGATATTTTTTTAATGTTACTTTATTTCTTGTTTTTTTTATTCTTGCAGAACTATCTTCCTTGTATGCCAAATACACGGAGAGAAAGAGAACCCTTTTTTCCCTACGATCACGAATTAGAGCGTACACTAAGCAACATGAATCGAAACATGGGTATTAATGATGATGATCCAAACCAGAACATCCCAGCTCCACTTGATGTTCATGGTCAGTTGTTACCCGATGCTCCGGGTGAAAACCAACAGAGGGGACAAAATCCCGCTCCACGGCCCCATGAATACTACAGAGGCTATGACAATATCGCAGACTTTGATGGTTCACTTGTCTTGCCCCCTCTACCACCAAGCTAAACCTTTGTGGTAACTAGTAGCTTGATGCAAATGCTCACTGCCAGAGGTTTGTTTTTTCAGGGCTACCTTCTGAGGATCCACATGCCCATATAGCTAAGGTAAGGGCAGTGAGTAAAATTTGTGTAGGGAGGCCTGACTTGGACTTGGATGTAATAGGGCTAAGAATGTTTCCTCTCTCACTGACGGGGGAGGCTGCTATTTGGTTCACTGAGCTCTCTTATAACTCAATTTTCACTTGGAACCAACTAAGAGACGTTTTCTTAGCACGCTACTACCCGGTCTCCAAGAAACTAAACCACAAAGACAGAGTGAACAACTTTGTGGCACTACCAGGAGAGTCATTTAGCTGTTCTTAGGATAGATTCACCTCGTTTTTTAGAAGCGTCCCAAATCACCGCATAGATGATAAGTCACTGAAGGAATACTTCTATGGGGGACAGGATGATAATAATAAAGCGGTGTTGGAGACTATAGCGGGTGGTTCTTATGGGGAGTGTCCTTATGCTGAATTGCTGAAAAGTTAGAGAAAATCTCCCGGAACAATAAAGCTTGGAGTACTAGGAAGTCAGACACTGGAGAAATACCTTGGCAGTGCAATTAACTCACAACCCGGCCACAGATGAGATTCGTGAAGAGATGGCTCAGATGAGAACTGAGCTTGGGTTGGTATTAAAATATGTCACTAGGGGTGCAGAAAAGATAAATGCAGTCAACTACTTGTCGAAACAACTACCACCAAAGGATGAATTTAATTATGAGGAGAATTCCTATGTGGTAAATGAGCTGACGGGGGGTTCCCGACCGAGTGCCCAAGGCTCTAATCAGGAAAATTTGCGCCAAGGTCAAGGGAACCAAGGTCGGATCTATGGTAACTATAACCGTGAGGGTCATTATTTTTGAGAAAGAAATTACAACCGAGACAACAACTTTAACAGGGGTAACTATGGTAATAGAAATGATAGGAATGGGCCCTATGTCCCTNTTTTTCCCTCCTCAAAATCGTGAAGTTAATCCTAGGGATGGTGGAGATAGTATGGCGCGAGTTGAGGATATGTTGCACAAAATGATGAGGAGGTTCGATGCTAGTGATGAGCACATTAAAGAGTTAAGGTGTAATTTAGCAGGTATTGGGCAAAAAGTCGATACACATGCAATATCGATTAAGCAGATCGAGTTGCAAATGGCCCAATTATCTGCGACAGTAAACACACGGCAACCGGGCATTCTTCCTAGCAACACTGTCCAAAATCCGAAAAATGATGCGCACTGTATGGCAATCACTACTCGGGGTGGTAAGCAAACCATTGACCCACCTATGCCGTCTAATGAGAAAAAGGTGAGAAAGGATGATGATAAGGTGGTAAAGGGTAGTGGTGAAGCAGAAGAGAGCACTGGAAAAGATGCAGAAGTCCTTATGAAGGTAATTCCCATGCCTAGACCACCACCACCCTTACCTCAGAGATTAGTGAAAAAGACCGAGGATGGTAAATATCGGCGTTTTATAACAATGCTGAAGCAGCTTTCTATCAATGTCCCTTTGGTATAAGCTCTAGAACAAATGCCCGGTTATGCCAAGTTTATGAAAGATCTGGTTACAAAGAAAAGATCGGTCACTTTCGAGGATGATGATAGAATGCAGCATTGTAGTGCTATTGCTACAAGATCTCTTGTATGAAAGAAAGAAGATCCGGGTGCGTTCACTATTCCTTGTACAGTCGGGTCATTACATTTTGCGAAAGCATTATGTGATCTGCGGGCAAGCATAAATCTCATGCCCCTCTCGATTTACAAGAAGTTGGGTTTGGGCGACCCAAAGCCCACTGCGATGCGGCTACCGATGGCTGATCGAACAGTAAAAAGGCCTATAGGGATACTCCACGATGTGCTAGTAAAAGTGGAGTCGTTCATATTTCCGGCAGATTTTGTTATTCTTGATTGTGAAGTCGATTTTTGAAGTGCCTATTATTCTTGGGAGGCCATTCCTTGCTACGGGTAGAGCCTTAGTTGATATGGAAAAGGGGCAGATCAAATTTCGGTTGAACAATGAGAAGCGACCTTCAACATTTGTAGGTCCATGAGGCAGAGTGGTGAGCTCCAATCGGTATCTGCCATATCCCACAAAGAAAAGATGAAGAAGGATAACGAACTAAAAAGTGAAAAACGAGAGTTTATGGTTGGGGATTTGGTGCTTTTAGACAATTCTAGGTTGCATTTGCTTCCGGGCAAGCTCAAGTCCAAACAGACTGGCCCTTACTTGATTACTCAAGTATTCCCTCATGGAGCAGTTGAGTTAAAAACCAAGGAGGAAGTGCGATTTAAGGTGAATAGAGAATGAATAAAACTCTGTTTTGGGCATACTACATCGGTGAATGAAGTGATAGAGGCATACCATCTTGATGAAGGCTGAGTAATCAAGTATCCTCAGTCGTGCCGCGACGTTAAATTAGGCGCTTGTTGGGAGGCAACCCAATACTTATAGTTTTTTTTCTTTTTCTTTTTAGTAATGGTAGCATTGTCTACTAATGGGTTTAAAATTTGCAGGCACATCACCAGGAAATTCTGCAGAAGATCACTCTGCAACTGTCACCAACGGATACATGCGACGGACCGTCGATTCCATGACGGTCCGTCCTGCACAACCGTTCTGGTTGTCAGAGACCCTATTCCTAAGGGTCTCTTACGTTTTCTAAGTGTCCTCCAACGGACATCTACGACGGACCGTCATACTCTCGACGGTCTGTCTTGCATAACCGTCATGACGGTCAGAGGCCCCTCTCCTAAGGGTCCCTATTTTTTTTCTTAAGTGTCCAACGACGGACATCGACGACGGACCGTCATAATCACAACGGTCCGTGCTGATCGTCGGCGCTTTGCGCCCCAGGTTTGCTTCACCTACCACTTTAGTATTTCAATTTGTTTTATGCATTGGGGACAATTGCATGTCTTTTTGTTGGGGGTGAGGTAAATGGAAAGTGAAAACTAGGGTGAAGTCTGAGTAGCGCAATTCACTATCCTCTTTTGGGGTTTTCTTGCCTGTGTTCTNGCATTAGGTAGAAAGTCGATACACATGCAATATCGATTAAGAAGATTGAGTTGCAAATGGCCCAATTATCTGCGACTGTGAACACACGGCAATCGGGCACTCTTCCTAGCAACGCTGTCCAAAATCTGAAAAATGACGGACACTGTATGGATATCACTACTCGGGGTGGTAAGCATACCATTGACCCACCTATGCCGTCTAAGGAGAAAAAGGTGATAAAAGATAATGATAAGGGGATAGAGGGTAGTGGTGAAATAGAAGATAACACTGGAAAAGATGCTGAAGTGCCTATAAAGGTAATTCCCATGCCTACACCACCACCCCACTTTTCTCAGAGATTAGTGAAAAAGATCGAGGATGGTAAATATTGGAGTTTTATGACAATGTTGGAGCAGCTTTCTATCAATGTCCCTTTGGTAGAATCTCTATAACAAATGCCTGGTTATGCCAAGTTTATGAAAGATCTGGTTACAAATAAAAGATCAGTCACTTTCGAGGATGATGATAGAATGCAACATTGTAGTTCTATTGCTACAAGATCTGCGTACAAAAGAAAGAAGATCCGGGTGCGTTCACTATTCCTTGTACAGTCGGGTCATTACATTTTGCGAAAGCATTATGTGATCTGGGGGAAAGCATAAATCTCATGCCCCTCTTAATTTACAAGAAGTTGGGTTTGGGTAATCCAAAGCCCAATGTGATGCGGCTACAGATGGCCGATCGAACAGTGAAAAGGCCTATAGGGATACTCCACGATGTGCTAGTAAAAGTGGAGTCGTTCATATTTCCAGCAGATTTTGTTATCTTTGATTGTGAAGTCGATTTTGAAGTGCCTATTATTCTTGTGAGGCCATTCCTTGCTACAGGTAGAGCCTTAGTTGATATGGAAAAGGGTCAGATGAAATTTCGGTTGAACAATGAAGAAGCGACCTTCAACGTGTGTAGGACTATGAGACAGNGGCAGAGTGGTGAGCTCCAATCGGTATCTGCTATATCCTACAAAGAAAATATGAAGAAGGATTATGACCTAAAAAGTGAAAAACGAGAGTATATGGTTAGGGATTGGGTGCTTTTAGACAGTTCTAGGTTGCGTTGGCTTCCGGGCAAGCTTAAGTCCAAATGGACTGGCCCTTACTTGATTGCCCATTTATTCCTTCATAGAGCAGTTGAGTTAGAAACCAAGGAGGGAGTGCAGTTTAAGGTGAATGGAGAACGAATAAAACCCTATTTTGGGCATACTGAATCGGCAAATGAAGTGATCGAGGCATACCATCTTGATGAAGGCTGAGTAATCAAGTGTCCTCAGTCGTGCCGCAACGTTTTCTACTAATGGGTTTTAAATTTGCAGGCACATCACCAGGAAGTACAGAAAATCACTCTGCAGCAGTCACTGACGGACCCATCGACGGACCGTCACAAACGTGACGGACCGTCGCATGAATTCGTCGTTCCAGGTACGTCTTTTAGTTATTTTCAAAACTAGGGCACACGCGACGGAACCAATGACGGACCGTCGCAATTGCAACGGACCATCGTCGGGGACTCATCGCATCATTAATGAGCATACTTGACCCGACCCGGCTGGAAACTTCTAAAAATTTTCAACCTATAAAACCCCCATCCCTTCATTGGAACGGTTTCTTTCCCTCTTTCTTCCATTCCCTCCTTTTTAAACTCTTCTCTTTCAACCGATCATTTCCCAAATTCCCAAATTCCTAAAATCCACTCTTTACTAGTCGGAGTTTGCTGTTGTAGTTCTCTTCTTGATCACCAAGTACCTTCCTCGCTTGTTTTTCTCAAATTCTCAGGTATGTGTCTCTGATTTCTACCCATTTACATTGCATTTTTGTTTATCAATGAGTATTATCCTATTTTTTATTGATGGGTTCATTCTTTAATACAAATTCTGTCTGACCTAGGTTGAGAATCCTCAAAATTGTCTTGTTAAAACTCTAGAAATAGGTGCTTTAGCATTGCTAGTTTACTAGGTATTTGGGGTAGACACATGTAGGTTAAAAACTAAAAATTCCATTTGGGTCATAAGGGATGATTGTGGCATTCCCAGTTTTATCACTAAATGACGGAACGAGACACCAATAATGGACCGTCGTACCCACGACGGACCGTCATAGGGTCCGTCCCAACATCCCCACCACCCCACTATCTAATTTTCTCCAAGTGTCCACCAACGCACACATGAGACGGACCGTCGTTCCCACGATGGTCCATCCTACACAACCAACCTGATTGTCAGAGCCCCTATTCCTAATGATATCTCACTTTGTCTAAGTGTCCTCTAACGAACATATACGACGGTCCGTCCTGCACAACCATTCTGGTTGTCAGAGACCCTGTTCCTAAGGGTCTCCAACTTTTTCCAAGTGTCCTCTTACGGACATCTACGATGGACCGTCATACCCTCGACGGTCCGTCCTGCATAACCGTCATGACGGTCAGAGACCCCTCTCCTAATGGTATCCATACTTTTTCCACGTGTCCTCTGATGGACACCTACGACGGACCGTCATACCCTCGACGGTCCGTCCTGCACAAACCATCATGATGGTTAGATACCCCTCTCCTAAGAGTCCCCATACTTGTTCTAAGTGTCCCACGACAGACATAGTCGATGGACCGTCATCAATACAACGGTCCGTCCTTCTTATCCGTCTGATGAAGCCTTCGGATCTGCTGAAGTATATGCACCAGCAACAGCTGCAAAGTCTGCCTCGTCTGATGAGGCTGACAGTTCTGAATCCACAACCGGCTCACCCACTCGTGCTCTCACCCCGATTGACGACCTGCCCAACCGGTGGTGTGTCGACGGGCAGTATCAAGTTTATTCAGACGCAAAAATTTCTGAATGATAAAGGAGTCATGACACGGACCCTTACATTGGAGAGGCGGGTCTTTACGGGTAGTCTCCCTACTATGCCCGAGATTCACAATCTCTTCACCAGACGCCGACTGGAGTAGACAGCGCGTTCTTTGGGCCGTTATAGTGAAGAGTTGGTCTGAGAGTTCTACGCCTCCTACGTGGCTACTCTTAGATCACAGATTGATAGGCGGACTGCCCCCGCCAAACAGGCCCCACTTGAGCATGTCCGAGTACGTGGCATTCAAGTTGATATCTCCCTGCCTGCCATTCTCCGGTATCTATACGGAGAGAATGTTGATGCCAACCGGACCCCTATCACCGCCGAGTTTGACTCTCGGTGGCAAATTGTCAAAGATGGCCAATTGTTGCGTGAGCCATCGCTGAGAGAGACCACAAAGAGGTGGATGACCCTGCACTTGTCTGTTGATGGAGAGAGTGCCGACTGGGTAATCGAGCCGAATGGAGCCATCAAGAACGTTAATCTGACCTTCACGGCGAAGTTCTTATGGATGATTGTCCGCCACTACCTTTCCCCCACAGCCGCTGATAATATAGTCACATGGGATCGTGCAGTTCTGATGGCGGCGATGATAGCCAGGTTTGAGGTGGACTTTGCTTGGTTTCTAAAGGCGGTGATGCACGAGAGGGCTTTTAAGGTCACCACTACTTACCATTTTCCATGCATGATATTTTCTTTATGCAGGTCCGCAGGTGTGCCCATCTGGAACATTGATCAGCTCAAGACTCCGCTGGGCACTGTTGATATCGGCCTCATCAGGGATGAGGCCAATGAGTTGGCTCCACGCAGAGGGCCCCGTCCAGAGTTGCCTCCACTTGGTGACAATCTGGATGATACGATAGCACAGGCTCGCACGGCTACGCGGGCTGATTCTGAAACCACTGACACTACCCCAGTCGAGTCAATCCCAGGTAGTAACACTGCCTCGAGCTCCTCTCGCTCAGCCCCTTTCCCCGCTCTGGTCCCGCTTGCTAGGGTCCAGAAACTAGAGGCACAGATGGCTACACTTCTGCATCACATCCATCCTTGGATGCAGAGGTCTATTGCTGAGGTATAAGAGCGCTTGGAGCGGAGAATGGTCCAGCACACAGAGCGGAAGATCGCTAAGGTTCATCAACGCTTGGATGCTTTTGAGTTGCGGGTTCTAGCCCGGCCATCCCCTCAGGTGGATGTGTCGACCCTTCAGGCTGCGGTCAAGAGTCTTCGCGCAGACATTGATATGATCCTAGAGACTAGGGTGCCTGAGTCTGAGGCCCATTCTGCAGAGCCTGCTGAGGACACAGTGATGGCGGCCTTATTTGCCACTTCTGAGATTCCACCACCTCCCTCTCGAGAGAATGCCAAGAGGCGTAGGGTTCGAGAGGAGGATGAGGCTAGATCAGGGAAGAAGGAGCGCCATGAGATGGAGGCTGCGAGGAGAGCCGCGCTTGCTGATGAGGAGGCACATCGGATGAGGGTCGTAGAGTCAGCTACTGGGGCATCTAGCTCCAGAAATGTGGAGATAGCGGGAGGCACTGCTGATAGTGTTATCCTTGCTGAGGACACTACTGAGGGTGTCTAGATTATAGAGGTAGTGGGTTCCAGAGAGCCAAACCCACCAGCTTGCTGATCGTCGGTGCTTTGTGACCCAGGTTTGCTTCACCTACCACTCTCGTATTTCAATTTTTTTATGCATTGGGGACAATTACATGGTTTTTTGTTGGGGGTGGGGTAAATGTAAAGTGAGTGCTAGGGTGAAGTCTGAGTAGCCCAATTCATTATCCTCTTTTGGGGTTTTCTTGCCTGTGTTCTTTTTCCCTTAGAGACTGATTATTTTTACTGTTGAACCGGCATGTCTATAACTTGTGTACATAGTTTAACTCTGAAGCATGATGGCAAAAATGATATCCTGATTAAATGAAAGTGATGCATGACTAGGCATAGTAATTCATAAATGTGTGGCTCTAAGCATGACATAGAGATACACCACTGCATAACCCTAAGTCTTTCGAACTAGGTGTCTGATAATCTGGTAGAGTAATGAGATGTCAAGTGAGCGTGAGGAAGATTTGAATAGCCCACTATTTGTACTGAGCTAGAACTTTCCAAGTTAGTCCTGCTAAAAATAAGTTGTAATAGACAATTAGGAAAGGATCATAGGCCCTTGTTTAATATAGCCCATTTTTAGCCTAATTAAAAAAAACAAATGAAATCAATCCTTCTTTGATACAAATGATTTGAGCTTAAACTAGACCTTTCTTTTTCAGCCCAAGTGATCTTTTCCGGGAATAATGTGTTGGCCCTGGTCCCTCCTTGGACATGTGCACCTTAGCTTATGCCAAAAGCATAAGTTAAGGGTGGCTAATGCAGTAAACAACCTTTTTGTGGCCTTGACCCAACTTTGGGTATTGTGTACTTTTACTCATGGCAAAGCCATGAGTTGAGGGTGGCTATTATGAGGAATGCTCTGGAAAGTGGGGTTGGAAGAACAAAGAGAGAGAAAGAGCAAAATTAAAGTGACTCAAGAATCAGTTGAAAGAAAAGTGAAATAATAATAAAAAAAATACAATAAATACAAGAAAGAAAAGAAGAAAGTCACTTTCACAAATTGAGAAAGAGGGGAAAATAGCAAGGTGAAAGAATATGAGAAACTAGGTGAAATAAAATGATAAAAAATGGTATGTTTAGCCGATATGTCAAGGAGGGCAAAAAGTCACTAAAGTATACCTAATATACCCTACCTGAAACATAGACTATGTTACAAGCTAAGAAAGTCCTATCGTGATCCTAAAAGTTGTATAACAAACATAAAGCAGTGAAAATAAGGGCAAGCTTATGGCAATATGTATAAATGAGTTGTGAATTTGTTCTGAGAGTGAGTGTTGAAAAGTAATCCTTATACTCAAACTAAAATCATTGTTTGAAAAATGAGGATATTGTTTTGAAGTGAGGATACTAGTTGCAATACCGGAAATATTAGCACCTCGATGAGAAATTGAAGAGGATAGGTGTCAGTGCATGGTGAGTTTGTGTCATGGTCTGATTCCACATAATTCAAGACTAATAGTGATAACATGCATAAATATGATGAGACTGATCGGGATTGATAGCCAAATGATTGCAAAAGATAAAACATGGATACTATTGTACAAAGATTTTGTAGTGAGTCATAGTGCGTCGCTTGAGGACAAACAACGAATTTAAGTAGAGGGTGTTGATATACCGTGGTTTCACGGTATTTTTAATGTTTTTTCCTTAAGTTTAGTGTTTGTCCAAAAGCCTTTTTGTATTAACTTTTATGTAAGTTTCTCTTTATTTGCAGAAAATCTGTCTAAAGAAGAACGCGGAAGTTTTTGAGCAAGAAATGCAGAAAAGTACCACTTACGGAGCTTGTGACGGTTCGTCGTGCTTGTGACGGTCCGTAGGTGGCATCGGAGTGAAGCTGCTGAAGGAAGATGGGGAAGTCTGACCAAGTGTGGGGTTACGAAGTGCGTGACGAACCTTCGTAGCCATGACGGTCCATCCTGCTGGTTCGTCGTGATGATCAGAGAAGTAGTCCCAGTACCCAAATTCCAAGAGTTCAAGCGTTATGGAACAAAGACCCTTGACGGACCGTTGTGCCTATGACGATCCGTCATACCTGTCGTCGAGGGTAATGAAGAGAGCAGCAGAAAAATTTGCAAAGTATGGGATGACAGAGTCCATGACGGCCCGTCGTGACCACGATGACCCGTCACGAGGTCCGTCGACCCAGCCGCGTTTTGACAGATTTCTAGTAAATAGAGTCCTTTTTTGATTAGGTTTTTGTTTTTTATAAATAGTTCGAAAACCTCGTTTTTTGGGGTTAGACTCTTTGTTATTAGACACCTTTATGTTAGATTCTTTGTTGAGGAGATTATTTTGATTATTACACTTTGGTTTATTACATTTTTCTCTGGAGTTGATTGTGGTGATTTTGTCGATTAATCAAGTTAATTTCTGGATTTTATTCTTTCTCATCAAAGTAAGTGCATGAATTCTTATATTAAATATATAAATAGTGTGATTTTGACCATGGGTAACTAAACTCCATAACTAGGGTTGTGGGAACCACGGGTGAATAATGAGGTAAAATCTAACTAAAATAGCAATTCTATAATAGTGTCTTGCATGTATTGATAATTCTTTCGCTTAGAAGTCCTTTTAACGGATGGACAACGTTAGAACTCGCCTTAATGCTGCTTGCCGGACCAAGGAGGTAGATAATAGGAAAAAATTTATCAACATAGATTTAGTGTACACTATCTAATAGGCTAGTGTCGATTGGTACGAGGTAATAACTTAGTCAAATATCGAATACAATGCTTAATATGAGGTAAAGGTAAGGGTTAGTATAGCAACACACGTAGTCGGACCAAGGTGTGGGTGAAATTTTCTAGATGCCGGACCAAGGATTTAGAAATACATAACCTATCACATTGCATGCAAGATACTAGGAAGAATTGTTATAGTTAGAATTATCAAGTTAGAAACCTGTGGGGAACACGTAAACCCTAGTTACTTTTATTAACTGATTAAACTCCAACATTTGAATCTGTTAGTTGTCTACTTTGATTTAGCTAATTATTTTCATTCATTTAGAAATTAAAAAAAACCCTTTTATTGTCTTTGTTTTCCAAGGAAATGATTGACTAAATAATAGTAATAATAGATTGAAGTTAAGTCTGAACTATTTTTCTCGTGGGAACAATCCCAACCTCATTAGTTGGGTTCTTTACTTGATACGACCGCTTTATCTCTTATTTGAGAAGTAAGTTTGAGTGTATCATATACACATCAACATGAACCCCATAGAGATAATGCCTCCATATTTTTAATGCAAATACCACGGCCGCTAACTCAAGATCATGAGTCGGATAATTCTTCTCATGAATCTTGAGTTGCCTAGAAGCATAGGCTATAATCTTGCGATGTTGCATAAGAAAATAGACCAAACCCCTCGAGATGCATCACAATATACCACAAAGCCCTTAGTACCCTCCGGTAATGTCAACACCGGAGGAGGTAAGCCTATTAGTGACCTCCGATACTGTCAACACCCGAGCGGAGGTAAGCATATCCTTCAACATTCGGAAACTTCTCTTACATGTCTCCGACCATTCAATTTTCTCATTCTTTTTAATCAAGGTAGTCAATGGAGAAGCAATGGCCACAAACCCATCAACAAACCTTCTATAATAACCCGAAGACCCAAGAAACTCCTAATATCTGTACGAACCAAAGGTCTAGGCCAATTTTTCACCACTTCGTTCATCCTTTGATCAACCTCTACACCCTCACTAGACATAATATGACCAAGAAATGCTACTGACTTCAACCAAAATTCACACTTGCTATACTTGGCAAATAGTTGATGTTCCTTAAGTACTTGTAAAACAACTCTCAAATGCCCCATATGATCACCCTCACTCTCCGAATACACCAATATATCATCAATAAAAACAATCATGAACGCATCGAGATAGTTTTGAAACACCCTATTCATGAGATCCATAAATGTCGCAGGGGAATTAGTCAATCCAAACGACATGAATAAGAAATCATAATGACCATATCTAGTTCGAAAATCTGTCTTGGGAATATCTTCACCTCTCTCCCTAAGTTGGTGATATCCTGATCTCAAGTCTATCTTTGAAAAGTAGCTCGCACCTTTGAGTTGATCAAATAAATCATCAATCCGATAGAGAGGATACTTGTTCTTGATTGTGACTTTATTGAGTTGACGATAATCGATACACATCCTAAAGGACCCATCCTTTCAAAAAAAAAAACTGGAGCACCCCATGGAGAAATACTAGGCTGAATGAAACCCTTGTCTAGTAAATCCTTGAGTTGAGTCTTCAACTCTTTCAATTCAGTCAGAGCCATCCCATAAGGAGGAATTGGAATGGGATTCGTATCCGGTAATAAGTCTATATCAAAGTCAATTTCCCGTTCATGAGGAATACTGGGAAGATTATGTCACATCCGGGAACACCCCTTAGATGTAATCGGCGTCGTCGTACTCTTTGAGGACTAAGAATAGCCTCTTAGCTTACATCGTTACATTCATAGCTCAAATTTAGCGGAAATTTAGAACTTTTTACTACTTCTACAATGAGGTTTACATAGACCTCTACACACACATAGTAGATATACATCGAGTACACATAAACCCTTCGTATAGGAAAATTACTTAGTCTTCTATTTCATTGCACATAAGTATATAAATGATAATATAGTCATAATAGTCGTCTCATCTCATAACCATCTAATAAGAGTATATCAAATAGGACCTAGCACATACATCAATGAAACAAGACCACATATAGGTCATATAATGTCTAATATCCAAATAACAGGAAAGAAACATAAGATTCTTAATACTAAATCAACATCATGGCTCGATAGTGGCATTGCCCTCGGAAATTGAGGACCTACCCTACTTAGATGAATAAGAGATCTAAGTCTTCTTCAATGTCATCTCCAAAACTCCCTTCAACGACCGAAACCTAAAATGTTGGGGAAAAGAAAGAAATGGTATTAGTACACCACCTGTACTAAGTATGAGACCATATGCACACATACTTTGAAATCATGCTAAGAAAAGGACATTTCATAAAGTATGAACTTGTCATTAAAAACCTTTATGCACACTAAACAAGACCATACCAAATCAATAAGGCATATTCATAGATTAATAGGCATGTACATCACAAGACCAACAACATCAAAACTAGTCAAGTCAACATGCATATCATGTAACTAGACATATATTCAAATCAACTCAACCATCAAGTCATAATCTCAACAAGCATGAATAAGAGTTCATTATAATATAACCAAAGAAAGAAAATTACCCAGAACCCTTATCAAGTCAACAAGTGCAATGACCAAGCAAAGCCTCATAACCTTACTAATTCAAGTAACTCAACAAGAATCATGACCAATCTCCTACTTCACATACTATATCATCATACTTTAACAATGTAGACCAAATACATGTTCATAGGAATAATGGACAACACATATTATCATTAACATGTAAGATTATCATATACATATAATTTACATTTATAAGCATATACATACATAATAACATCCTCCTAAGACTCCCCTTAAGGCTAACTAGTGCAATGTATAGATAGAGTCTCATACCCCTACCTAGACTAAGCTAAACCCCTTAGGTCATCTTAGTTGAGTTCAACCTTTAGTTCATTCTACCTTTTTGGGAACATATTTCTCTAATCGACATAGAACACATGAGCTAATGTGGAATCCGGTGTCATGGAACCCTACACCGAAAGAAGGCGGACTAGTTGCCAAGGTAGTACCAAAAGATGAATATAGCAACTACGTGGATTCACTAGCTAGTATTCCCATGGGGCAACATAGTTCAAGAACTAGGAGATATAGTTGGGAACCTTTTTATGATACATGCATTGTAGTCTACAATCTCAAGTGTACATTAGTGATCCTACCTTCCCTATATGGGAAGGTACACTCGTCACTGTAATTCACTCGGTGCTTATCAAGAGTCCCTTTAGGAATGTCTTTTAATGTCTTTATTAATCATCATAGCTTAATGTAGGTCATAGGGCCTAACCCTTGTATAGATATGATCATCATCATCAAAGATCAATAAGAATTGCATGAGTAAAATTCTTTCATTAAAATTCATGTATGTGAGGTTAGCACATTTACATATCACTTCATGATAAGGCACATTGGTAAATCATTCACCATCCTTATAACATATACATCTTATCCAGCACCTCACATACCATAGTCAAGACATTTCAATTCAACATCATACCAACACTATCAATCCTAATATAAGGCATACTCCAATACAAAATCATGACTTAATCACAATTAACCATAATTTGAAGTAAAGAATAGGGATCACAAGACTTACCAAGTCTCCTTCATAAATCCTCATCAATGTCTTACCTCAACCCTTAATTCCACACAATTAGAGTATGAAATCATCATAATTCAATGACCAATATGATAAAAAGGTTAGAATAATCACTACATCACATTTCAATACTAGATCATAACTTAAGATAACATACTTAGGTCAATTCACAACATACTTCATTACCTAAATCAAATTATCAAGAACTAGCATGAATATACCATAAATCACCCTAATTCTTTCATTATTAATATAACAACATCATATAGTAGCAATTCAACAAGTAACCAAGTCAATTGAATCAATACAATATAATTCATATTAAGATCATCACCTAGGGTTAAGGGGTAAAGATCAACTTCTACAAACTAGACCAATTCATCAAGATATATCATAATTAAGTTAAAATACATGTTAATCTATCCATAATATACAAAATAAATTATAAACAAATCAATTCATGATATGAATATTTCGAAATTGGAAAAGACCCACTTGAAAACCCAACTTTCGAAATCAATTTGATGGAACCCTTTGATGAAAGAGGTCTCAAAGGTGAATTAGATCCCATACCTTATTAATTGATGAAGATTGATGGTGAAAATTGACTCTTTTAATCCCTTAAACTCTCCTCAATATTGGTCTTCAATGGTGTTCTTCACTAGAGAGAGAAAAAAGAGAGAAGGAAGAGAGTTTGGCTTTGTGAGTTATGAGAATTTTTGGATTAGTTTATTAGGTTAGGACTTTATATAGGGGGTTAACTGAGTTAATCATACCTCCCTAATCCCCCAAATAATTAACTAACTTTCTAATTAACTAATTAGAGCTAAGTCTAAACGTGCAAAAAATTGTACCCCTCACAGACGACACCACGATCAACGGATCGTGGTTCAATCGACGACCAACCCCCCCCCCCTTCCGTGCTGCACATCCATGGTTTGATTCAGAGACTGTGCAAAAGAGTTCCCTCAAGGTTTTGGCTAAGTGTCGGTAGACGGATGTCATCGACTCCATGTCCACCAACCTATGCCCCGTCGATTACCTTTTATGAGTGCACACCGCCCAGGCAGTGTTTGATTCCAACGTGTATGGGTCCTCCTCTAGGGCCCTTGGTTGTTACTTGGGGAGTCTTACCCAGATTTCGACCATGAATCAACTTAAACACATGTTAGACACCCTTCCACAAATTTTCATCATTTTCCAACTTTAAAAAGCTAGTCAAATAGGCTAAGGCACGCTAGATCCTCATTAAACTAGTTTCCGGACGTCATGGACGTTTTTGGATGTTTTGGTTTCTAGACTTCCTCAATGACTTATATTCATTAAAATATACTTAAAAATAGTGTCTACACCTTATGACAATTATGTTAGGCTCTAGAAAATGTCTTGGATTTTTGAAGTGCTACATTATCCCCCCCCCCCTCCCTTAGGAACATTCGTCCCCGAATGACACTAAAAAACTTTTGAAGGAAGGAATAGACTCAAGACTAGCAGCCCAATCAATAAATAATACATGACAACATAAACCATATCATTTATACAAGGCAATTCAAAACTTCAATTTCCACACATAGGCTCAACATTACATTATGAGGAATTTCCTTCTCACAACAACAAGAGCTCAATATAGCATTTATGAGTCAATTATGACAAAGTTCAACTTATCAACATGCTACATATCAATTCATAAATACTCACCATATAAAAATGCACAACATGACTCAAAACAAGTAAAATTGTAAATTATGGCCATACTTCACTGTAATTCACTGTAATAATATTAAAAATGCACATTTTGCAAAACTTCACCAAAAATCAGCAAATTTCAATGTAAGTCATTATTTTCATTATTAGTAAGAACAACTAACCTTAGTTATCAAATAGATGAGAGTAATGGGACTTCATGTCGGCCTCGGCCTCCCATGCTGCACCCTCAACTAGGTGATTCTTCCATAACACCTTTACGGAAGTCGACTCTTTATTCCTCAATTTCTTTACTTGCCTATCAAGAATTTGAACCGGATCTTCCTCATAAGAGAGGTTATCCTTCACACCAAGACCCTCAATACGAAGAATAGACTTGGGATCACCGATACACTTCTTAAGCATGGAAACATGGAAACCGGATGAAATGAAGTTAATTCACTAGGAAGTTTCAATTCGTAGGCAACCTTACCGACCCTTTGCAAGATTTCATAGGTACCCACATAACGAGGACTAAACTTCTTTTTCTTGCCAAATCTAGCCACCCCTTTCATAGGAAAAATTTTCAAATACACTTTATCACCTTCTTTAAACTCTAAATCCCTTCTGCTATGATCGGCATAAGAATTTTGCTGACTATAGGCCATTTGCAACCGGTTCCTTATGATATGAACCTTCTCCAAAGTCCTATAAATAAAATCAGGACTAAGAAGCGAAGACTCACCCACTTCAAACCATCCAATAGGAGACCTACACCTCCTACCATACAAGGCTTCATAAGGAGCCATGGATATGGATGAATGAAAAATATTATTATAAGCAAACTCCAGCAAAGGCAAATGTTTATCCCAATTTCTCTTGAAATCAATAATACAAGATCTAAGCATATCCTTAAGAGTTTGGATAGTGCACTCCGCTTGACCATCCGTTTGGGGATGAAAAGCGGTGCTTAGCTTCACCTTAGTACCCAACCCTTCTTGGAATGACCTCCAAAACCTAGATGTGAATTGGTCACCCCTATATGATATGATGGATAACGGAATACCATGGCGACACACAATCTCATCTATGAAAATCCTTGCATAATCTTCCATCGAATAAGTAGACTTGACGATAATGAAATTCACGGACTTGGTCAGCCTATCAACAATCACCCATATAGAGTCATATTGCCTTAGAGTCTAAGGCGAACCTACTACAAATCCATATTGATATCTTCCCACTTCCAAGTAGGAACTTGGATATCTTGTAGTAAGCCACCCGGATTTTGATGCTCGGTTTTCACTTGTTGGCAATTTGGACACTTAGCAACAAACTCTGCTATGTTATTTTTCAAACCTTCCCACCAAAACGCTTCCCTAAGGTGATGATACATTTTAGTTGAACCCGTATGTATGGAGTAACGGGACCCATGAGCTTCCTCAAGAAATCGGTTCCTCAAAATATTTACATTGGGAAAACAGAACCTTCCTTGATACCTCAAAACACCATCGCCCCTAAGGAGAATGACTCATTAAGCTTGCTAAGGACCGATTCCTTCAACTCCATAAATGATTGATCAAGATGTTTTTTGGAGTTCACCTCAACTACGAAATATAACTCGGAGTTATTATGGACCATAAAACCATGATTTGGAGAATCTTCCAAGCTAACACCCGATATAGCTAACCTATGAACATCTTTCACTAGGTCTTTCTTGGGTTTCAATGGTGTTCTTCACTAGTGAAAAAAAGATGATATAAGGAGAGAGTTTGGTTTTGTAAGTTATGAGTGTTTTAGATTAGTTTAATTAGGTTAGGACTTTATATAGGGGTTAACTAGTTAGACCTCCTTAATCCCCCAAATAATTAACTAACCTTCTAATTAACTAATTGGAGCTAAGTCAAAACGTGCAGAAAATTGGACCCCTCACAGACGACACCATGATCGACGGATCGTGGGTCAATTGACGGCCAACCCCCCCCCCTTCCGTGCTGCACATCCGTGGTTTGATTCAGAGACTGTGCAAAAGAGGTCCCTCAAGGTTTTGGCTAAGTGTTGGTCGACGGATGGTCCCTGGAGAGTGGTACACGGACGTTTCAATCATGAATCAACTTAAACACATGTTAGACACCCTTCCACCAATTTTCATCATTTTCCGACTTTAAAAAGCTAGTCAAATAGGCTAAGGCATGCTAGAACCTCATTAAACTAGTTTCCGGACGTCATTGACGTTCTTCGACCTTTTGGTTTCTATACTTCCTAAATGACTTATATTCATTAAAATATACCTTAAAACGGTTTCTTAACCTTATGAAACTTATGTTAGGATCTATAACATGTCTTGGATTTTCGAAGTGTTACAGATCATTAGGGAAGACCTTCGAAAATTCCCTTATTACGGGACCAACTCAATAGGAGGAATTTCGGAGTCTAAATCTTTGACTCTTACTATATGGTATAAACACCCTTTAGAGATCATCTCACAAGCCTTTAGACAAGAAATGATATGACCTCTAGGAATAGAATTTCCCCCTTTCACTCTAAGACGGGTTCATTAGGAAAGTTAAACTTCACCACCCTTGTTTTATAATCTATAGTAGCAAAGCAAGCATGCAACCAATCCATACCCAATATAACATCGAAATCAACCATATCAAGTTCAACTAGTTCAACAAAAGTAATTCTATTGGGAAACATTACGGGACAATTTCTATATACTCTTTTAGCAACAACCGACTCACCCACCGGGGTAGACACCATAAGAGGTTCATTCAAGATATCGGGCAAAATGTCAAAATTTCTAGTTACTAAAGGAGTAACGAATGACAAAGTAGCACCTGGATAAAGTAAAGCATATACACTAAAAGAAAAGACATTCAACATACCGGTCACCACATCGGACGAAGTATCTTGCTCACCCCTAGGGCGTAGAGCATAAAAGTGATTCTTCTTTGGCCCATCCACATTTGAATCACTTGTTTGAGCTTGCCCATTACCCTTATATTGACCCTTCAAGTTTGGGAAATCCTTCACCTTGTGCCCACCTTTACCACAACTAATGCAGTTGTCCGTCCCAATGAGGCAATCACCGTAATGCTTCTTACCACAATTTCCACAAGTTGGCTTCTTGGTTGGTGAATTACTACCCTTTCCCTATTTAAGCTTAGGGTTAGACACCCTATCATCACGAGCCTTAGGGAACTTGGAAGGAACTTGATTAGAAAACCTCTTCTTGAACTTAGGCTTGTCTTGAATATCAAGCCTACCCTTTGAAGAACCACCATCAAATAACTTGGCCCTATTTGTATCCTTACTCTTCCTTTTCACCCTAGTCTCTTCCACTTGTTGAACATGAACCATGAGATGAGAAATGTTCATATTATTGTGTAGCTAGCCGAAAAATATTCTTCTTTCAAGTCATCGGACACTCCCATCACAAATCGGCTCATCTCATCCCTCCGGTCGGAAACCAAAGAAGGAGCATTCTTTGACAACTTAGTAAATTTCAAAGAGTAGTCAAGAACACTCATACCACCTTGATGAAGGTTGATGAATGCTTTCACCATAGATTTCCTCTTTTACCTTGGAAAGAACCTATCAAGACAAGCCTTCTTGAAAATCTCCCATGTCACCGGACCACCCCTCATAGGCCTATTGTCTCTCCATTGGACGTACCAAGTTTAGGCCACATCCTTAAGTTGGTAAGTAGCTAACTCGGCCTTCTCACTAGTAGTCAACCCCATAGAAAATAGGATTTTGCAGACTTAATCAATAAACTTTTAAAGGTTTTCCTCCACTTTGGACCCATAGAAAGTAGGGGGATTAATCTTTGTGAAATCCCTTAAACAGGAGGCCATGGTGCTAACATGTTGGTTTCCTCGGGGTACCACCTCTTAGTTAGCTTGGGCCGTCATGGCTCGAGCTTGAGTAGTGATGGCTTGCGCTTGGGTAGTAATGGCTTGAGCCATTTGGAGAAAGGAAGCCCTTATATCACCATCCGTCATGGTCAGAGGATTGGCCGGAGCTTGATCATCATTAGCAACTTCATCAAGGGGAGGAACTTGATTGCCACGGAGAGGAAGTCCCGCATTAGCAATCTCTTCATCAAGTCTTCATGCGCCATTTGTTCAATTTTTCATACTTATAACCACAATACAAGGTTTAGGTGAAAGCACACATAAAGTAGACTCTAGAGGCACGACTTTGGATTTCCAAGAAAAAATGAGGATTTCCTAAGCATCATATAGCTTCTAACTCATAAGTGTGCCGCGCTTCACAATTATGAATAAGAACCTACATAGATGTGGTTCAATCAGACATCAATCCTAAAGATATTCAACCTCATGCTCTAATACCAAGTTTGTCACATCCCAGAAGCACCCCCTAGACGTAACCGGCATTGTCGTCCTCTTTCAGGACTAAGACTAGACTCTTAGCTTACGTCATTGCATTCATAGGTTAAAAATGCGGAGAATTTATAACTTTTCTTTAACTTCTACATTGAGGTTTACATTGACCCCTACATACACATAATATTTATATCGAGTATACATAGACCCTCTGTATAGGAATCAATGATCTTCAATTAAGTTCAACGACCGAACCCTACGATTTGTAGTAAACATAAACATGGGGTTTGTACACACTTGTACTAAGAATGAGTTTAAGCACATAAACAAGTAAATCATGCTAAAGAGGGAACTTGTTCAAAACATGCTAATTTACTTTGAAAAGTCTTATGCACATCCAAGAACCCATATAAACCAATTAACACATAACTCTTAAGTAAAGGTCATGTACCACACAAAATCAACATCATCAAGTATTAGATAATTCAATATATATAAGGGTTCATAATATCATAACAGAATCAAGACCCTTACCTATAACCCATCATTTGGCCTACAAGTGTAATGACCTAGTAAATCCCCATAATCCTACTTAATCAAGTAAACCAAATAAAGGATCAAAAGTAAACTCTAATTTCACATAACATAACATCAAGAGTTAATCATCATCACATTTAGCAATGTAGGCCGATAGAATGTTCATAAATGAAACTAACAACATATAGGATCATCAACATGTAAAGTCATCATATTCATAGCATATACATTATAATGACACAAGAACAACCTCCTAAGGATTCCCTCAAGGAAAACTAGTGCAAGGCATAGGTAGAGTCCCATACCCCTACCTAGGCTAAGTCAAACCTCTCAAGTCACCCTAGTTAGTGTATAGTCCATTAATTCATTTTACTTTCGGGAACACTTGCCTTAATCGACATAGACTACAAGTGCTAAGTGTGGAATCCGGTGGTATAGAACTTTACACCGATAGAAGGTGGTCTACCGGCCAAAGTAGTACCAAACATGAACAGAGCATCTAGGTGGATCCCCTAACTAGTATTCCTATGGTGGAAACATGGTTTATGGAGATTGGGGATCTCATGGAAACATCACTCTATTCCCTTTTTGGACTATGAGGCTATCCACCTCGTGAGAACCTTGGCGAACCTACCTTCCCTCCTTGGGAAGGCGTCACCCCTCACCTACAGGTTCACTCAGTGCTAAGCTAAGTCCCTTTTGAAATGTATTTAATACCTTTATTAATTATCATAGCTTATATTAGGTCATAGGGTATATCCCATGTATAATCATCATCATATCTCAATAGGAATTATATGAGTGTTGTCCTTTCATTACAATTCACACATATGAGATTTTCATAACATCATCATCATATCATAATAAGGCAAATAGGTACTACATAACCAACCTTATATCATTTCATCTTAAAAATAATATCACAATCACAAAGTCAAGACATTTCAATTCATCATCATACTAACACCTACTTAGGCTAATCAAACGACATGCTTCAATTGAACTAAATCATCAATCACTAGCTATCATAATTGAAGTAAAGATTAGGATCATTAAGACTTACTCAATATCCTTCAATAGCCACCATCACGGTCTTACCATCAACCAACCAATTACATCCAACAATAGGTGTAGTAACATCAATCAATAGTAACTAATACAAGAACTAGGTCAATTGCATCATTACTATATTATTAACATCAGCTCATAACCTAGGGTTAAGGAAAATAGGGTTCATAATAAATTCTTCAATAATTAGATCCAATTCCAATAATACATTACCCTAGGCAGTCCATGAATGAATTAGAATAGATAAAAACAAGTCTAATAATCAATTCATACTTCAATTCCCATCAATTTACAGTCAAGACCCAAGATTTGGGTAATTAGGGAAAAGAAAATAATCAACATGAAATGAAATTAATTAGCATGAATTAACCATCAATATTACCTAAATAGTCATAAGTAATCACAATAAATCAATATCAATCAACAATTTGAAGTTTGGAAGAAAACCCATTAAAATAGAAAAATCCTTGGAATTGGGTAATTTAGAAATCAAGTTTGAAAGGACCTCTTGGGGAAAGGAATCCCAAGAGTGAAGAACACATACCTTAATGAAGATAAATCCATGAAATTGAAGTGAAATCCTAGAGAAATTGGTCTTCTTCTTCAAGCTTTCTTTTTCCTTCAATGGAGGACGAATAGAGAGAGAAAGTAGAGAGAGGTGAGAGCTTTTGGGTTTTGATTTGGGATTTGATTTGAGTGTGTAAATTGAGGAAAACTGATCGGAAATAAATATATATACTCCACCATAAAATACCCAAAAGACCCCTCACTTAAGTTGACCCTTTAATGAAGTCAAACTTCAAATTCAAATTACAGATTTTCGTCGGGGAACAAGTCCGCAGCGTAGAGCTGTTCCTGCATGATTTTCTAATTTATTTTTCAAGAACGTGAAGTCCGCTACCTGACCGCAACGTGAACTTGAGATTTGACCAAAATCCATCCAAGTCTGCGACGCGGACTCACTCCCTCTATGTGTATTTTGGCTGCTGCCTAGGCAGCTTGCCAAGCAAAGTTTGAGGTCCTTTCGTGGACCCCTAAGGCGACCCTTGGGGGTCAGACCTGGACGTTTTCATTATATATACTAGGTTTTACCTATTGAAAGTCATTTTACTAGTAAAATTAGACCAGCTTCCGAACGTCATGGACATTTCTTGATGTCTTGACTCCAAAACTTCCTAAATGGTTTATTAACATTATTTTAGGCCTTATGAAAGTGTAACTAACCTTATATCAACATGTGAGTCTCTAGTTAAGGTCATAGACTTTCGGATTGTTATATTATCACCCCATTAAGAACATTCGTCCCCGAGATTGGGATTGTATCAGGTAAAGAACCCAACTAATGAGTTTGGGATCGTTCCCACGAGGAAAGAATAGTTTAGACTTAACTTTATTCTATGATTACTATTATTTAGTCAATTGTTTTCCTAGAAAGAAAAAGACAATAAAGGGGGGGGTTATATCTAAATTAATGAAAATAATTAACTAAATTAAAGTAAACAACTAACAGATTTAAATCTTGGAGCTTAATCAATTAATAAAAGTAACTATGGCTTAAGTGTTCCCCACAGGTTCCTAACTTGATAATCCTAACTATAACAATTCTTTCCTAGTATCTTGCATGTAAAGTGATAAGTTATGTATCTCTAAATCCTTGGTCCGGCATATAGAAAATTTCACTCCGCACCTTGGTCCGGCTACATGTGTTGCTATACTAACCCTTATCTTTACCTCATATTAAGCATTGTATTCGATATTTGACTAAGTTATTACCTCGTACCAATCGACACTAGCCTATTAGATAGTGTACACTAAATCTATGTTGATAAATTTTTTCCTATTATCTACCTCCTTGGTCCGGCAAGCAGCATTAAGGCGAGTTCTAACGTTGTCCATCCGTTAAAAGGACTTCTAAGCGAAAGAATTATCAATACATGCAAGACACTATTATAGAATTGCTATTTTAGTTAGATTTTACCTCATTATTCACCCGTGGTTCCCACAACCCTAGTTATGGAGTTTAGTTACCCATGGTCAAAATCACACTATTTATATATTTAATATAAGAATTCATGCACTTACTTTGATGAGAAAGAATAAAATCCAGAAATTCACTTGATTAATCAACAAAAGCACAAACAATCAATTCCAGAAAAAGTATAACAATTACTGAATTTAATCCTTTAATACTTGAACAAGAAAACTATAACTTATCCAAAAGTCTAACTATTGAAAAGTCTACTATCGAAAAGTCTAACCCCAAAAACGAGGTTTTTCAAACTATTTATAATAAAAACAAAAACCTAATAAAAGAAGGATTCTAATTATGAAAATTTATTAAAATGTGTCTGGGTCGACGGACCTCGTGACGGACCGTCGTAGTCACGACGGGTCTTCATGGCCTCCGTCGTCCCATACTTCACAAATTATTCTGCTGCTTTCTTCATTACCCTCAACGAATAGGTATGACGGGCCGTTCCAAGTACGACGGTCCGTCGAGGGTCTCCGTTCCATAATACTTAAACTTCTTGGAATTTGGGTACTGGTACTACTTCTCTGATCATCACGACGAACCAGCAGGACAGACCGTCATGGCTACGACGGTTCGTCACGCACTTTGTAACCCCACACTTGGTCAGACTTCCCCATCTTCCTTCAGCAGCTTCACTCAGATGCCACCTACGGACCGTCACAAGCACGACGGACCTTCACAAGCTCCATAGGTGGTACTTTTCTACATTTCTTGCTCAAAAACTTCTGCGTTCATCTTTAGACAGATTTCCTGCAAATAAAGAGAAACTTACATAAAAATTAATACAAAAAGGCTTTTGGACACGCACTAAACTTAAGGAAAAAACATCAAAAATACCGTGAAACCACAATATATCAACACCCTCAACTTAAATTCGTTGTTTGTCCTCAAGCGACGCACTATGACTCACTACAATATCATTGTACAATACTATCCAGATTTTAGCTTTCACAATCATTTGGCTATCATTCCCGATCAGTCTCATCATGTTTATGCATGTTATCACTATTAGGCTTGAATTATGTGCAACCATACCATGACATAGACTCACCACGCACTGAAACCTATCCTCTTCGATTTCTCACCGAGGTGCTAATATTTCCGGTATTGCAACTACTGTCCTCACTTCAAAACAACATCCTCATTTTTCACACAATGATTTCAGTTTGAGTATACTTTTCAACACTCACTCTCAGACCAAATTCACAACTCATTCATACATGTTGCCATAAGCTTGCCCTTATTTTCACTGCTTTAAGTTTGCCATACAACTCTTAGGATCACGATAGGACTTTCTTAGATTGTAACATAGGATCAGGGTCAGGTAGAGTATATTTAGGTATACTTTAGTAACTTTTGTTCTCCTTGACATATCGGCTAAACGTACCACTTATTATCATTTTATTTCGCCCAATTTCTCATATTCTTTCACCTTGCTATTTTCCCTTCTTTCTTCATTTGTGTAAGTGACTCTTTTCTTTTCTTGCTTGTATTTATTATATTTTTTTAATTACAATTTTCTTTCAACTGGTTCTTGAGTCACTTTACTTTTGTTCTTTCTCTCTCTTTGTTCTTTCAACCTCACTTTCCAGAGTATTCCTCAAAATAGCCACCCTCAACTCATGACTTTGCCATGAGTCAAAGTACACAATACCCAAAGTTGGGTCAGGGCCATGAAAAGGTTTTTTACTGCATTAGCCACCCTAAACTTATGCTTTTGGAATAAGCTAAGGTGCACATGTCCAAGGAGGGACCAGGGCCAACACATTATTCCCAGAAAAGATCAGGTTGAGTGAAAAAGAAAGGTCTATTTTAAGCTCAAATCATTTGGATCAAAGAGGGATTAATTTCATTCGGTTTTTTTGTATTTAGGATAAAAATTGACTATATTGAACAAGGGTCTATGATCCTTTCCTAATTGTCTATTACAGCTTACTTTTAGCAGGACTAACTAGGCAAGTTCTAGCTCAGTACAAATAGTGGACTATTCAAATTTTCCTCACACTCACTTGAAATCTCATTACTCTACCAGATTATCAGACACCTAGTTCGAATCTTAGACTTAGGGTCATGCAGTGGTGTATCTCTATGTCATGCTTAGAGCCACACATCTATCAATTACTGTGCCTAGCCATGCATCATTTTCATTACATCAGGATATCATTTTTGTTTTAGCCATCATGCTTCAGAGTTATACTATGTACCATTTTTGTTTTAGCCGTCATGCTTTAGAGTTATACTATGTACACAAGATATAGACATGCCGGTTCAACAATAGTCTCTTGGGGAAAAAGAACACAGGCAAGAAAACCCAAAAAGAGGATCGTGAATTGGGCTACTCAAACTTCACCCTAGCACTCACTTTCCATTTACCCCACCCCCAAAAAAAAGATATGCAATCTATGATCGGAGAGTAGCCACATAAGAGGCGTAAAACTCTCGGACCAACTCCTCACTGTAGCGCTCCAAAGAACGAGCTGTCCACTCTAGCCGGTGTCTGGTGAAGTGATTATGAATATCTGGCATGGTGGGGAGACTTTCCGTAAGGACCCGCCTCTCCAATGTAAGGGTACATCTCATGACGCCTTTATCATTTAGAAACTTGGCGTCAGAATACATTTGGTATTGCCCGTCAACACACCACAGATTGGACTGATCGGCAACCGGGGCGAGAGCACCAGTCGGTGATCCTGGAATCGAATTAGGACTGTCAGCCTCATCAGACATGGCAGACTGTGCAGCCGTGGCAGGTGCAGGGACTTCTGCGGACCTGGAGGCTTCCTCCGACCACGAAAATCCTAAGAAACCAGACGCTCCTTCTTCTTCTGTAGTTGACCCAGAAGGTGTGTCGGTCAGTGTGCGCTCCTCATCAGACTGGGAGGCAGTGACTACGCCAGACGCCACCTTTTTGGGGGTAGCTCTGGTTGCACGTGCATCTCGTGTGTGAGTGGAAGTGCGGGGGCACGTACTCGGGATCATGCTCATCATTAAAGCCTATAACTAGTCGAGCAGATGGGGTGACAGACTTTGAAGGCCCACGTGCGTAAACTCGATCTTGTTTCGGTGCCATTAGAGATAGTACCTCTAAAGAATCAATATTAGTACTAGAAGGAGCAAACAAGACAAGCAAAAATGACACAAAATACACATAAGAGCAAAGCTATAATGACATCTATGTAGTAGCAGTGACATACGACGGACCAGGTGATGGCTTGTCGTAAGTATGACGGACCATCATGGGGTCCGTCATGTCTTACTTCAACTATGTGTATGTGGAGACCCCTGAAGGAAAGTCTTTGACAGTTATGACGGATAAGCAGAACGGACCATCGTGATAATGAAGGTCCATCGTCGATGTCCGTCGTGGGTCACATAGAAAAAGTATGGAGACCCTTAGGAGAGAGGTCTCTGACCGTCATGACAGTTGTGCAAGACGGACCATCGAGGGTATGACGATCCGTCGTAGATGTCCATCAGAGGACACTTGGAAAAAAATGGAGACCCTTAGGACAAGGGTCTCTGACAACCATGACTGTTGTGCAGGACGGACCGTCGTGTTAATGACGGCCCGTCTTAGATGTCCGTCAGAGGACACTAGAAAAAGTTGGAGACCTTTAGGAATCTGAACTCTGACAACCAGAACGGTTGTGCAGGACGGACCGTCGAGGGTATGACGGTCCGTCGTAGATGTCCGTCACAGGACACTTGAAAAAAAATGGAGACCCTTAGGACAAGGGTATCTGACAACCATGACAGCTGTGCAGGACGGACCGTCGTGTTAATGACGGTCCGTCTTAGATGTCCATCAGAGGACACTTAGAAAAACTTGGAGACCCTTAGGACAAGGGTCTCAAACAACCATGATGGTTGTGCAGGACGGATCGTTGTGGAAACGACGGTCCGTCGCATGTGTCCGTTGGTGGACACTTAGAGAAAATGAATAGTGCCTATGACGGTCCGTCATCAAGGTCTCGTTCTATCATTCAGTGACAGAACTGAGGATAACACAATCATTCCCTATGACTCAAACGCAATACTTAGTGTCAACCTACATGTTTCTAACCCAAATACCTAACAAACTAGCAATGCTAAAGCACCAATTTCCCGAGTTTTGACAAGGCAATTCGAGGATTCTCAACCTAGGTCAGACAAAATTGGATCAAAGAATGTAGACCCACCAAAACGAAATAGGCTAATAGTAATTGAAAAACAAAAATGCAATGTAAATGGGTAGAGATCAGAGACACATACATAAGAAGAAGAGAAAAACAAGCAAGTGAGACACTTGGTTATCAAGAGCAGAACCACAGCAGTAGACTCCGACCAGTAGAAAGAAGATTTCCGAAATTGGGGATTTGGGGAATTGATCAGTTGTTAGAGAAGAGAGGTAGGAAGTTGGAAATGGGGGAATGGCAGAAAGAGGGAAAGAAATCGTTCAAATGAAGGGTTGGGGGGTTTTAAAGGTTGAAAATTTTTAAAATTCCCTAACCGGGTCGGGTCGGGTTATTGGTTCATGACGCAACGAGTCCCCAATGACGGTCCGTTGCATTAGTGATGGTCCGTAATGGGTTCCGTCGTGGGTGCCCTAGTTTTGAAAATAACTGAAAAACGTACCTGGCACAACGTATTTATGCGACGGTCCGTCGCATGCGTGACGGTCCGTTGATGTTCCATTAGTGATTGTTGCGGAGTGATTTTCTGCAGAATCTTTTGGTGATGTGCTTGCAAATTTAAAACCCATTAGTAGAAAATGCTACCATTACTAGAAATAAAACTATAAGTATTGGATTACCTCCCAACCAGCGCCTGATTCAACGTCGATTGCCTCCCAAACATTACTCGATCACTTCATTCGCCGATTCAGCATGCCCGAAATAGATTTTGATTGGTTGCCTATTCACCTAAAACCGCACACCCTCCTTGGTTTCCAACTCAACTGCTCCATGAGGGAATAGTTGCGTAACCAAGTAGGTCTAGTCCATTTGGACTTGAGCTTGCCTGGAAACAAGCGCAACCTAGAATTGTATAAGAGTACCAAATCACCAACCATAAACTCTCGTTTTTCAATTTTTAGGTCATGTTACTTCTTCATCTTTTCTTTGTAGGATATAGCGGATACCGATTGGAGCTCACCACTCTGCCTCATCGACCTACAAATGGTGAAGGTCACTTCTTCATTGTTCAACCGAAATTTCATTTGCCCATTTTCATATCAACTAAGGCTCTACCCGTAGCAAGGAATGGCCTCCCAAGAATAATAGGCACTTCAAAATTGACTTCACAATCAAGAATAAAAAAAATCTGCCGGAAATATGAACGACTCCACTTTAACTAGCACATCGTGGAGTATCCCTATAGGCCTTTTTACTGTTCGATCAGCCATCAGTAGCCGCATCGTAGTGGGCTTTGGATCACCCAAACCCAACTTCTTGTAATTCGAGAGGGGCATGAGATTTATGCTTGCCCCCATATCACATAATGTTTTCGCAAAATGTAATAACCCGACTGTACAAGGAATAGTGAACGCACCCGGATCTTCTTTCTTTTGTACTAGAGATCTTGTAGCAATAGCACTACAATGTTGCATTTTATCATCATCCTCAAAAGTGACCGATCTTTTCTTTGTAAACAGATGTTTCATAAACTTGGCATAACCGGGCATTTGCTCTAAAGCTTCTACCAAAGGGACACTGATAGAAAGCTGCTTCAACATTGTTATAAAACGCCTATATTTACCATCCTCGGTATTTTTCATTAATCTTCGAGGAAAGGGGGGGTCGAGGCATGGGAGTTACCTTTGTAGGCACTTCAGCATCTTTTCCAGTGTTATCTTCTACTTCACCACTAACCTCTACAACTTTATCATTATCTTTTATCACCTTTTCCTCATTAGACGGCATAGGTGGGTCAATGGTTTGCTTACCACCCCGAGTAGTGATTGACATACAGTGTCCATCATTTTTCGGATTTTGGACAGTGTTGCTAGGAAGAGTGCCCGGTTGTCGTGTGTTCACAGTCGCAGATAATTGGGCCATTTACAAATCAAGTTGCTTAATCGATATTGCATGTGTATCGACTTTCTGCCCAATACCCGCTAAATCACTCCTTAATTCTTTAATGTGCTCATCACTAGCATCGAACCTCCTCATCATTTTGTGCAACATATCCTCAACTCGCGCCATACTGCCTCCACCATCCCTAGGAGTAACTTCACGATTTTGAGGAGGAACATAGGACCCATTCCTATCATTTCTGTTATCATAGTTACCCCAGCTAAAGTTGTTGTCGCGATTGTAATTTCCATCTCGGACATAATGACCCTCACGGTTATAATTACCATAGATCCAACCTTAGTTTCCTTGACCTTGGCGCCAATTCTCCGGATTTGAGTCTTGGGAACTCGGTCGAAAACCTCCCGTCTGCTCATTTACCGCATAGGAATCCTCCTCATAATAACATTCATCATTTGATGGTGGTGGTTTAGACAAGTAGTTAACTGCATTTACTTTTTCTGCACCCCAGTGATATGTTTTAATACCAACCCAAGCTCAGTTCTCATCTGAGCCATTTCTTCACGAATCTCATATGTGGCTGGGTTGTGAGTGGATTGCACTGAGAAAGTATTTCTTTCAGTATCTGACTTCCTAGTACTCCAAACTTTATTATTCCGGGAGATTTTCTCTAACTTTTCGGCAATCTCGGCATAAGGACACTCCCCATAAGAACCACTCGTTATAGTATCCAATACTGCTTTGTTATTATCATCATGTCCTCGATAGAAGTATTCCTTCAGTGACTCATCATCTATGCGGTGATTGGGGACACTACTCAAAAATGAAGTGAATCCCAAGAACTGCTAAATGACTCTCCTGGTAGTGCCACAAAGTTGTTCACTCTTTCTTTGTGGTTTAGTTTCTTGGAGACCAGGTAGTAATGTGCTAAGAAAACGTCCCTTAGTTGGTTCCAAGTGAAATTGAATTATAAGGGAGCTCAGTGAACCAAATAGCAGCCTCTCCCGTTAGTGAGAGAGTAAATACTCTTAGCCCTATTACATCCAAATCCAAATCAGGCCTCCCTACACAGGTTTTACACACTGCCCTTACCTTAGCTATATGGGCATGTGGGTCCTCAGAAGGTAGCCCTGAAAACAAACCTCTAGCAGTGAGCATTTGCGTCATACTACTAGTTACCACAAAGGTGTGTCCTTGTGGTAGAAGGGGCCAAGACAAGTGGCCCATCAGAGTCTGCAATAATATCATAACCTCTGTAGTATTCTTGAGGGCGTGGAGCGGGATTTTGTCCCCTTTGTTGATTTTCACAAGGATCATTGGGTAATAACTGACCATGAACATCAACAGGAGCTAGGATGTTCTGGTTTGGATCATCATCGTTAATACCCAAGTTTTGATTCATATTGCATAGTGTACGCTCTAATTCATGGTCGTAGATAAACAAGGATTCTCTTCCTCTCCGTGTGTTTGGCATACAAGGAAGTTAGTTCTGCAAGAATCAAAAACAATAGAAAAGTAAAATTAAGAAAATATTGACTAAACTTTAGTAATAAGTTTAAGTTAATCTAAAAGCTACTTTCCCCGGCAACGGCGCCAAAATTTGATACGCTCAAGTAAAGAACCCAACTAATGAGGTTGGGATCGTTCCCACGCGGAAAAAATAGTTCATACTTAACTTTATTCTATTATTACTATTATTTAGTCAATTGTTTTCCTAGAAATCAAAAGACAATAAGGGGGGGGGGGGTTTATATCTAAATTGATGAAAATAATTAACTAAATTAAAGTAAACAACTAACAGATTTAAATCTTGGAGCTTAATCAATTAATAAAAGTAACTAGGGCTTAAGTGTTCCCCACAGGTTCCTAACGTGATAATCCTAACTATAACAATTCTTTCCTAGTATCTTGCATGTAAAGTGATAAGTTACTCTAAATCCTTGGTCTGACATCTAGAAAATTTCACTCCGATCCTTGGTCCGGCTACGTGTGTTGCTATACTAACCCTTATCTTTGCCTCATATTAAGCATTGTATTTGATATTTGACTAAGTTATTACATCGTACCAATCGACACTAGCCTATTAGATAGTGTACACTAAATCTATGTTGTTAATTTTTTTCATCTTATCTATCTCCTTGGTCCGGCAAGTAGCATTAAGGCGAGTTCTAACGTTGGCCATCCGTTAAAAAGACTTCTAAACGAAAAAATTATCAATACATGCAAGACACTATTATAGAATTGCTATTTTAGTTAGATTTTACCTCATTATTCACCCATGGTTCCCACAACCCTAGTTATGGAGTTTAGTTACCCATTGTCATAATCACACTATTCATATATTTAATATAAGAATTCATGCACTTACTTTGATGAGAATGAATAAAATCCAGAAATTCACTTGATTAATCAAAAAAAAGCACCAACAATCAATTCCAGAAAAAGTATAACAATTATTAAAATTAATACTTCAACACTTGAACAAGAAAACTAAAACTGATCCAAAAGTCTAACAATTGAAAAGTCTATTATCAAAAAGTCTAACCCCAAAAACGAGGTTTTTCAAACTATTTATAATAAAAACAAAAACCTAATAAAAGAAGGATTCTAATTACTGAAAATCTGTCAAAACGCGTCTGGGTCGACGGACCTCGTGACGGACCGTCGTAGTCACGACGGGCCGTCATGGCCTCCGTCGTCCCATACTTCACAAATTCTTCTGCTGCTTTCTTCATTACCCTCAACGAACAGGTATGACGGACCGTTCCAAGCACGACGGTCCGTCGAGGGTCTCCGTTCTATAATACTTAAAATTCTTAGAATTTGGGTACTGGGACTACTCTCTGATCATCACGACGAACCAGCAGGACGGATCGTCGTGGATATGACGGTCCGTCGTGGACTTCCGTAGTCCCACACTAGGTCAGACTTCCCTATCTTTCTTCAGCAGCTTCACTACGATGCCACCTACGGACCGTCACAAGCTCCGTAAGTGGTCTCTTCTGCATTTCTCGCTCAAAAACTTCCGCGTTCATCTTTGGACAGATTTCTTGCAAATAAGGAGAAACTTACATAAAAATCAATACAAAAAGGCTTTTGGACACACACTAAATTTAAGGATAAAGCACTAAAAATACCGTGAAACCACGGTATATCAATTATAAAGGGTATATATGACTTGGATTATTTATGTTTCTTGTGATGTCATTATTAATGATAGTTTAGATACATCAATGGCAATTAATTAGAATTATTCGGTAACAATATAAGAAAGTATATTGATAAAAGAACCAAGTTTCTCAAGGTGTAAAATTTCTTATGATTTTACTTCATGATTTTATTTTGAGATTTGAGAAAAAAAAGTATTGTTAATCAACTTGAATGATGTAAGATAGATTGATGCCAATAATACACAAATAACAAAATTTGCTCCGTCCTGAGTTTAAGGTTGAGATATTTAACCATAACACTAAGATCTTTTACGTGTAATAGAGAAGGTGAGATTAAGAATGAAAGTGACCATAACTCTATTCATTTTGATTATTAATTATTTTAAGTGATTTGATTTACTTTAATCTCAATCTTCTTTTGTGTAACGGGTCTCAATTTTATGGTTAAGTGTCAAAAACACACCTAAATTATACTTTTTTTAGTTTCATACCTAAACTATCACTTTTTAGTTTGAGAATACACCTCTCTTTTATACCACTCTCATCATGGTATGTGTAATACACTCTCTCTTTATTTTAAAGAATTTCCACATCACACTCCACGTGGACAAAACATTCAACCTAGACAAAATTTAAATAAATTGTTAGTATTAGTTAAAATTAAAAATTAAAAAACTATTATTAAAAAATAATATTTTATTTATAAAATAAAATA
>NC_028641.1:11526158-11538771 GCF_001406875.1 Solanum pennellii | reverse complement strand
AGGGAGGATGAAGTATGAATTTTTAAAAATATTTTATAAATTATTTTTTAAAAAAAGGATGGGGTTGTCGGTGGGGTGTACGTGGAGGAGGTGGTGGAGTGGGGTAAGAAAATTAATTTAATTTTTTATATGGATAATAATAATTTAATTCTTAATTTTTAATTAATATTATTATTTATTATAATTTTTATCTAGGTAAAATATTTTATCTATCTGGAATGTCATTTGTCAAGGTTTTTTCAAATAAAAGAGAGTGTGTATTACACACACCACTGTGTTTTGTTTCTCAAACTAAAAAGTAATAGTTTAGGTATGAAACTCACATTTTCAATAGTTTAGGTGTGAAACTAAAAATAAGTGAATAGTTTAGGAGTATTTTTTACATTTATCTCTTTTGTAGACTAGGCTCCCCTTAGTATTTACTATCAAATAAATTAATGTGTTCCTCAATTATTATTGTTAATCACATTAACTGATCAAATATAGAAAAATTAACATTTTGCATAACGAACACCACCGTAGATTCATCAAATTTCTTTTCTTCAATTTGACGTTACAAACTTTAAAAAAAAAAAATACGGGTCATCTCTTTCTAGTATATATTATAAGTGACACTAGATGGAAGAAGTTTTTTACTAAAATTTCCTAGGCTAGGTTCATCTCTTTCTAGTATATATTATAAGTGACACTAGGATGGAAGAAGTTTTTTGTTAAAATTTCCTAGGCTAGGTTGTGTGTGCAACCCTCCACAACCTCATATTTATGTTCTTTTTTATTTGACCTTCGTTGTTTAGTAATTTTTTGATGCTTTGTTTGTAATAATAGGTAGATATGGCCCGTGCTTAAAAGATTTTTATAAGGTGGATGTACACATACAGGCATATATAAGAAGGATAAATGCACATAGACATATATAGAGTTTTTATATATATAGTTGAATATCGTTTTGTTTGTAGCTGTATTTTTATTATTTGCATTGGAATTTACACTATTTACGTAGTGCTGCATTTTAGTTGCTTTTGAGTGTAGTCAACGTACCTGTGGAAGAAGATGGAAAATGAATTTAGATTCAAACTGAACTATTTATTTCTGCAAGCAAGAAATGTGGAGAATAGTTGTTTTGTTCATTATTTGAACTATTTCATTATAGAGGAACAGAGATGCTTGGGAAACAGAGCAACACCATTTTTGTTATGTAAAATGCAAACATCTAAAATTGAAGAATATAAATTAACTTTGATTCTAAGCATGTACATATTTTGAAGCATATTTACTGAAAACTATATCGGAAGGATTCATATCATGGATCTAACTTAGTGAGATACTTCGTTGTCAAATTAAATCAACAAATTTGGAATCAATTCGTAAATTGGTGTGAAAAAAGGATAAAATTTTATATTATTATGTCCTAGAGTTCTCTACAAGCGAATATACAAGAGAATACACATCTACATAAAAGACTGATCACATTAGTAGTACATGTGTATATCAAATAGCTGCTAGAGTTGCAGGTGACAAAGATAGAGATAATATTTGGACTTCGAGATAAGGAGATCCTAGAAATCTTACTTGTATATGGAAAAATATGTTAGGTTGGATAAAACTCTTTGCTATAAACTAATGCTGAGGTGAGATTATTTACTTATGACTTTGACACTAACATAAGTTTCAATGTTAGAATTTGCAGCCAAACAGAGAATTTGTGGGAATACAATGGGTTCTGAAAGGAGAATAATAACGATAGTGGTAGGTCGATGTTATTTCTTGAATCCCATTAGTATTTCATTTGTTTGATTTCATGAGATAAGAACTTCAATGTTGTAGAGACCTTTTTCTACTTGATTGTTGTTCACAATTATTGTTACTGTTAAATGTTCTCTGCCTATCGATTTCTTGTACTCAGTTCATTTTCTTTTTTCTTTGATTATATAGATGATTAATCATTATATTGCTTGAAAGTTTTAACACTTTCGACTAAGCTTCATCTTTTGTCTATTACCTAGAAAGAAGATAGGATCTTCTTGATTCACGTATGTATGCAATTAGTGAAGATGAGAAGATATTCAAAATGTATTGGTTCGTTTCGGAGTTAATATCTTAAACGGTCACTGAACTATGGGAGATTCCTTGGGAATAGTTGTCATCTTTGCAAACTTTCTCGTGCTAATCGGATACTATCAAGATGTCAATATTCCATTAAACCTTACCCCCCTACAGATTTCTAAATCTACAAACATAATGAATATCATCAAAATAAGATCCTAAACCTTGGTATATAAAATCAAAGCAATTATGAGAACAATGACATTCATTTGGAGGTTAAACAAATGAAAGCAAATAACATAAATAAGGGATCTTACAGGATAACCACTATCATACCTCTTTCTTTGTGCGAAAGCCTAGACATGTAACTACATAAATTAGCACTAAAACATTCCAGCTATACTATATTAATGTAACATAGCAATGAGTCAACTATTCCATATAATCAAAAAAATCTATGGCCTTGTTTGTGAAGACGTCAAATTTATGAAACAGATGGCAAAACAAGAAGTAGCAGAGCCCAAAAAGGTTGTATATTTAATCCTTAAAATACTAGAGTTATTTTTGTTGAATATTATGTGTTCATAAGTATTGATATGGATGCAATTTGTCCAGCAAACCATATATGAAATACTAACCAAGTAATAAGGTGTGATTAATGACAAGAAGAGAGCTTGAAAATTATCCACTTAACAAAGACAACATCAAATATCACAGTTTCAGGATATGGTATATGAACAAAGAAAAATTTTGACAGGGATTAATCACTGATTTTATATCTCAGAATAAGAATAAAGAAAAATGAAGATATTATTATCAAAAATTCAAAAGAAAACAGTGAATGAATATGATCATACACACATATATAACTGAAGGTCGGGGGCAAAACTATCAACTAAACAAGACATCTCAGCTCATGAAAAGATACAATCAAATTATTAACAATTAAACATAAGACACATACATACAAAAACTCAACCTCATATACTTCACACCAATTACCATGGTGCCAGTAGTACAAAAGAAGACCCCTTGGGCTCAAACAAGCTGAAAAGTCAGTTTTGACTCTGAAAGCATAAAAATTTACCACAAAATTAATCAATGGAGATAGCAAAATAATTAGGGTCAGCCATATAGGATAGTTAAGTTTTATTTTTTAAAAGTTGATGGCGTCAGATTGATATACGTTACTCACAGTAACGTTTTACTCCTAAAACGTTACTCATAGTAATGTTTTAGGAGTAAAACGTTACTGAAAATAACGTTTTAGGAGTAAAACGTTACTTACAGTAACGTATATCAACTTAATGCTGTTAGTTTTCAAAAAATAAAATATACCCTAAAACGTTACCGTGAAATACGTTTATACTAGTTTTGTAAAATTTTAGAAAAATGTATTACTTTGGTAAATTGTTTTATATAATGGCTTAGTTTGGTTAAAAATTCTAAAACATAAGAACAACAAATTAGTTCACCCTTAAAAAAGGGGTATGTCACAGTTTTACGAAATCATAGAGGAATCTAATGTACACAATAATTGAAATAAAGGCAGTACGAAAGCATTAACGGACATACACTTCACTCAAATTCTGATATAATTAGATGCAGATCCTTAATGTCACACTACAAGTGAAAATAATTTCAAAATAAAGGAAGTGAAGAAAATCCAACGGTAAAAGACTAAATGAAGAAATCAGAAAGTTAATTTCAATGGGAAACCCGTATATGAAAAATAGTTTAAAAGAATTATGAGGAAAGAAGACCAATTGAACTGAAGGAATCGAGAAAATTGATTCTAACTAAAAATACATTTAGTTCAAAAGAATTATTATGAACAAAGACCAAATTAGTTACTACATGTGAGAAAACAAAATGAAAATCTGAGTACCCCAAAGTTGATTTCTGATGAAAACACAAGAACAAAATAAAAACTGAAATGCACAATGATTAAAACTATTGAAAAGTAGCTGGAAAATTGAACATCAACAACAAATCCATATGGAATAAGAAGTGGTCAACGAAAGATAAAATTGGGGAACATTTTTAATGTACTTTCAATTTTGAAGAAAACAAAGAAACAATATGAAGAAGATTAGAACGAATGTTGGAGAAAGGAGAAGTTTTTGGAGATGAAGGTAAACAGTGATGTGTACATTGAAGATACATATAAAGAAAACACGTAGCTATATGTGAGAATAAAAAGACAAAACCACCCTCAAATGTTGAACAAGTCATTTCTAATATAGTAGAAAAAAAAATATTTAATTTTTTTTATGTTCTTTTCTTCTTTGACCTTGTTTTTTCTTCTTTGACCTACTTTGTTTCGTAATCCTTTGGTGTTTTCTTTGTAGAAACAAATAGTATTATATTGTCATGAAAAATTTTATGGTGTTTGAAGTACACCGTGTCATAGCTGTATAAGGGATTATTTTAATAAATTAAATTCATTTTATAGGTCCACACCTTATAACTTTTTTCATTTTTCTTTTCACTCCTCTACCCTACCTTCTATTTAACCCCTCTATATATGTGGAGTACTTTGTAAAATTTTAAATTTTAAGTATATTTCTTAAATGATAAAAATAATAATTTCCTAAAATTAGTAATTTAATATCTTTTTTGTGCATTATTTCTCCAATCTTTAATATAAAAATACTAATGTCCTAAAATTAGTAATTTGTTTTCTTTATTGTTTTGATAATTCATAATATTCATTTATTAAAAAACAGATAGAGATAAATATATTAATATTAATTTAGATTTAAAGTCAAATAATCAAGTATTTAATTAAAAAAAAGTAAATTAAGATTTGTGCTCTTAACCTCATAAAAATCAATTGAATTTTGTATGACAAAAATAAATAGTTATTTAAAATTACTTGTAAATAAATAATTAATTATTTTTTTCGTTTTACTCTCTCTATTATATAGTTTAATATTTTTTGTTCTTGAATTCAAGCTATAATTTTTTTTAATTATATTTACATGATAAGAATTGAAACTAATAATATTTTAAGTTTAATTGCAACTTAATGAGAAGGTTATATTTTTGAACAAACACTATAAGTTGCAATTCTTATAATCTTAACATAAAAAAATATTTTTAAAATATCAATTAAATTTCACATAGCTTGAATTTCAAGAATTGACATATATCATATAAATTGAGAGAGTATGTATGTATTAGGAGTTTATGGATGATTTTCAATTTCGGATTACATGAAAATAGAAACAAAACTTATGTAATTATTTGTGAAGATTATGGATGATCTTTCTTTTATATTTTCTTATTTGAGAATATTGGATACATTTATGTGTTTATGAAATTAGAAAATATGAAACTATTGAGAGGAAAAGAAAATTGATTTTATGCTCCTTTTGTATTAGTTATTTTACCTTTTTTAAACGTTCTTTAAAATTTATTAATAAAAATGATAATTTACTAAATTAATCTTTAGATAGATTTATATTTTTACGACTTTACAAGTTACTCTCAAAAAAGAATAATTGCTAGGGTAAAGAAAATAAAAAATGATAGTTTAATTTGTTAATCGATAAATAATTTTTTAATAATTATATTTAGTAATATAGATAACTAATATAGGATAGAAATATAATACCAAATGTTAGGAGTATATGATGAATTAGGCTAGATTTTATAGTTTTAAAATTATTTAAAGATAAGGAAAATAGCAAAATTTGAAATAATAGTTAAAACAAAACAAGAAGTGGAAATGTTAAAATAATGGGAAAAATTTAAAAAGTAAGTTAGAGAAGGAACTTTGACCCATTTTTTTGAAAATAGGACTCATTTATCCACTTGTCAAATTATGAAAGGAGACTCATACCTCATACAACTTTGTATGTCATCTCATACTTGTACCTCAAACACCATAAAATTTTTAGTTTATTATGGAGATTATTTCAATACATTTCATTAAAAAAACTGATAGAAAATATATAATGTGTTTTTAGAAAAAATATAATAATATACATGGATTGTGTTTTGTTTGTATTTTTTTAAAAAAACATGATCTACATTATTTTATTTATTGTTTTCATTTTAAAAAGTGACATTTCTTAAAAATATCTTGGGTACGCTGCTGGTAATCTTCATTCTTATTCATAATTGGATATGAAATTAAAACTAATCATTTATCGTAATATATATATATATATATATATATATATATATTTCTTTTGGAACAAATATAAGGCATGCACTGCCAAGTGAATCAATTAACGTGTTCCTCATATCTATAAACGAAAAATGGATATCATTATCAACAAAGATATAAATATCAAAAAGTACTATCTTTTATTATCATGAAATATTTTTACTTCATTCTTAGTTTTGCGATTATTGAGAGAAACAATATCGCCAATTCGCCAAAGGAGTAACATCCCTCCGGAAAAGAAATACATCTTTCGAGTATAAATTTTGATTTTTCCTAATATTTTCGAAGTAAATTTTCACATTAGATCTAGACATCATATTGATAATGTGTTAATAGAATAATAAAGTTAGAAGAAGAGCATTATAGTGAAATATAAAGAGATGCCTACGAGGGAGAAACATATTCTCTTAATGGATAAAATATAATAAAATAATAATTCTTTTATTTATTAAGGAAAAATTTAACTTGATCCAAAAATAGTTACCCCTATTTTTTCTAAAGAGATTAGGAGCCCGTGCTACCACGGATCCACATATTTCACACGGGCTCAATATTTTATATTTTAAAGTATTGAATGCCCGGAGATGAACAAACAATAAAAACTTTTAGTTGAATGGCGTACAAATGTGTTGAGAAATACTTGTAATGAAGACATTCATGTTCAATAAAGTTAATTGCTAGAGAACTCTACCTGACATATAATTGGTCTAACAAATAAGCGTATAGGAATGTGTGTAAAATGTATACTAAGAAGAAATTAAGAGCATAAAAGTGCAAAATTCTACAATAAACTACTCAAAAATATAAAAAATGCACAATAAAAGAGCTGAAAATAAAGTATCCAATGATTGTGACAATAAAATACGTGAACTTGACAAAGAAAAAAACAGAGAAGTAAGAATAAGAAGGGAAAATCATTTTCCAAACATCCATAAATAGGTGTTTGAAGTACTTCAACTTTAGTAATAATTACACAAATTTATAATAGTTCAACAATTACATACACCTTCTAAAACTAATACAAGTCCCGAACTATAGTACATCTTGCTAGTCGGTAAGTCACCATCTACTCTTGCAAAACAGTACGTATTATTCATCTCAAATTACAACTTTCTACAATAAGTCAACTAACTTAATGTAGTAAAGGTAACATCTTTCACATCAGTGAAGTGGAGATATCAGAAATCGTGAAGTGTTAAATGTTGGAAATAATCAAAAGTCACAGTACCAACATGTTACCAAAATAAAAATACATTGATTATATTTTTTTCACATCAGCCAATTTTGCATACATCATTTGTTAGATAAAAGAATATTGTATCTACAAATTATTATAGTCAACCATTATAAGATATAGCACCCCCAAAATATGTATCAACCGTTTAATATCTTCAAGCACGCCATATAGATGCTCTTAATATATATTTCTCTATGAGTTTTAGGTGTAATTTGATGCATTGTACGTAATCAATTTTTTCATTCTAGAAACAACGTAGTAGGAGCTTCATGTTACCTTTGGGAAGAAAGTAAACAAACAGAATGATCACAGTATGCTAAAAGCTTTCATATGAGAGATAAGTTTCAGAAATTGTAAAGCAAAGTTATGAATCAACTAAGCTATGACGGAGAGATGTTGAAGATCTAATGACTCGACTATGTTATTAAGAGAAAGCGTGTAAGATTTAATTATTTCTCTTGAAGACACTTCATAATGGATATTACTCAATCATCCCAAATTTGGAATGTGTTTTCAGTGCTCTTGGAGAGAATAAGTGACCTCAGACAAGGAAGTGGAAGTGCAGAAGAGCAGGATGATTTTATTTAGAGCATACATTTGTTTAACTGAAATTTATTAATGAACGATAAGAAAGAAATCATTTCAAATGGAACTCATCAATCCATCTTTGCATTACCAGAAAAACATAAAAAGTAAAAAAAAAATACTTGAATCCTCCAAGTATACAAAGTATAATATTTGAGTAGTTGACTCCCTATTATATTAAAGGTGACTGTCCATCTTCAGAAGATGGACACATGAAATAAGGATGAATAAATTTCTCATTTTTCTATAAAGTTCCCCATAAGCAAGATATGAATAGATTTGCAAGCCTACCTGAAAATAGTAAGATATATATTCTCTTACCGTAATGAAACTCTTCTATATGTTTAACCAACATTGAAATATCCACTTGTCGTTTATCCTGACAATCAAAATTATTTTCTATTTGCGAGGGACATGCTTGATTAACAGAAAGAAGTATGGATGTCCACTGTACTGCAATAAAAATGTTTATGGATGTACACTTTATGAAGAACTTCACTCTTCATTTTTGAAAACCTTTTGAGCATTCAGTGCCTAATCATAGATCAAATTATTCATATTCGCTTCAACTTTAGTCTTAGAAAGTTATCAATCAGTCACGGTCATCAATAGTTAAACAAAATTATATTAACATAAGTTTTTACTTGTGATACTCAAGATCAGAAATATAGGCATTGTGACACTCAAGATCAGAAATATAAGTATGACATTATTACATGAAAGAAACTATTACATTGCATGATGAAAAAGAGGAGAGCAAAATATTACCTAAAATCGATGAGTTCAGTTGTCGAGTGGAGTGTCAAAGGAATACACTTTTTTAGCTTCTGCAATTAACGAAAAATTAATAAATCATTCAAACAGTTAGGAAAAATGAGTATACAGTTTCAAATTCAAACAAAGAAATGCATACTTAGCATCCCTTTTTATGTTATCCATCTGAACTTCTTAGTTTTCTTTTAGCAATAGCTTGTAACCGAAAAATAATAATATACATTATATATATAAAATTTGTTCCAAAACAAAAATAGAATAATATTAATCAAAAAAAAAAAATAGTTTTTCTAGTTATTTTTATTACAAATTCATACAAACAGATGTTAGATGCAACAAAGAGGTTTAAGAAAATCTTAAGGATTTTATATGGATCATGTGAAAAGAAATATTTATAAAATGTCTCCCGCTTTATGAATACTTATTTGATAAAAGTTGAAAACAACGAAAAAATTGCATAGCTAAGGAACATAAGTTAGCATGCAATCTAATACTGAAAATACAAGCCAAAATATGATGATTCCTCAGTAATTTAGCTTGATTCTTTATTCCAAACCTTGAGTAGATGTGATGATGATTCGATAATAGTTTTCCAACTGTCGACTTATATGCATATATTTCTTATTTTCTTCTTTGTACTACTTCATGTTTTCCAATTGTCGGGAGTATCCTGCTTTTTATTTGGAACTTTTGCAAGGATAATTGACTATCTTCCTCCCATTCTCTGTTGTCTTTTCTTGTTTTCCCTTCCTTTATGACACTTTGAAAGAAAGCCATGTTAGAGCTTTGGAGTCTGCTATATGATGGGTCTAAAGGCGATTTATTGTTGCATTATATATTCGACAGCAGTCTACACATGAAGAAATGTGATAAATACAACAACATATCTATTGTAATTTCGCAAGTGGACTATGGAGAGGGCAAGATGTATGCAGACATTATCCCTATCTTTATGATGGTTTAGATGTGATTTCCTTTAGACCCTTGACTCAAAAGAAGACTATTTGTTTAATGAGAAAGAGATGAAGCAAGCAAGTAACTAATAGTAATATGTATTAAAAATAAGACAACACAGGACTACTTAATAATACTATTGAACTGAAAGTGGGGAGGAGGAAGCTAGCCCTCCCGCAGACTATTTGTTATCTATTTGCATGTTTTTATGCTTATGTCTTTAAATTTATAGGCTTGAAAGAGTGAAACATTACTCATTTTCACCGATGAGATATTCATCATCAATTGGATGAATTACAGGTGCCCGAACATTTAATGTTTGATATACAGAGTATCTAAAACAAAAAGGCACCATCGAAGTGAAAGTACTCTATTTGCCCACAATATTTTGATTTTTAACTACATGCATATTGAACATTAAAATAATGTGAAACGAAATGAAAGTTATTCAAAAGCAATTTTCTAACATAACGACATATTACTTACTATTAGTGCTCGGTAGTAATAAATACACCTCCTCCTGAAATGGTGAATGATAAGCTCTTGTGTTAAAAAAAGAAGAGAGAAATTTGCTTAGTTACTTTAGGCAAATTATCAAACACTTTAATTACATCAAAATTCAACATAAGTACGTTTGTAGGTTATTTGTATTGAAAATAAAAGAAAAAGAAAGACTCAAATCCATAAATCAGTAATCTCTAAGAAAAATAGAATCGAAGTAACTATTTTCACATAAATTCAACTATTAACCTCCACCTTCAAATGAAATCCAACTCCCCGCCCTGACTTCACCTTTGCTCACTTTGATCAAATTTTGACGACATTTTAGAACAATAATTGTGAAGCAAAGGGGAACAGAACTATTTTTCTACAATTTTGTAGTACACGTGCTGAACAATTGTGTTGACAAGTGTTTTCCTGAAGAATGGTGGTATTGCCACGTGTTTCTATGGAGAGGAGAAAGTATCAATTTTTTAGTACCATTTAGAATGCTTTTTTGTACAATTTGTTGTTGTTGTATTAGTCCTCATCAAAGTCTCACTTCTAAATAAGGAGGATATATATTTCTATTATATAGAAAAACTATGAAAAGGACGACAAATAACATTTTAGTAATTTTATCATCATTTAAGGATAAATAATAATAATTATATAATTAATGGTCAAAATAAAAATCTAGAAAATTTATACATATCTTAACTTTTGTTATGAGTCCATAAGGATATTATTGTAATTTTGCTTAAATGAAGAGTTTCTATTACTTAACTTCTTACAAACAATAATAAAATGCTAAATTTAAATTAGTTAATATTTTGTTCCTAGAAATACTTTAAAGGAATATTGCGTAAACATATTTTTAATATTATGTTACATTATATGACCATTAAATTTGTATTTTAATTATTAAAATAGTCTTTAAAATGATATACAATAGTTTTTAATTAATTTGAAGAAAATATCAAATTTCGTGACTAAAAGAATGAACAGTTTTTAACTATCAAGAAATCAATAATTTGATAATGTATTCATTGAAAGATTAAAAAATATAAAATTTCATTTTTATATTTTCTTAATATCAAATATGATAAACTATTTAACAGCGAAAATTTGACAAGGTGAACGTTTAACATTCAAATCCTAATGAATATTAAAATTCAAACTAAAGAAAATGATTAGTTAAAAAATAAAGAAGAACCACAAACGAAATGTCAATAAAAAATGAATGTTTAGAAATATAGAGGAAGAAAAAAACTAAAAAACGAATAAATTAGATTAAGAAACAACCTAAAACAAAGTTAATTGGTTATTTTGTGGGGGTAATCTTTAGAGTTTTCTTTACGGCATGATATTAAGTGTAATATCAACAAAAAATTAATTAATGTGATTTAGAATGTAACATTACGATAATTATTATTATATATAGAAATAAAGTTTCTTTCATGATTATTATTATTGTTGTGGAGGCAAAAATCATTTATTTAATAAATACTTTCAATATTTAGAATATAACATTACGATACTTGTATATAGAAATAAAGTTGCTTTCTTGATTGTTTTTATTGTGGTGAAGTTAGAAATCAATCTTTTAGTTATTTTTATTTATTGAAGACAATAATACAAATTTATCACAAAATTCATCGATAAAGTCAAATACAAACACATTATACTTAAGTTGAAATAATAGAGATTTGAAAGACTTTAAATCGATCTTTATTAATTGATTGATCAATGATTAGTATTTTATCAGATTCAAAGTTTATAGTGCAAATATCACAAAATGAAGATAATAACATTGTTAAAAATATATACCACTTGCAAATATATATGAAGACCGATGAAATTTTTCAAAGCTATCAACATTTTATATATTCATTGAACACCAAATGTTTTAAGTCTTAACCTAACACAATTCCCTATTTCCCTGTTGCGAAGAATTTTTTAGAAATAAACTTTCTCAATTTAGGTTGTAAACGACACGTTTATGTCGTATCACCATTTGAAATAGATTATAAAGTAATATGTTGAAGTTGTTTACTAAAGAAAAAATAATATAAAGTACATAAATTTCATATATTTGGAGGTTAATTACATCATATCTAAGAAGTTTTCTCAATTAAAAAAATCTTGAATTTTTCACTCCTCTCGAATACATTTCTTGGTTGTCCAATACATTGCAAATGACATATTACTTCGGGGAGGGGATATATTCGAGAGGGGATAGATATGTATCCGTGAGGAGATAGGGATGTATCCAGGGGATGATTAATAATCATCTGAAGTTGTGAATTTATATAATTTTTTCAACGAAATATGTGAAATTCTATTGAATATATATATATATA
>NC_028641.1:11523488-11525954 GCF_001406875.1 Solanum pennellii | reverse complement strand
ATATATATATATATATATATATATATATATATTAAGTCATTACATATTGCAATTTATAGTATTTTTAACATGCATTTTCTTAAATAATTTGGGAAGTCAATCAAATGCGTTATCTTTTCTCCTAATTTATGTGGAGTTAATAGAATTTGGATGGACAAATTAATTTTATGTTACTTCTAAATATTATAAGTTATTAGCTATTGAAATATATAATAATTTTTAGAGATAATGCACAAATACCTCCTCAACATATGCCTGAGAACTCAAAAACACACTTATACTGTATTAAGGTCCTATTACTCCCTGAACTTATTTTATTAATAATTTTCTACCCCTTTTCGGCCTACGTGACACTATTTTGTGAGTCCAACGCTGATTGACTTTTTTTTTCAAGCTAGTGCCACGTTGGCCGAAAAGGGGTAGAAAACGAAAAAGGGCCTAGAATGTCCTTAAAGTATTGGATATGGTACAAAAGTACCCTCCATCCACCTATTGGCTCCAAAATACCCTTCTCAACCATCTATTGGCTCCAAAATACCCTTGTCATCTACCTTTGGGTTTAAAATTGACCACTTATTTAACGGTTTTAAATTTAACTATTTAAATATTTTTTTAAAATACGTGGCGCTCAACTATTTGTTATAATTTAACTTGTTAATATTATTTATAAACAAATTCACTACCCACTCATCACTAATTGAACCCCACCAATTAATAGACGGGCCTTAGTACTAATGCAACAACAAGAAAGCTACTGTCAATGAGTGTTTCTAAAAATTTGAGGTGAAAATGTCTATAGAAGTACATTATCATATATACATTCGAGTCCTCATTGTCTTAATAAAAATTACCGATAAACTTAAAAGTCTGACTATGTTTATCTTAATTATTCTTTCGTCTTAATTATATGATGATACTTAATACATAACATTTTAAATATATATATATATATATATATTAAAGTTTTAATATTTAAAATATCATAAATATTTATAAAATTATATTTTTAAAAAGTGCATGAATTATTTGGGATGTATTTCTTCTTTACGTTTAATCATAAATTCGAAGTCAAGCTTGAAAAAGATTCATATTGAAAGTAACCTCTTAAATAAGCGGCTCAACTTAAATTTAACTGGGGTTTCAATTCGGACTCGAATAATTTTGGATGTCATTTTCAGTAATCTGTAATTTCATCGTATTTTAGTAATGTTTAGAGCGATTTTTATATAGGAATTGGTTTATTAATTGGGTGGGTAGTGGTTTTTTTTATAAATGATATTAATAAATTGAATTATAACCAATAGTTGAGCGCCAAGTATTTTATAAAATATTTAAATAGTTTAAATCTAAAATTATTAAGCAAGTGGTCAATTTTGAATCCAAAGATGGATGACATGGGTATTTTGGAGCCAATAGATTGATGAGAAGGGCATTTTGGAGTCAATAGGTGGATGGAGGGTATTTTTGTACTATTTTCAATATTTCGGGGGTATTTTATGCCCTTTTCCGAGTAGAAAATTACTTAAAAAATAAGTTCAGGAGATAATAGGACCTTAGCATAGTATAAGTGTGTCTCTGAAATTTCGAACATAAATTCAGAAGGTACTTGTACATTTTTCCTAATTTTTACATAATTTTCAAATACATAACAAAAAAAAGCTAAAATAAATCTAAAACAGAATCCAACTAAATAGTAATGAAAAATAATATTATTACAACTTTACTACATACAATCTTAAATGAAAAAGTAAGAGCCAACATAACAAAGTAGTTGAAACCACAAAGTTTAACAAAAGAGTGATTTTTGATACGTAGATACATGTTAATGTTTTGGTCTAATAAATAAAGAAGTACATCTCTAAAGCAAGAAGATACAATGACTTAGAAGAAGAATACACAAAAAAAATTCAAAATATCTTTTATCACGCAAGCAGACATATCGATGAGAATATTTATATTTATTCACTCTTATATTACGTAAATAAAACAATCAAATATTCATACTAATATATAAAATATATTTATAATAGTTAATTATTAATTAGGATCATAGTTTCGTGACAAACTTGGTATCAGAGCGTTAGGTTCGTTGATCTCATCACACAAGGACAAGTCTAGTAGAGTCTTGCGGAACGGTAAGGGGACGCCTTTACTTTTCTTCGAGAAGCTATAGGACTTTAGGAAAGCTCATTTCTTTCTTTCTTTCGTGCTACTACTTGAATTCAATTGGTATCTAGGTGATAATTGGTATCTGAACTTCTTCACTCTATTTCAAATATGGGTACTACTAGAGTATTTGAAGTTTAAATAGCAACAACAGAAAGAAAAAAAATATGTCCTTAGAAATAGATATATTTTCTCGATCGCAAAATGTGGTGGTAGTCTCATGTCGAGTGTCGGTTAATAAAGACACTACTATGACTTCATAGAGTGAGGGTATATTCGAGAAAGTCATCGATGCTTACT
>NC_028641.1:11518076-11518585 GCF_001406875.1 Solanum pennellii | reverse complement strand
TCACCCTCCATAAACTCCAAGTCTCTAACCTTTCAACCTGCATATTCTTTATGCCTACTTTGAGCCGCTAAAAGCTTTTCTTGAATGCATTTCACTTTATCTAGTGAATCCCTCAAAAGATCAGTACCCCAGGGCCTCACCTCGAATGCATCAAACCAACCAATGGGAGACCTACATCTCCTCCCATACAATGCTTCGAATGGGGCCATATCAATACTTGAGTGATAGCTATTATTGTATGAGAACTCTGCTAAGGGTAAGAAGTTATCCCAATGACCACCAAATTCTATCACACATGCACGAAGCATATCCTCCAACACCTGAATTGTTCGCTCAGACTGACCATCGGTCTGAGGGTGAAATGCAGTACTAAGGTCCAACCTAGTGCCTAATTCAGCATGCAATGTTCTCACAAACTTAGAAGTAAACTGCGTACCTCTATCTGATATGATGGAAAGTGGAACTCCATGTAATCGAACAATTTCTGAGATGTAGAGTCTGGCTAACTT